>NC_037675.1:77806211-78106211 GCF_003255815.1 Theropithecus gelada | reverse complement strand
CCCAAAGAGATAAAATGCAACAAGTTCTTCTCTGTGGCACATTACAATCAACGTGTCAGAACTCAAAGACAAGGAGAGAGTTCTAAAACCAGCAAGAGGAAAGCTTTCTAGTCACTTATAAGAGAAACCTCATCAGACTAACAACAAATTTCTTAGAAGAAACCTGATAGGCCAAGAGAGAATAGGATAATACATCGAAAGTTCATAAAAGAAAAAAAAAATTTGAATGAATGAAAAGTTATCCTTCATGAACCAAGGAGAAATAAAGTCTTTCCCAGACAAGCAAAATCTGAGGGAATTAATCATCACTAGATTGACCCTACAAGAAATGAAATGCTTGAGGGAGTCCTACACCTGGAAGTGAAATGATAGGTATCATCATGATTAAGACACATGAAAGTATGAAACCTACTGGTAAAGCAAGCATACCAATGAAGGAGAAAAATGACTAAAATATTACTACTATGGAAAACTACTGAACCACAATAATAAACGAGAGAGAAAAAAAGGCACAAAGGATATACAACTACCAGAAATCAATTAATAAGTGACAAGAGCTGGGCGTGGTGGCTCATGCCTGTAATCCCAGCACTTTGAAAGGGCGAGGCAGGTGGATCATGAGGTCAGGAGTTCATGACTAGCCTGACCAATATGATGAAACCCTGTCTCTACTAAAAATACAAAAATTAGCCGGACATGGTGGGTGGCGTGTGTCTGTAGTCCCAGCTACTCAGGAGGCTGAGGCAGGAGATTCGCTTGAATCCGGGAGGTAGTGGTTGCAGTAAGCCAAGATGGCACCACTGCACTCCAGCCTGGGCGACAGAGTGAGACTCCGTCTCAAAAAAAAAAAAAAAAAAATTAAAAAAAAAAAAAAGTGACAAGAATGAGCCCTCACATATCAAGAATAATCTTGAAAGTAAATGGCTCAAACTTTCTTTTTTTTTTTTTTTTTTTTTGAGACGGGGTCTTGCTCTGTCACCCAGGCTGGAGTGCAGTGGCCGGATCTCAGCTCACTGCAAGCTCCGCCTCCTGGGTTCACGCCATTCTCCTGCCTCAGCCTCCCGAGTAGCCCGCCACTTCGCCCGGCTAGTTTTTTGTATTTTTTAGTAGAGACGGGGTTTCACCGGGTTAGCCAGGATGGTCTCGATCTCCTGACCTTGTGATCCACCCGTCTCAGCCTCCCAAAGTGCTGGGATTACAGGCTTGAGCCACCGCGCCCGGCGCAAACTTATTTTTTATTTTTCTTTTTAGAGACTGGGTCTCATTATGTTGGCCAGGCTAATCTCAAACTCCTGGCCTCAGGTGATACTACCTTTTTTTTTGAGAGAGAGAGTCTCACTGTCACCAAGGCTGGAATGTGGAGTGCAGTGGCATGATCTCAGCTCACTGCAACCCACCTTCCAGGTTCAAGTGATTCTCCTGCCTCAGCCTCCTGAGTAGCTGAGATTACAGGCCTGTGACACCACGCCTGGCTAATTTTTGTATTTTTAGTAGAGACGGGGTTTCGTCTTGTTGACCAGGCTGGTCTCAAACTCCTGGCCTTAGATGATCCGCCTGCCTCAGCCTCCCAAAGTGCCAGGATTACAGGCAGGAGCTACCAGGCCTGGTCTCAAGTGATACTTCTGCCTCAGCCTCCCAAAGTACTGGAATTACAGGCACGAGCCACCATACCCNCGGGCGCGGTGGCTCAAGCCTGTAATCCCAGCACTTTGGGAGGCCGAGACGGGCGGATCACGAGGTCAGGAGATCGAGACCATCCTGGGTAACACGATGAAACCCCGTCTCTACTAAAAAATACAAAAAAAAACTAGCCGGGCGAGGTGGCGGGCGCCTGTAGTCCCAGCTACTCAGGAGGCTGAGGCGGGAGAATGGCGTGAACCCGGGAGGCAGAGCTTGCAGTGAGCTGAGATCCGGCCACTGCACTCCAGCCTGGGGGACACAGCGAGACTCCACCTCAAAAAAAAAAAATAATAATAATAATATGAACAACTGTAAACTAAAAACTGAAAAACCTAGAGGAAATGGATAAATTCCTATATACATACAACATACTAAGATTGAATAAGGAAGATACAGAAAACCTGAACAGACCAATAATGAGTAATGAGATTGAATCAGTAATAAAAATCTCCTATCCAGAACTGGATGGCTTCACTGTCAAATTCCACCAAACTTTCAAAGAACTAAGAGTAACTAAAAATTGAAGAAGAGGGGATTCTCCTTCACTTATTCTATGAGGCCAGCATTAACCTGATACCAATACCAGATAAAGACACAACAAAAAAAGAAATCTATAGGCTAATGTTCCTAATGAATGTAGATGTAAAATTACTCAACAAAATACCAGCAAATCGAATCTAACAGCATATCAAAAAGATAATACACTATGACCAAATGGGATTTATCCTAAGGATGCAAGGATGGTTCAACATACTCAAATGAATAAACCTGATACATCATATCAACAGAATGAAGGACAAAGCCATATAAGCATCTCAGTAGATGCAGAAAAAGCATTTGATAAAATTCTTTATGATAAAAACTCTAAACAAATTAGGCATAGAAGAAACATACCTCAGTGTAATAAAGGCATATATGACAAGCCCATAGCTAACATCGTACTGAATCTAGAAAAGCTGAAAGCCTTTCCTCTAAGAACTGGAACAAGACAAGGATGCCCATTTTTACCACTCTTAATCAACATAGTACTGGAAGTCCTAGTCAGATCAATCAAGCAAGAGAAAGAAATAAAATTTTCCAAATTGGAAAATAGGAAGTCAAATTGTCCCTCCTTGCAGATATAATCTTATTCTAGAAAAACCTAAAGACTCCACTAAAACACTCTTAGAGCTGATAAATTCAGTTAAGTCACAAGATGCAATATTGACATACAAAAATCAGTAGCATTTTTATATACAAATAATGAACCAGCTGAGAAAGAAACCAAGAAGGAAATACCATTTATAATAGCTACAAAAAAGTAAAATACCTAGGAATAAATTTAACCAAGGCAGGGAAAGACCTCTCTAAGAAAAACCATAAAACATTGATGAAAGAAATTGATGAGGACACAAAGAAATGGAAAGACATCCCATGCTGATGGATCAGAAGAACAAATATTATTGAAATGATCATACTGCCCAAAGCAATCTACAGATTCAAAGCAATCTCTGTCAAAATACCAATGCTATTGTTCACAGAAATAGAAAAAGCAACTAAAATTTGTATGGAACCAAAAAAGAGCTAAAATAGCCAAAGTGATTCTGAGCAAAAAAGTACAAAGCTGGAGGTATTACATTATCTGACCTCAAAATATGTTACAAGTCTGTAGTAACCAAAACAGCATGGTACTGGTATAAAAACAGACACATAGACTGAAGGAACAGAATAGAGAACCCAGAAATAAATTCACATATTTATAGCCAACTGATTTTCAGCAAAAGTGCCAGGAACATACATTGGGTAAAGGACACCCTTTTCAATAAATGGTCCTGGGAAAATTGGATATTCATATGCAAAAAAATAAAACTTGATCCCTGACTATTACCATATACAAAAACTAACTCAAGATAAGTAAAGATTTAAATTGTAGACCCAAAACTCTAAAACCACTAAAAGAAAATATAGGGGAAACACTTCAGGACATTGGTCTAGGCAAAGATTTTATGGCTAAGGCTTCAAAAGCACAGACAACAAATAAAAAAACAGACAAATGGGACTGTTTTAAACTAAAAATCTTCTGCACAGCAAAGGAAATAAAACCAAGTGAAGAGACAACCTTCTGAATGGGAGAAAATATTTGGAAACTATTCATTTAACAAGGAAATAATATCCAGAATATACAAGGAATTTAAAAAACTCAACAGTAAAAAACAAAATGTCACTGCTAAAAAAGGTGGGCAAAGGGCATAAATAGACATTTTTCAAAAGAAAACACACAAATGGCCAACAAGTATAAGAAAAAATGCTCAACATCACCAACCATCAGAGAAATGCACATCAATGAGATATGCACAGAGTGAGATATGATTTTACCCCAGTTAGAATGGCTTAAGTTATAATACAGACAAAAAATAACATGCTGATGAGAATGCAGAGAAAAGGGAACTGTCATACACTGTTGGTGGGAATGTAAATTAGTATAGCCACTATGGAAAAGAGTATGGACATGACTCAAAAAACTAAAAATAGAACTACCACACAATCCAGCAATCTCACTACTGGGTATCTATCCAAAGGAAAAGAAATCAGCATATCAGAGGGATAGCCATATTCCCATGTTTATTTCAGCACTGTTCACAATAGCAAAGATATGGAATCAACCTGTGTCTATCACTGGACAAATGGATAAAGAAAATGTTGTGTGTGTGTATATACACACACACAATGGAATACTATTTAGCCATAAGAAGAATGAAATCATGTCATTGCAGCCACATGGATGGAGCTGGAGATCATAATATTAAGTGAAATAAGCCAGGCACAGAAAGACAAATATTGCATGTTGTCACTCACGTGTGGGACTAAAAAAAAAGTTAATTTCGTAGAGGTAGAGAGAAAATTGATAGATCCCAGAGTCTAGGAGGGGTGTATGTGGTGGAAGGTGGTGCAGGGAGATAAACAGAAGTTGGTTAATGGGTACAAACACATAGTTAAGTAGAAGAAATAAGTTCTAATATTCAATAGCAGAATAGGGTGGCTATAGTTAACAACACTGTATTGTATATTTCAAAATAGCTGGAAGAGAAGACTTGAAATGTTTCCAACACATAGAAATGATAAATACTTGAGGTGATGGACACCTCAGATACTCTAACTTAATCATTACACAGTCTATGCATGTAACTAAATATCACATGTACCCCATAAATATGTATAAAAATTATGTATCAATAAAACATTTTTTAAAAAGAGTATAGATTTCCAAAATGATGTGTTTAGTGCAGGTGGTGTGAAAGAATACCTCAAATTTGTAAAAAGTTTTGCATTTTGCAAAGTATTTTCCTTAGACATTATGTCATTCGATTAATATCTTTAATGTTTGCTAATTACAATAGCCTAAAAACCTCGTATATCTAGGAATAAATCTAATAAAACATGTACAAGTCCTCTTCATTGAAAATGGCATATAATTATCGAAATAAATTAAAATCCAAATAAATTGAGGGCTAGACCACGTTCATGGACTGGAAGACTTAAGACTGCAAAGAAGTCCGGGCGTGGTGGCTCATGCCTGTAAACCCAGCACTTTGGGAGGCCGAGGTGGGCGGATCACCTGAGGTCAGGAGTTCAAGATCAGCCTGGCCAACATGGCGAAACCCTGTCTCTACTAAAAATACAAAAATTAGCCAAGTGTGGTGGCACATGCCTGTAATCCCAGCTACTCGGGAAGCTGAGGTGAGAGAATCACTTGAACCTGGGAGGTGGAGGTCACAGTGAGCCAAGATCACACCCGTGCACTCCACCCTGGGCAACAAAGCAAGACTTCATCTCAAAAAAAAAAAAAAAAAAAAGGTTACAAAAATGTCAGTTCTCTCCAAATGAATCTTTAGATTCAATACAATCGTTTTCTAAGTACTAGCAGATTTTATTAAAATTTTTGAAATTGACAAGCTAATTTCTGAAACTCATATAGAAATACAAAGAGCCGAGAAGAGTAAAGACAACCTTGAAGAAGAAAAAGAAAGTTGGAAAATGTATACCAGAAGAATAGACTTATTATAAATCTATATAATACTAGGACAGTGTGGAATTCTTTTACATTTTACTCATTTGTGTGGCTCTGAAGACTGAGCCCTACTGGGCAGAGAGAGTGGAAAGCATTTGAGGTTCCAGTGTACATCCACCAGTGGGGGTTGGTGATGTCATTTTTGTATGTGAAGGACAGGGTATGGACCCATTCTTTCTAGTAAAGCCAGAGAGCTACTTTGTTCTGTAAACCAGCAGTTTTGTCTTGTTGGAAGCATCTGATAGTCTAGCCAGCAGTGCCATGGATGTCACACTGTGTCCAACGGGATGTTTAAAGTCGCCAGAGGCCATTGACCCTAGACGCTGCATTTGCTTTCAATTTTGTGTGTTGGCGTTTGCATAAAATGGAGCATTTATTTATGCTTACAAATTTCTTTGTTCAAATAGCTTTTCATTTGTAGCAAAATAATAAATCTTAAGTATTGAAAATTTAGAAAATGCAGATAGGCAAATAGAAGAACATAAAAAGCAGGCAATCTTAGCACTCAGAAATCAGGACTGACCTACCCAATAGGCACAGGAAGTACCCAGGGCCCACAAATGTTTTAATTTTAATTTCTCTTGAGAAGAAAAAAGTACATGTAATAATAATGAATATATAATAGTAAACCTAGCCTGTGTTATGTTCATCTTTATACCAATGCAGTCATCAAATATAATTTTCTACATTTTTTTATGGAGGAAGGAACCCAGAAAGGCAAAAGTGGTTAAGGCCCACAGATGTAACCCTGGCAGAAATCACCATTTTGTTTTCTTTTCTGTATATTATGCTAATCCCCCAGCATCTCATGTATACAATACACCTATGTACACATACACATATCTATATCAGTTTTATAAAAATGTGATATTTGCTCAGAGTTTTATGATTTTAAAAACTTGATGGTATACTGTTCATGCCTTTCTATGTTATCAAATGTTCTTCTAAAGTATTTTTCTTGAATGTTTTATTTTTAATTGTAAAAGTAACATATATAATTTTTTTTTTGAGATGGAGTCTCGCTCTTGTCACCCAGGCTGGAGTGCAATGGTGCAATCTCGGCTCACTGCAACTTCTGGCCTCCCAGGTTAAGCGATTCTCCTGCCTCAGCCTTCCGAGTAGCTGGGATTATAGGTGCCTCCTGGCTAATTTGTGTGTGTGTGTGTGTGTGTGTGTGTGTGTTTATTAGAGATGGGGTTTCACCATGTTGGCCAGGCTGGTCTAGAACTCCTGACCTCAAATGATCCACCCACCTCGGCCTCCCAAAGTGCTGGGATTACAGGCATGACCCACCACACTGGGACATACTTACTTTTTTAAAAGAGATAGAATCTTGCTATGTCACTCTGGCTGGAGTGCACTGATGTGATCACAGCTCACTGTAACCTCTAACTCCTGGTCTCAAGTGATCCTCTTGCCTCAGCCTCTCAAGTAGTTGGGACTACAGGGATGCACCACCATGCCTGGGTAATTTATTTTGTTTTAGTTTTTGTAGCGATAGGATCAATCTTTATTGCCCAGGCTGGTCTTGAACTCCTGGCCTCAAGCGATCCTCCTGCCTTAGCCTCCCAAAGCGCTGGGATTACAGGCATGAGCCACTGTGCCCAGCTATACAACATCATTCTTGATGCCTGCATAGTGCTCCAGTGAATAGATGTACTGTAAGATATTTAACCTATTGTGGGTGTTTCCAGGATTTTGCTAAGATGAATAACACCAAGATGAATATTCTTCCAGCAAAATCATTGCATCCATGATTATTTCCTTGGAATAAATTTCTAGATGTACAGTTTTGAAATTTGACACTAAAGGAGTACAAACATGCCACCCCCAAAATATGCTGTCCTGGCATATTGACTATTTTGAGTTAAAGGCTCTTAAAAAACAGGCGGTACTAGAAGATCCCTCCGACCTTCCTTCTGTTTCTTAAAAGTAGGAGATGAAATCGTCATGTGAAAGATACCTTCTTTATACCAGAAAGAAAGAATCACTCTTGTCATCAAGAATAGGAAGTCGAGGCAGGGGAAATCTGTACTTGTTAGACTAATTCTTATCTTCCTAGTCACTCCTCAACCCAATTGACTATCCTAGCCCAAGCCCCTTTGTCTTGTTACATTTTACTACTGTTTGCTCAATTCAGTATATAAGTGTTCAACTCTGTGTCTTTGAATCTTCATTTCCTTATGAGTGCACCTGGGCAATGTAAACTTGTATTGAATGAAGTTGTATGCTTTGTTCCTGTTGATTTTCTCTTATTATGTCATTTAATTCTCAAGCTCAGCTGATAAGCCCTAAGGAAGGTAGAGGTAAAATTTTCCTCCCCTACATCACATTACGCTGCACTTAATTTAACAGTGTAAGACCATCAGTGCAACATGGGTCATTTGTAATGCTACCCGTAAGATGTCCTGGGGCCTTCTCCTATATCAGCAGTACTGCAGTGGCCTCTCCCTGGTTTAGGAAGGACTTCTTCCAGTGTGATCACTGGAAGCCTGGGGGACCACTGTGTACAACACATAGTGGAAGCTCAGTAATTATTTGCCAAATGAACAAGTAAACGAATATAGACTCACTATGACTATTGATCCACAAATGCAGATATTCAAGAATACAACATTTCTTTGTACTCCTCAAGTCAATGTGGATTAATCCCACCTATGAAATTGGTGGGAAGTTAAATTTCAGTAATTACTGAGTCTCTCTGACAGTGCTCCACCTGCCACAGGTCATACAAGGTTCTTAAAGCCTTTAGCACTAAAGACTCATCTGGGATTTGCTGCCAGTCCCCTGCCCTACTGGTCACTCTGAGACCTCTGTGTCTCAGCTTGCACAGTCCCTTTCAGCTCCTGCTTCTGCTGCATCTATGCCACATTTGGGGCAAGGGACTCTTGAGAAAACTTGAGGCCCTTAGTGCCTGGAGTTCAGCACCCTTAGGTGTCAACAGCCATCTGTCCCTTTAGATCTTTCCAGAAAGAGATGCATGGCTCCCCATTGCAGGCTGGGGGATTCTCTCTTTGAAACCAGACCAATTGTTCCACCGAACTGATGTTTATGGTTTCTTTGGAATAAACATAGAAATGGACCCTCCCAGTCTTAAAACATGAGGAATTTACATTTGTCTTATTCAAGTTCCTTTCTCAGGAAACCAACCATCAAGCCTCCCAGACAGTATCAAAGAACTGAAACTTACCAGATCACCACATCTGGACAGTAAGATCCCTCACCAGTCATGATTGCCTCACAGACCACCTGCTGTCTGTTGACCAACTCTTTTTTACTCTCCCTAATTCCTGTTTTCCCACACATGGTTACATTCCTTCCTTGCTCTATAAACTCCTAATTTTAGTTGATTGAAGAGACAAATTTGAGACTGACCTCCCATTCTCCTTGGCCACAGCACCCAAATCATGCATTCTTCTCTGGTAATACTTGTCTCAGTGATTGGCTTCCTGTGCAGCAAGCAATGGGACACCTGGCATTCTGTGCAGTGAGCAGTGGGATGCCTGGCATTTCAGTAACATCTTCTGCCCCTGGAGCTGTGCCCCACAGAGTTAAGGAAATTGGTCACTGGCTGAGCATGGTGGTAATCCCAACACTTTGGGAGGCCGAGGCGGGTGGATCACTTGAGGTCAGGAGTTCAAGACCAGCCTGGCCAATGTGGTGAACCCTATCTCTACTAAAAATACAAAAATTAGGCAGGTGTGGTGGTGCATCCTGTAATCCCAGCTACTCAGGAGGCTGAGGCAGGAGAATTGCTAGAACCCAGGAGGCAGAAGTTGCAGTGAGCCAAGATTGTGCCACTGCACTCCAGTCTGTGTGACAGAGCAAGACTCCATCTCAAAACAAAAACAAAAACAAAAACAAAAACAAAAAAACTGAAAGAAAAGAAATTGGTCACTGACCAGAAACCTTGAGCTTGACTTACAAGATGGCACATAAGGAAACAGCTTGATACAATCCCTCCAGTTGCAACAATAACTGGCTCACTGGCTGAAACTGGAACCAATATGGCTGACTAAAGTCTTCCCAGAATAGACTTACTTGCCCAATGGGTGACTTTCGACATCACAGCCAAAATTTCCACTGCATATTTCATACCAACTCACCCTGAATTTGCGTGTGTAACTCATGAAGAAGCTTGAAGACACAACTATACATGTTCAAGGGCCTTTCCAAAATCCCTCTCCTTTGCTGCCAATCACTAACCAACCCCAAAGCTCCTTCTCAGAATCTTTCCCTTAAATATACTGCTTCAAGGCTGGTCTTGCAATATACCTTTCTCTACAGAAATCTCTGCAAAAGTGCTCCAGTGTGTGGCTTTCCATTGTGCGTGAGCAAATAGACTCAGTTTGGTTCAGCAACACCCCTTGTTACTCTTGTTCCCCTCTTCACGTAGGACACATATCTTTATTACATTTGTCCCATTCCCCTTACCCTACTGCCACCAGCAATGAAGGAGACATGGACTTGAAGCTCTTTAGCTTTCTGTACTGCAAAATCTCAAAGGCAAGCAATTCCAAAGAGCCTGGCTACCCACTTAAAATCAGAGCAGGGATCAATCTATGGGAGAGCAAGGCCAAATTATAATCTCAAATGATTGTGCCACAAATGGATTCATAAAATGTTAAAGAGAGTGGTAATGCCTTAGAAAAGAGAATCCTCACTGTGGTGATTGAGCTGGCTTTAGGATGCACATGGAAGTGATACATCTCAGCCGTGGAGAAGTGGGGCTCTTTGGTCATGTAGGTCACTTCAGCACTTTGGTAACATGTATACATGCCACAAATGCATGGTTAGGCTAAAAGGTGTTTTTCCTTGTTTGATTTTTCTTTTCTATTTCTCTCTCCTCTGGGATTGGTATTTTCCAGCATTAAGCAGATTAATGTGCATGTGTTGCAGATTTCATGTGGCTTAGAGTTGTGTGGTGTAGGGGAGGCAGAATTTTACCCCTACCCTTTTAAGGTTTTTCAGCTGGGCCTGAGAATTAAAGTGACATAAGACAGATCCACGGGATAAAAGAATACAAGTATATTTAGTACAAGTTTTCCATGGCACGGGAGCCTTCATAAAGAATTGAAGACCCAAAGACACAGCTACAGTTGAACACTTACATACTGAATTAGACAGAGTAGTAGAGTTGTGAAAAAGTAACTAAATTCAGTGGGGAGGCTAAAAAAGATAAGTTATTTTAACAAAGTCTGTACAGAATTCTCTCCTCTAAAGCTTCCATTCTTGAGAATAAGACTGTTACTTTCCTTTTAGTATAGGGAAGGCATCTTTCACATGGGAATTTCATCTCCTGCTTTTAAGAAACAGAAGGAATGTCAGAATGATCTTCTTGCACCTGCTGTTTTTCAAATGCCTTTCACTCAAAATAGTCAATATGCCAGGGCAGCATATTTTGGGGATGGCATGTTCTTATCTCCTTCAGTGGGGATGACAGTTGGAAATACTGTACGATTTGGAGAGGAAGCCCTGCATTTTCAGAGGCCTTTGTTTTGGGTGTGCCTTAACTGCGCACCTGCATTTCTTGCTGTTTCTTACAAAGAAACTTCCTTTTGAGAGTCAAAATATTTCAACTGCAGTTATTTTCAACCAGAGGGAAACGTTTGAAATGTCAGCCTTTGTTAGCCCAAAGAATATTGTTTCATGAACAGTGATTGAAATAGTCATTTCCTTTGGGAAGCCTCTGCCATTGAAACAAACTTTGATTTTGGAAGCAAAAGTTTTGGCTTTAAAGATGTCAGCCAAGTGTTACAACTTTTTCTAACAGCTCCCTGGCCGTTTATTATAGAGTTATGATAGTTTGTTTGGGTTTGAAGAAGAAAACACGTTCTGGCTAGGTTGGGCAGCGTTAAGAGGCGGGATAGTGCAGCGGTGGGGAGCAAATCCCATACAGTCGGGCTGCCTGGATTTGCAATCCTCATCATGCCACTGCAAGCTGACTCTTTGGCAAGTTATATAACTGTTCTGGTCTCAGTTCCTGCATCTATAAAATGGGGGTGATGGTAGTATTTACTGCCTATGATTGCTGTAATTATTAATTAGTGAATTAAAAAGCACTTAGAGACTAGCACAGAGGCTAGGCATGGTGGCTCATGCCTGTAATCCCAAAACTTTGGGAGGTGAAGGCAGGAGGATTGCTTGAGGTCAGGAGTTTGAGACCAGCCTGGGCAACATGTAGAGACTGTCTCTACAAAAAAATACAAAAATTAGCCAGTCATGGTGCTGCACACTTGTAATCCCAGCTACTCAGAAGGCTGAGGTGGGAGGATCATTTGAACCCAGGAGGATAAAGCTGCAGAAAAGAAAAAAAAAAAAAAAAGCACTTAGAGATGGCTAAATGTTAATCCAACAAGGGCTGTAGTTTAGTTAATAGTATTGCATCCATGTACACTTCCTGGTTAGATACAGGAGTGCTGGGAAGGGAAGGGTGTGGTCCCTTTAAATGATAGGCAAGGGAGACGGGAAGTGCTGGGTAGAGGTGGGCGTGGTCCCTGGCTAGGGCTCCACCCCCACGGACCTAGGTGAGGCCAGGTATTTCCTGCCCAAATGTTGCATTTTCCAAGACCACATTGGCCTGCCATGCCCCTATCCTGTGCCTATAAAAACCCGAGACCCTAGCAAGGCAGAGAGAAGCAGCTGGAAGTCAGGAGGAGTGCCTTGGTGGCAGAAGGCACCCATAGGCACCAGCATGCTGGCAGGCCACTGACTGGCAGAACAACGCCGTGTTTCGCTGGGGCAGTGGGAGGAGCGCTCCGGCAGCCAAGCAGCCCGACTCCAGCGGAATACCATCTCCTTTCTGGCTCCCCCATCTGCTAAGAGCTACTTCCACTCAGTAGAACCTTCCTCTCATTCTCCAAGCCCACATGTGATCCGATTCTTTGGCGTACCAAGGCAAGAACCTGGTGATACAGAAAGCCTTCTGTCCTTGCAATAAGGCAGGGGTCTAATTGAGCTGACTAACACAAGCCGCCTATAGACGGCTAAACTAAAAGCAAAACTAAAAGAGCACACTGGGCCGGGCGTGGTGGCTCACGCCTATAATCTTAGCACTTTGGGAGGCCGAGGCGGGCGGATCACAAGGTCAGGAGATCGAGACCATCCTGGCTAACACGGTGAAACTCTGTCTCTACTAAAAATACAAAAAAATTAGCCAGGTGCAGTGGTGGGCGCCTGTAGTGCCAGCTACTCGGGAGGCTGAGGCAGGAGAATGGCGTGAACCCAGGAGGCGGAGCTTGCAGTGAGCAGAGATCGCACCACTGCACTCCAGCCTGGGCCACAGAGCAAGACTCTGTCTCAAAAAAAAAAAAAAAAAAAAAATTAGCCGGGCGTGGTGGCACGTGTGTGTAATCCCAGCTACTCGGGAGGCTGAGGTAGAGAATTGCTTAAACCTGGGAGGCGGAGGTTGCAATGAGTCAAGATCGTGCCACTGCATTCCAGCCTGGGTGACAGAGTGAGACTCCGTCTCAAACAAACAAAACACACACACACACACTGGGGCTTCAGCTGTAAACATTCACCCCTAGACACTGCCATGGGGTCAGAGGCCCTTAGCGTGCCCATCTGTATGCTCTCCTAGAGGTTTGAGCAGCCAGGCACTGAAGAAGAGCCACATCCCCATCGCAGGCCCTGCAAGGGGGACAAGGGAACTTTTCGCATTTCAGTTGTGATATGATTATGCAGGATGTTATCACTGGAGGAAGGTGGATTAAGGGTACACGGGAACTGTATAGTGTATCTATGTGCACTTCTACATGAGTCTGAAATTATTTTTAAAAAATACAACGTTAAAAAGCACTTAGAGAAACTGTATTTGGTAGTATGATTCTTTGAATAAGGTTTGTCTTTGACAGGAGACTGTGGACTGTAAGCTCTCTGAAGTTAAGGACTATTACTGTTTTCCCCCAGCCTCTAGTACACTGCATGGCACATAGTTGGTCTTCAATAACTATTTGCTGACTGAAAATGAATAAAGAAATTAAGATACTGAGGGTTATTGGCCAGCAGAACTTTAAGCAACGAAAGAGAGACAAACCATCCTGCATTAAGGTGGGAGGAAAGAGGTGAGAGGGCCATGCACCAAAATTTGGTAAGACCTTCAAAACACACACACATGCATGCCCACACACACGTGCACCTGCCCCTGTGCAAATTAGGGAGTGGTTTGAGTTCCATGCATGGGTCAGTGGTATGTGTGGCAACAGCAACAACAGCAGGATGGCAAGGTGATTCCCAAAGCAATGTGATTCTGCAGATGCAGCTCAGAGCCAGTGTTGAGCACAAGAATTTGGGATGAATCCATGTTATCTGGATTTTGGGTAGCTTGGTGAACCCAGCTGACAGTTTTAGTGAATAAACCTAGACCATCTTTTTCTGTACTCAAATGTTAAATGTAAGGACAATTGTTTAAATGTCGTTCTAGCTAGAATGCTACCTAATTTGCTAGAATATACCCAGAAACAGGGAAGAGGGTTGATATGGTTTGGCTGTGTCCCCACCCAAATCTCATCTTACATTGTAGTTCCCATAATCCCCACGTGTCATGGGAGGGACTTGGTGGGAGATAATTGAATCATGGGGGCAGTTACCCTCATGCTGTTCTCGTGATAGTGAGTTCTTACAAGAGCTGATTTAGAAGGGGCTTTCCCTCCTTTTGCTTGGCAATTCTCCCTGCCACCACGTGAAGAAGGATGTGTTTGCTTCCCCTTCCACTGTCATTGTAAGTTTCCTGAGGCCTCCCCAGCCATCTGAACTGTGAGTAAATTATACCTCTTTCCTATATAAATTACCCAATCTTGGGTATGTCTTTATTAGCAGCGAGAGAATGGACTAACACAGGGTCAAATTCAAGAATTAAGCTCTGCTGCTGGTAATATCAGGGTCACACCACATGAGTGATAAGCCTATCAAAACATCACAGGGTTTAAACTGATACTACTATGTATGATTTGGAAAGGTTCTAGAAATTAAGAGATGCTTTACTGCATTTGTAACTCTAAGAAATACAAAAGGTTTGGGTGTGAATTAGGTTTCTGTATTATATACAGAGTGTTAAATCAGACTTTGCAAACAATCCTAGGCAAGGTCTGAAAGCATTTCCCAGAAGCTATTCACAATGCCTGACTTAAATACTCTGTATACAAAATTATAATGTAAAACTGTTGTTTCAATTTTTTTTTCCATAAAAGCCAAATACTTAAAACTCAATGTTTTGTTTCAATATTTATCATATCATTGGGGAAGTTAGGATATGTAACAAATATTCTAAGCTCCTAAGAATGGATGGAACTATGTCACCTGTCTACGTCTTAGCTGCCCAGGTAGACAGTTGGTTCTTTAAAGCTGTAGGGGAAGAAAAACTTTACCTCAACCATCTTAGGGTTACTGGTTGGGACTGATAATTAAGATGACATAGGCAGATGAACAGGAGAAAAGCACACAGATTTTGACATGTACTTGGGAGCCCCCAAAGGAAAATGAAGATCTAAAGAACTGACAAAACCTAAGTACTTATATACTAGGTTGAATAAAGAGAGGCAATTGTGGAAGAGTAACTAAAATATTTATGTGAGGACTAAAAGAATGTAAGAATTATTTTAACAAGGTCTGTATGTACAGATTTCTCTTGGCCTCAACTTCTCATCTCTGATGATAAGAATGTTTCTTTCCTCCTGGTATAGGGAGGTGACCTGTCACATGGGAGATTTATCTCCTGTTTTTAGGAAGAAAAGGGAGGTCAGAGCACCCCTTTTGCAAGAGCCTTTAGTTCAAAATAATCATGGTAAATGGCATATTTTGGGGATGGCATATTCTGCCACCCTTCAAAGCCATGGACTGTGTGTACGATTGTGGATCTATTTTTCGTGTTCTCCATCCCCTTCCTATATACCGCGTTGTTTTGCAAATAGTTGATGCACAGTGAATTTTGGTAGATTTTTAAAAGCTCTTCACTGTACTCTATTAGCACAGATAGTCTTACCATTCAGTTGCATTTCTAAACGCTGTTAGTGCAACTATTACAAACACAATATGTGTTTGTTGCAACAAGTGCAGAAAGTACAGAAAAGTGTAAGGAAAATAAAAATCCATCATGATTCCACTGTATAGCAATAATCACTGCTGACAGTTTCACATATACCAGACTCAGAGATGTTTTTGTACATGAGTGGATTTATACAGTACACAGTTGATAACCTGTTTTTTTTTTTCTGAGTACTGTCTATAGAATTCCCATCATGAAGTATATGTCAACATCACCATCTTTACTGACTTCGTCATATTCCATTTATGTATGATCTGTAATTTCAGTCCCTATTGTTAAATATTTAGGGTATGTCCACATTTTCTCTACTATGGGCTGCAATTCAACAATTATCTCTGAACATACATTCTTGGGAAAAGTTCTCAAGAGTGAACTTGCTGTTACTTTAAGTTTAAAATTTGATTATACTCCAAGTTGTTTGACTTTTTTAAGGATGTTGAACACCTGTACATATGTCTAGTTTCCCTACTTTGAATGTAAGCTTCTAGAATAGAAGGAAGAAACCAAATCTTGGCAGTCTTTGTATCCTCTACGAGTCCTAGCACAGCCCTGGGTGTTGGAAATGCTTTTGACTGCAAATCGTAGAACACCTGTGTAAGAGTAGCTTAAATCAAAAAGCCACTTAATCATCTCCCATAATTAAGAAGCCTGGGTGTAGACAGTTCAGGGGTTGGTGCAACAGCTGGGTGAAGTCCTTCTACCCTTTTGGCTTTAGCATACTTTCTGCCCCACCTGAGCACCAGCACATTGTCTTCACCTGACGCCCCCAACCCAATCTAGAAATCTAGAAACAAGGAGGTGGGCAAAGAAGCTCTCCTCTTGCCTCTTTTTTTTTTTTTTTTTTTTTTTTTTTAGGCAGAGTCTTGCTCTGTTGCCCAGGTTGAAGAGCAGTGGTATGATCTCGGCTCACTGCAATCTCTGCCTCCTGGGTTCAAGCGATTCTCCTGCATCAGCCTCCTGAGTAGCTGGGACTACAGGCACACACCACCACCCCTGGCTAATTTTTTGTATTTTTAGTAGAGATGGGATTTTGCCATGTTGCCCAGGCTGGTCTTGAACTCCTGAGCTCAGGCAATCCGCCCAACTAGGCCTCCCAAAGTACTAGGATTACAGGTGTGAGCCACTGTACCCGGACTTGCCCCTCTGTTTTTATCAGAGAGGAAAAGATTTTCTAAAAACAACCCAGGAGAATGTTTTTTGTATCTTAGTGACTAGGCTACTTCTAGCTGCAGAAGAGGCTGGGAAGGTATCTTTGGCCTTTCATCCCCTGTGATGAAAGGCAAGCTCATGGGAAGAAGTCAGGGAAAGGCTGTTGCGTTGGCCACCAACAAAAGTGGTGCCCAGTGATAGGACTGAACATATTCTCAGAGTTGGCATGTAGATCATCTCCTTCCCCCTCTTCATCTCTCAGGGAAGAAAACGAGTTTTTGTGGTGTCACCAGCCAAGGGATCTCTGGGGACCCAGTGTCACCAATTCTGCCTCCCTCCTTAGTGTTTTGGTGGGGCTTTCCTGTTCTTGTGGGTGTCCCTTCAGGGGAGACTGGTCCCACAGGGGGCCCAGGGCTGTGGGAGGTGCTGTCAGGGCCTCTCAGCAACTGAGAGACTTGGGCCACACCCGTTTTTCAAGCTCCCTATAAATTAAAAATACAAGAGAAGAATCCTGACAGCGTTATAAAGTTTGTAATTTGGCCCGGTATGGTGCCTCATACCTGTAATTCATCACTTTGGGAGGCTGAGGCGGGTGGATTACCTGAGGTCAAGAGTTTGAGACTAGCCTGGCCAACATGGTGAGACCTCATCTCTACTAAAAATACAAAAATTAGCTGGGTGTGGTGGCAGGCACCTGTAATCCCAGCCACTCGGGAGTCTGAGGTGGGAAAATCACTTGAACCCTGGAGTCAGAGGTTGCAGTGAGCCGAGATCTTGCCACTGCACTCCAGCCTGGGCGACAGAGCAAAAACTCCATCTCAAAAGTAGATAAATAAAATAAAATAAAGTTTGCAATATATTTTAAATGTTTGCCTCTAACAGATTCATTCCTTAATACAAAGAAAACACTGCAATAAAATTGGGCACCATGGCCATTACATTTATGAAAAATACTGACTCAGTGTAGTTTAGCTGATGTGACCCAGGATGGGGACAAGTTCAAAGTTGAAGATTGAGCAATTTTTTTTTTTGCAACTGAGTCTCTGTTGCTTAGGCTGAAATGCAGTGGTGTGATCTCCAGTCACTGCAGCCTCTGCCTCCTGGGTTCAAGTGATTCGCCTGCCTCAGCCTCCCGAGTAGCTAGGACTACAGGCGCTCGCCACCCCGCCTGGCTAATTTTTGTATTTTTAGTAGAGACAGGGTTTCACCATGTTGGCCAGATGGGTCTCGAACTCCTGACCTCAAATGATCCACCCACCTCGACCTCCCAAAGTGCTGGGATTACAGGTGTGAGCCACTGTGTCTTGTGAGCAGTCTTCTTAAAATGCAGGTATTTTGTTTGGAGGTCTTTGCAAATCTAAATTTGAGGTGCTTCATGTATGTGAATACATTTTGTATTTTTAGTAGAGACGGGGTTTTGCCATATTGCCCAGGCTGGTCACAGCAAACAACCCTCCTGGGTCTCCTGTGATAGGCCCCAGGGCAAGAGTTAAGGCCCAAAAGGGCCGAGGCCTCAGGTGCCACAATTTCATAATTAGTAACTCATTTCCTTCCTCTCCTCCGGTCTGATTTTCCCTTCCCCACCAGCCTTCTGTGCTCCTCTCACTTCCCTTTCTCCCCTCCTGAATTCTCCGTCCTCTTTTCTGACCTCTTCCTGCCCTCCCCTTCCTCCCTTCCTTCCCTCCTTTGAAAGTCTGGTCCTGTAGGGCTGTGGAAAAGACTGGAATCTGAGACCTGGCCTGCAGCCAGCAGGGAGTCAGGAGGAGCAGCTGCAAGGTCAGACCAGGGTCACATCAGCTGCTGAGGGAGAGAGGAAGTGAGGCTGTCTGGGCTTCCTGGCCCTCAGGGGCAGGCTCACTCCACATGGCCCCCTTCTGCACCCCTGTTCCTGCTGAAAGGTGCCAGGATATGCCACCCCAAAACATACCACTTTGGCATAAGGATTATTTTGAGCTAAAGGCACTTGAAAAACAGCAGATGCAAGAAGGGCATTCTAATCTAGTTTCTTCCTGAAAGCAGGAGATAGGGACTTTCATTTGAAAGATGCCCTCCCTGTACCAGGAGAAAAGAAACATTCTTTGAGTTACTCAGAAAACACTCTTTGTTTGCTGGGAAGATTGTGGCTTATTTTAAAAGCAAAAGCAGCATCCCTTACCCAGCATCACTTTGCTCAGGGCTGCTTTTTGTTAAGGAGCTCCTTAAAACCAAACTCAGAAGGTATTTTCTTCTTTCTCCTATGACCAGAGTGTGCTGGCGAGCAGGCTGCCCCAGGCCTAGCGTGGCCACTCCCAGCGCACTGGTCAGGAGTGGGAGGGAGGAGACTCTGTCCCCTTGACCCAGTTTTTGGGGCGAAATCCTGGAGCCTGTGTGCGTCTGCCTCTTTGAGTGTCTGCAGCACCAGCTCTCCACTGGTTGTTTTAGAGCTTCAGGGTCTTAATGATGTCGAGAGCGTAATGGTGCCAGGGCATTTGGTGCTGGTTATTGGTCCTACAGGTCACTCCATCTCTTGTCCACACGGCCCTGGGGGAGGTATGAGGGTCACTCATGCTGCTTCATGTCACAAAGCGCTCCACGCCCTGTGGAGTCCTGTCCATGCAGGCCTTCTCTCTTGGGTTGCTCCTCCTGAGACCCATCCCTTCTCTGTTCTCATCCTCTCCCCTCCAACACCAGCCCAGGAAAAACCTTCTCTGCATTTTGGGTCTTTACCTGTAATCTGCTCTGTTCTTCCCAAATGTTTAGACTTCAGGGATTGGAAGCTGGGAGTTCTTAGACTGTTATTAACTTTCTTTCCTTTCACCACTTTCTTCAGTAAAGGAGCCCAGAGCCCAGAATCTGCTTTAAAGGGGCGGAAGGCAAAAAGGGGGCAAGAATCTCGAAAACGTGACCCCACTTCTGAGCGCTTCTCACCTGGCACAATACCTGGCACACAGCAAACAATTGTTCAAAAAAAAAGCTGGGCGAGGTGGCTCATGCCTGTAATCCCAGCACTTTGGGAGGCTGAGGCGGATGGATCTTCTGAGGTCGGGAGTTCGAGACCAGCCTGACCAAAATGGAGAAACCCTGTCTCTACTAAAAATACAAAATTAGCCAGGCATGGTGGCGCATGCCTGTAATCCCAGCTACTCGGGAGGCTGAGGCAGGAGAATCACTTGAACCCGGGAGGCAGAGGTTGCAGTGAGCAGAGATCACGCCATTGCATTCCAGCCTGGGCAACAAGAGCAAAACTGCGTCTCAAAAAAAAAAAAAAAAAAGGAAAAGAAAAGAAACATGGCAGCAAGAGAATGAATAAATGCAGGCCACCAGGCTCAGAGCCACAGGACTTGAATTCAGATCCCAGTCCCTTGGCTGACCTCCCTGTGTAAGTTCCACTGATGTAATCCATAAAGGAGGGGAGGGATGAGTTCATCACTGGGATTCCTTCCAGACTCCAAACTCAAGATTTTGTATCCATATAGGAAAAAGAAAGAATATTTTTTGCTGTTGTCCCACTGAACTGGAGCAGGGAAGAAACTTGCCTTGATGATTCAGGCTCACATACACAGTCATCTCCAAATATGCTTCCCTTCTGTCAAATGCGAACTCCTAAATATCACCAGAGCAACCTGCCTTGTGGAGAAGGCAAGGCAAGGCTGAGCTGATTGTTCACTCTGGTAAGGGAGAGTACCCCCTCCACAAAATCTCGGTAGCTTCTCAAAGCGGGAGGGCAAAGTGATTTTTGTTGAGACTTTGAGGCCTGGTTTAAGGTGGCTCTTTCAGTGCAGAGGTGACATGCTTGATTGGGGTTGGTAAGATCATGATTGGTAGACACAGCAAAGTGAGGATTTCCAGCTGAGACGTTCAAAGAATCTTGGGGTATAAACTGTCTTTTGATGCTTCCTATTGAAGACATGGTATGTCCTTCAGGAAGTTCCTGGGATGAACAGTAGGGTTATTTGCAACTTTTATCTTCCTGGGCAAGCATTTTCTGGAGTAATAGTGAAGTTACTTTGATGAGAACAGTGGAATAGTAAAGTCATGTTAATACAGACAGTGAGCTATCGGTAGTTTGATTCTCATCCCAAGCTATCTTGGTTGGCTGTCTGAATTACTGTGATGTCCCCTCCACCAAGAAGGCTGATGCCTATGAACATGTGTACTCCCTTCCCCTCTTGGTCCAGCTGGATTTGGCCCATGAGGGCAGGGAGCAGAGTGAGGCTGGAATATTCATTTCTGTTCTCTTTCTGCTGGTGTTACCCAGCAAGCAATGAGCTTACTGCCTGATGCACACACAAGCGGAATACCATGACACCAAAAACCTTTATTGGGAATTGACTGGCAAGACAGGAGGCAAGGCTCAAATCTATGTCCCCTAGCTGGTGGGCTGGGGCAGGTTTTATAGGCAAAGGATAATGAGCCATGATCTGATTGGACCTTGCAATGAGGCCATGCTGGGGAGGCATGATCTGACTGGATCCTGCCACAGGGTGACACCAGAGCTCAATCTGATTGGATCCTGGATCCTGCCATGCGCGGTCCACCTCTTAAAGCAGTCCCTGCTCCTGGCTTCCAGCACTTAGGTTCCACTTGTGGTTGCACACTTGGTTCATCTGGGCATGCTCAGGTTACTTGACCTTCAACTTGGGGATCCATGGCAACTGAAAAACAACTCACAACTTTGTTACATAAAGATTGAACCAGGGCTGGGCGCGGTGGCTCACGCCTGTAATCCCAGTACTTTGGGAGGCCGAGGGGGGCAGATCATGAGGTCGGGAGATTGAGACCATCCTGGCTAACACGGTGAAACCCCGTCTCTACTAAAAGTACAAAAACTTAGCCGGGCGTGGTGGCGGGCGCCTGTAGTCCCAGCTACTCAGGAGGCTGAAGCAGGAGAACGGCGTGAACCCGGGAGGCGGTGTTTGCAGTAAGCTGAGATTGCGCCACTGCACTCCAGCCTGGGCGACAGAGCGAGACTCTGTCTCAAAAAAAAAAAAAAAAAGAAAGAAAGAAAAGTTGAACCCGATTGATCTGGTGATTATACTGGGTTGCCTTGGGTTGGTTGCTTCACCCTGTTTCAGCCCTCAGCTCCTGTCACCAGCCTTCTCAATACCTTGTCTCTTGAGTTGGGGTAGCTGCTTCCGGACTTACCCTTTTATGCCTAAGGGAGCCCATGTGGCTCTTTCTCTCATTTCTTATTCCCAATGAGCACGTGTTGTTTTTCCTAAAGGCATTTCCATAACATTATACTGCTAAAGTCAACTATGTGTGAGTATAAATGCTATTGGAGATCAGGGGAGAACTCAGAAAAAAAACAAACAAACCAGATGTTCATTTTTATTAATAAACTTTTAAACTAAGGTAATTTTCAAAGAAAGCTAAAATCATGACACTCCTACAAACATAAAATGGACATGTTAAAATTGTATTTAGTGCGTCATTAATGAAGGCTGGTAAGATGTGACAACCAGTTCAAATGAGAAGTCAAAAGAGGCACAAATTTATATGGAGAAAAGCAATGTTGAAATATATTTACGAATAGAAGGAAATAGATTTACGAATAGAAGGAAGCATATTTCCAATAGAAGGAAACTGGCTTTCCTTTGAAAAATAGGAAGTTAATTGAACCACCTCGGGACAGAATGTATTTGCATGCCTGCAAACAGGAATTATTTACATCGCTATCAGTTATCTACACTTTACAGAAAATAGCTCAAAGGCAATGAATGGCTCAGAGCCCCTAAAGCATCGCACTCAGATAACCTGGAAGGGTATGCTCTAAAGGATACACCGTTTTCCAATGAAGCACACGTTTTTTCCTACATGACATTTATTAAGCAGTTAATACTTGCAGGCAGTGATCCAATCCATGGGAACTGATGGTCTGCTTGGAGATTTAAGACACAAAAGAGCTGAGCCATCTCCCTCTAGCAGTCTGATTAGTGGAGTGTTTATTATACTTCCTCCCAGTGACATAAAGATACTCCAAATTGAGTTCCATCATCAAGCTTTCCTCTTGAGAAAAACAAAAATTTCCACTGCTTTCAAAAGTTTGAAAGCCACCAACTCATGTCCAACAGGTTCATTTTATAGAAGAGAAAATGAAGGCTCAGAGAGGAAACGTGGTCTGCCCTGGGGCACGCAGCTTGTTAACTCATGTCTGGTCGGAAGATGAGCTTTCAGGGCCGAGAAGGTGCTCCTTTCTGGCATTATTAGGTGACAGAAAGAGCTCCTGGAAGGGAGGACTTAGGAAGCAGGCTGTGACAGATGGTTTTCATCTCTTGTGCTCTGGGAAATCGCTACCACCCTCTAATTGGATGTTGGGAGCTTCAAGCAAACTGGCAATCTACATTATATCATTGTTCAGTATCCCTAATTATACCTTGGGATTTGGCTTAAGTGCAGCTTAGAGGATGTTCATTAATAGTGTCGACAGGGACACTCAGCATTTGTAAAATTCTTTACAGTAATTGAAGACCCAGCATTGTTCTGGTGTGGTAAGGAAGCATGTGCGCTCCCAGCTGAAAGATGACTTAAGCTAAGAGGATGGAGACTGGCTGACTTGGAGCTGTTTTTCTAAAGTCCAGGTCTGAATTCAGAGTTCTACAATCCTTGTTTTCACCGGCTCAAGGAAGCTCCTTGATGAATCACATGAGTTCAGCTTACTAATGGGCTTAGTTCACCAGAGTCAGAGTGATCTGTCCTTGGCATTTCATAACCCACTTCAGTTTCCTATCTCTTGGCCACTGTGTTGTCAAAAACCTCATATTCTCGTGGCCATGCCCAGTTCCAAAAGAAGCTTTGTCTCCACAGACAGATCGTGGTTCCATCTGGGCCTACCACCAACAGCCTTGTGATTCCAGATGGAAAAATCCCCACCCCCTCCCCCTGTTTCCAAAGCATCCCCCACCCCGATTGTTTTATCTATAGCCAGCAGCATGAATTCTCCACAAACAGAGTCTCTCCCGGGGTGGAAAGAGTGGCTAATGGGGGAAACAGCTCATCTTCAAACCCTGTGCCATGTGAATGGAAAAAAAATGCACACATCTGGCTGCGTTGGATAAAGAGGAGAGCTGGGGCAAAGAAGCCGGGGTGGTGGTGGGGGCTTGCCTCTATCAAAGAAAACATTAAGAAAAAGACTGTTCTTATTGCAGAGGAAAATTAAAACTTTACATTGTGACTGGAGCTATTCAACCATCTACATCAGGCTGGGCACGATGGCTCACGTCTGTAATCCTAGCACTTTGGGAGGCCGAGGCGGGCGGATCACCTGAGGTCAGGAGTTTGAGACCAGCCTGGTCAACATGGTGAAACCCTGTCTCTACTAAAAGCCCAAAAATTAGCCGGTCATGGTGGCAGGCACCTGTAATCCCAGCTACTCCAGAGGCTGAGGCAGGAGAATCGTTTGAACCTGGGAGGCGGAGGTTGCAGTGAGCCAAGATCGCGCCATTGCACTCCAGCCTGGGCGACAAGAGCAAGACTCTGTATCAAAAAAAAAAAAAAAAAAAAAATCTAAATTTTTGTTGTTTTCAAAAGACATCCTTGAGGAACCCCAGTTATTTGGCTGGAATCCTCTGGTGACAGCCAGTTTCCTTTTAGGAGGTTGGAACAGAGCTGCACGTGTGTATATGTGTTTGGGGGGGATACAAGGAATTGAGCTGGTTTTCTTTCAGCCATAGCCTCACTCTCCTACCATTTGAGGAAGACAGGGGAAGAAGGATAGGATGGGAGAAGAGATAATTTCTGAATTTTTTTTTTTTTTTTTTTTTGAGTTTCACTCTTGTTGCCTAGGCTGGAGTGCAATGGCGCCATCTTGGCTCACTGCAACCTCTGCCTCCTGGGTTCAAGTGATTCTCCTGCCTCAGCCTCCCAAGTAGCTGGAATTACAGGTGTGCACCACCACACCTGGCTAATTTTTATATTATTAGTAGAGATGGAGTTTTACCATGATGGCCAGGCTGGTCTTGAACATCTGACCTCAGGTGATCTGCCCACCTCAGCCTCCCAAAGTGCTGGGATTACAGGTGTGAGCCACCGCGCCTGGCCGGATGATTTCTGAATTTAAGGAGTGAAATTTCAGCTGCCAAAGAGCACCTGAGGATGTGTTTCCTCTTCCCACACCCTCCTTCTCTCCTCACAGCCCCTACTTACCCAGTCCCCAGCACCTCCTCCCCTGGAGGCATCTGGGACCTTGTTCTCACTACTCCTTTCCTCCTTCCTCGGCTACAAGGGAGGCCAGCTTTCTGGTCACCTGTTGCCCATTTGAACTTTACTTGCTGCTCCAAAGGGAGATAGAAATTGCCAAGGACCCCCTGCCCTTTCATATTCTGCAGATTCCCATTGCATGCTTCAAATAAGCCGTGAACGTTCTTCCCCCAGAGTCTTGCCACTATACCACCCCAGCTCCCCGACACTTCCTTTTCGCTGAGAACTTTCTCTGTATTTGTGAAAGTTCTCCCTAATAGCCTGAATAAAATCGTCTCCGTAATTATCTGGGGCATTTCTTTCACCCTGTGCTGCCCACCCCAGGAGTCTGAAATAGAACCATAAGCACCTTCAGTGTTAAGACAGGGAATTACCTTAAGTGGTTTCAGGAAAGATGTGAGCAGGAGCTACTTAATGGGGTGAAGGTGAGGCTGCCTTGAAGATGAACTCTCCTTTTGGGCAATGTGTTTCACTTCAAAACCTCCGAAGCGGTGAACCTAAGGGGATTTTTATTAACACACCTACGAAGCAAACATTAAACCCTCCTGTGTGTGCATGCGTGCATGGATGTGTGCTGGGGGGCAATGCAGGAGAGGAAGGGGTGCTGGAGAATTTCCAGGTGAAGCGGGGATGCAGTTTTGTTCCCATCACAAAGACCCCTTGTCAGCCCGCTGGCCAGGCTGAAAGCGCTGGCCACTTCCCATTCAACGCCAGCTCTCCCAAATGGGCCGGGTGGCTGTGACCTCGGTTAGGGCGGTTGTGTATTTGCACGGATCTGCCATTTGTCATGTTCCCAGAGGCCTTCAGGACAATGACTTTTGTGGGGGTATGCTGGAGGAAGGGAGCTTTTCAAAATTGGGAAACTTTTCGGCTTGCTAAACCGGAAGAGGACAATGGCCTCTTTGTCCCTAGTGTAAGAGAGCTGGGGGGAGCCGTAGGAACCCACCAATGGTAACTTTAAAATGCTGCCTTAAAGATATTTAACAAGTCTGAGTGTGATGGCTCATGCCTGTATTCCCAGCACTTTGGTAGCCCGAGGTGGGAGGATCACTTGAGCCCAGGAGTTCAAGATCAGCCTGGGCAACATGGTGAGACCCCATCTCTACAAAAAATATAAAAAGTAGCCGAGTGTGGTGGTGCACACCTGTAATCCCAGCTACTCGGGAGGCTGAGGTGGGAGGATTGCTTGAACTAGGGAGGTTGAAGCTGCAGTGAGCTGGTGGTTGCACCACTGTACTCTAGCCTGGGTGATAGAAACCCTGTCAAAAAAGGAAAAAAAAAAAAAAACTTAAATAAAAAGAAAAATAAAAAATAAAAAAAAGAGAAAAGAAAAGAAAAAACAAGGTAACAAAATAATAATAGCCGCTAGTTTAAAGAAAAACACTACTCATAATTGTAATATCCAAATATAACATAGTAACTGATTAATGTTTTCATTTTTATATATTACGTTCCAATCTCACATTTTACAATCAGGGGTAGTGCCAATTTATGTCTTTTCACTTAACATTATGCCATACAATCATTTTCTTTTCTTTTTTTCTTTCTTTCTTTTTTTTTTTTTTTTGAGAGAGAGTTTTGCTTTTGTTGCCGAGGCTGGAGTACAATGGCTCGATCTCGGCTCACTGCAACCTCCATCTCCTGGGTTCAAGCGATTCTCCTGCCTCAGCCTCCTGAGTAGCTGGGATTACAAGCACGGGCCACCATGCCCGGCTAATTTTTTTGTATTTTTAATAGAGACGGGGTTTCTCCATGTTGGTCAGGCTGGTCTCGAACTCCCTATCTCAGGTGATCCACCCACCTAGGACTGTCGAAGTGCTGGGATTACAAGCGTTAGCCACCATGCCCAGTCCTTAATCATTTTCTTATAATAGTATAATATCTAATTCTGTTGGATTAATGGAACATATTTATTATGGTTGAACCTTTCCTCTGGTATTAGACATTCTCTTTTAGTCTCTTTTTCCTTTGCTATTGTAGATAATGTTGAAATTAACATCTTTGGATATACAATTCTCTGTTTCTGAAGAATGAAAGGTAAATAACAGAGCTAAGAAAGGGACTGATGAAACTTACAACAGCAGGTCTCAAATTTTTGGTCTCAGGACCCCTTTATGCTCTTAAAAATGATTGACAGTCTCCAAGGGCATTTGTTCATGTGAGATATTTTTATATTTGCCTTGCTATATTAGAAATTATAACTGAGAAAATTCAAATATTGATTAATACATCTAACAATAACTGTAAAAACCCATTACATGTTAACATAAATTACACATTTTTACCAACAATAGCTATATTTCCTAAAACAGAGACATTTACAGAGTGGTATTGTTTTATATTTTTGCAAATCTTTTGAATGTTTGGTCTACAGATTCTCATATCTCCTTCTTTCCATCTCTTGTGATTTTTTTTTTTTTTTTTGGGACAGAGTCTTGCTCTTGTCGCTCGGGCTGGAGTGCGATGGCATGATCTCAGCTCACTGCAGCCTCCGCCTCCTGGGTTCAAGTGATTCTCCTGCCTCAGCCTCCCAAGTAGCTGGGATTACAGGTGCCTGCCACCACGCCCAGCTACTTTTTGTATTTTTAGTAGAGACAATGTTTCACTATGTTGGCCAGGCTAGTCTCGAACTCCTGATCTCAGGTGATCTGCCCACTTCAGCCTCCCAAAGTGCTGGGATTACAGGTGTGAGCCATCACGCCTCTCTGACATGTTGTTTAACGGATGTCTATGAAGAAAACCTGTCCTTGCATAGATACATAATTGGAGAAGGGAGAGGGTACGCTTAGGGGTCTGACCACACTTTGAGAACCTATGTCCTGCAACATTCCTCGTGCTTTATGGGACGCTTCTCTTGTATTACATTTTGCACTTACAGATTTAGATGATAGAGTGAATCCAACATCCCCTTTTTTTGTAATCAAGGTCCCAAGAAGCAAGTCCCTTGGCTAAAGTCACCCAGCTGGTTGTAGGGACTCTACTCTAATTTACTTCCTTACAACCAACTCGGATGCCTCATTTGTCCTTTTACCAGGCTTTGACAAGGCTGTGAGAGCACAGAGCTGAATGAGGGATCTTGGATTTCAAGTTACCCACTAGCCCCAGGACTCGCCAGCTCAGACAGAAACGAGGTAAACATCCCACCATATTTATGGAAGAGTTCATCTCTCTCTCTGTCAGCATTACGTACATGCAGAAAGGTGTAAACAATCGTAACAGCGCTGTTTGCATTGTTCAGAAACGAACACACCTGTATTACATCCCTTTTTAAGGAGGTTTTTGGGTGACTTATTTAGAGGCAGAGTGGAATAATAGAAAAATAATCTGGGGTTTACTTTTAGGAGTCTCTCTCTCTTCTGTAAATGTAAGGTTTGGCAAAAAAAAAAAAAAAATCACTAAATTTTTGTCCACCTTTAACATTATGTGAGTTTTAATGTGTTTGGATGCTTTGGAAGATTGGATTGCTAGAGTGCTGGTCAGGATCATTTCGGGATTTAATAAAATTGGGAGAGCTAGCGAATAAAGCAGGAAGCCTCCCATCTAGTGGCAAATGTGTATATTGCTCTTTTGCTCAGCCTCTTGGGCTGAGCTTGCAGAACCAGAGTCCTTTTCTTCTGGCCCCCATCTTCCTTAATTACAGGGGTTTTAATTGCGCCACAGTTAGACAATACTTAATTGTCTTAGCTACATTATAATGAGTGAAGGGAATACACTTGCGATTTGGCTGAACGCAAGAGAGGGGAGGCCCCTTGCATTCATAGTTAATTGCTCCAAAATTCTGCCTGCGGCTTTGCCATGCCCTCATTCACACTTTGGGCTAAAATTATAAGGATCCACTAGATACTGTCTCTGCCTCCAGACTTCAGGCTGCAGGGAGGGGGACGCCAGCTGGAGATTTTTTCCGACAGCTTATTTTATTTATTTATTTATATTTGAGACGGAGTCTCGCTCTGTCACCCAGGCTGGAGTGCAGTGGCACCATCTCAGCTCACTGCAACCTCTACCTCCCGGGTTCCAGCGATTCTCCCTGCCTCAGTCTCCCAAGTAGCTGGGACTACAGGCACGTGCCATCACGCCCAGCTAATTTTTGTATTTTTAGTACAGATGGGGTTTCGTGATGTTGGTCAGGCTGGTCTTGAGCTCTTGACCTCGTGATCCGCCCACCTCGGCCTCCCAGAATGCTGGGATTACAAGCGTGATCCCCTGCGCCAAGGGGGATTGGTGGAGCTCTCCCTGCAACCCATTGATTCTTGGTTGTTTACCGGTGAGATGGGATGTAATAAATTATAGAACCCTGGGCAGAGGCTCTGGACATGGAGTGGGGCAGGGAGGGGAAGCGGCATTGTGGGCTGGGCTTCGATGTCAGAAGTGGCAGGGTGGCTGGGCGCAGTGGCTCACACCTGTAATCCCAGCACTTTGGGAGGCCAAGGCAGGCAGATCACCTGAGGTCAGGAGTTCGAGATCAGCCTGATCAACATGATGAAACCTTGTCTTTACTAAAAACCTTGTCTTTCCTGGCTACTTGGGAGGCTGTGGCAGGAGAATCGCTTGAACCCAGGAGATGGAGGTTGCAGTGAGCTGAGATCGTGCCACTACACTCCAGCCTGGGCAACAGAGCAAGGCTCCATCTCAAAAAAAAAAGAAAAAGAAAAAAAAAAAAAAGAAATGGCAGGGTGGTCTTGAGGCACCGCTGGAAGCGAGTGTGTGTGGTGACAGGGGAACCAATGTGGTATTCTGAGGGCTCTTCAAAGTGGCATCGCTTTCATGGTTCCCCACCCAGAGCCTTGTGGTGGTGAATCAGGGAGACAGAAAAATGTCAATAGACAGTCCAGTCCTGGCTGGCAAAGCGTACAGGAAGCTGCACAACATGACAGAGGCTTTGGCAGGGGACGCATAAGAGTGGTAGCACCCAGCCTTGAGCCCAGGAACCAGTGTACAATGCTGTGTGCTCAGCCAAAACTCTTTCTTGAAAAATAAGAATAAAAGGCACACACCTCTTAGGGGAATAAAATAGAAATTGGTAAGTTATGAAATATAAAAGGCTGATAATTACTGTCTGTTAACTAATTATTAATTTAAAATAATTGGCTGGGTGTGGTGGTTCATGCCTGTAATCCCAGCACTTTGGAAGGCCAAGGTGGACGGATCACCTGTAGCCAGGAGTTCAAGACCAGCTTGGCCAACTTGGCAAAACACCATCTCTATTGAAAATACAAAAAAAGTAGTCGGGCACGGTGGCACGTGCCTGTAATCCCAACTACTCGGGAGGCTAAGGCAGAAGAATCACTTGAACCCAGGAGGCAGAGATCTTGTGAGCCAAGATGGCGCCACCGCACTCTAGCCTGGGCAACAGAGTGAGACTTAGTCTCAAAATAAAATAAAATAATAAAATAAAATAAAAAAGTAATTATCGAACATTTCCCAGAGGCCAGGCCCTGTGCTGGGTGCTGGGGCTAAAGGTGGAAGGAACACAGTCCCTATCCTGGTGGAATTTACAGTCTAGAGATTAAGACATTGAACAAATAATTATACAGCCGTTTACTGCATAGCAATGTTTTGGTCAACCACAGCCTGCAGATACGACAGTGGTTTCATAAGACTGTAATGGAGCTGAATTACATAGCCTAGTGAGGTCATAGCTGTGGTAATGTCATAGCTCAACGCATTACTCGCAGGTTTATGGTGATGCTGATGTAAACTAATCTACTGTGCTGCCAGGCTTATAAATGTCTAGCACATACAATTACATATAGTACACACTTAATAATAATACTTATTATTAAGTATAATAATAACAAATGACTATATAACTCCTTTATGTATTTACTATACTATACTCTTCATTGTCATTTTAGAGTGTATTTCTTCTACTTACAAAATAAAAAGTTAACTGTAAAACAGCCTCAGGCAGGTCCTTCAGGAGGTATTCCAGAAGGCACTGTTATCATAGGCGATGACAGCTCCATGTATGTTATTGCCTGTGAAGACCTTCCAGTGGGACAAGATATGGAGGTAGAAGACAGTGATACTGGTGATCCTGACCCTAATGTGTGTAATGTGTATGTTCGTGTCTTCATTCTAAGAAAATGTTTTGTACAGATGTACAATGTGTTTGAGTTTTAAGCTAAGTGTTATTTCAAGAGTCAAAAAGTTAAAAAATAAAAATAAAAACTTTATATGGTAAAAAAAGTTACAGTAAGCTGGGTTTAATTTATTGTTATTATTATTATTTTGATATAGAGTTTTGCTCTTTTGCCCAGGCTGGAGTGAAGTGGCGTGATTTCAGCTCACTGCAACCTCCGCCCCCTGGGTTCAAGTGATTCTCCTGCCTCAGCCTCCCAAGTAGCTGCGATTATAGGCACCTGCCACCACGCCTGGCTAGTTTTTGTATTTTTAGTAGAGATGGAGTTTCACCATGTTGGCCAGGCTGGTCTCGAACTCCTGACCTCAGGTGATCCACCCACCTCAGCCTCCCAAAGTGCTGGGATTACAGGCATAAGCCACCACGCCCGGCTGAGGTTAATTTATTACTGAAGAAAGAAAAATGTTTCTAAAAACAAATTTAGTGTAGCCTAAGTATACAGTGCTTATAAAGTCTTCAGGAGTGCACAGTCACATCTTAGGCCTTCGCATTCACCCACAGACTCACCCAGAGCAACTTCCAGGCCTGCAAGCTCCCTTCATAGTAAGTGCCCTATACAGATGAACCATTTTTTCTCTTTTATACTGTATTTTTATTGTACCTTTCCTATATGTAGATATGTTTAGATAAACAAATGCCTACCGTATTCAGTACAGTAACATGCTGTACAGGTTTGCGGCCTACAAGCAATAGGACCATATAGCCGAGGTGTGTAGTAGGCTATAGGTTTGTGTAAGGGCACTCTATGATGCTCACATGATGACAAAATTGCTTAACAACGTATTTCTCAGAACATCATCAAGGGATGCGTGACTATATCATATACATCTAGGGAGTCAATGACATTGGTGATCCATATGAGTTAGCAGGGAAGGTGTGCGTGTGTGTACCCATCCACATATGGTTGGGTGTTCCAGGCAGAAATAAAAGCAGGTGCATAAGTGCTGAGACAGCAGGAGCAGGGTGTATCCAGGAAACACAAGAAGACCAGTTAGTTCTTCTTGAGAGGGAGGGAGAGATGAAGCTGGAGGGTCAGGAAGGGGCCAGTTCACAACCTTGTATAACCTACATCCTAGAAGGGTGGGAGGCAAGAAGAGGCACACGATCAGATTTGCATTTTGAGGCCAGGGGCAGTGATTCATACCTGTAATCCCAGCACTTTGGGAGGCTGAGCCGGGCAGATCATGTGAGGTGAGGTCAGGAGTTCGAGACCAGCCTGGCCAACATGGCAAAACCCCATCTCTACTAAAAATATAAAAATTAGCTGGGCATGGTGGTGAGCACCTGTAGTCCCAGCTACCCGGAAGGCTGAGGCAGGATAATTGCTTGAACCTGGGAAAGGGAGGTTGCAGCGAGCTGAGATCTCACCGCTTCTTTCCAGCCTGGGCAACAGAGCGAGACTCTGTCTCAAAAAAAAAAAAAAAAAAAAGTTTGCGTTTTGAAATCTCACCCTGGTGGCAGTGTGCCGGACAGACTGCACAAGGGACAAAGAGGGGCCAGAGGAGACAAGGAGCAGCCAGTTAGAGAAGTGCTGACATAACTCCAGGGCAAGGCGATGGCAGCCAGAGCTAGGGAGAGAGAGAAGTGATAAGCTGTGGAGAGGCTGGGCACGGTGGCTCCCGCCTGTAATCCCAGCACTTTGGGAGGCTCAGATGGGAGGATCTCTTGATACCAGGAGTTCGAGACTGGTCTAGGCAACATAGAGATCCCTATCTCTACAAAAAGTAAATAAACAAAAATTAGCTGGGCATGGTGGTGCCTGTAGTTCCAGCTACTTGTTTTTTGTTTGTTTGTTTTTCTGAGACAGAGTCTCGCTTTGTCGCCCCAGGCTGGAGGGCAGAGGTGCAATCTCAGCTCACTGCAACCTCTGCCTCTCAAGCTCAAGCAAGTCTCCCGAGTAGCTGAGATTACAGGCCTGTGCCACCACGCCTGGCTAATTTTTTGTATTTTTAGTAGAGACAGGGTTTCACCATGTTGGTCAGGCTGGTCTGCATTCCTGACCTCAAGTGATCTGCCCTCCTCGGCCTTCCGAGTGTTGGGATTACAGGCACGAGCCATGGTGCCTGGCCAGTCCCAGCTACCTGGGAGGCTGAGGCAGGAGGATTGCTTGAGCCCGGGAGATGTTCAAAGCTGCAGTGAGCTGTGATAGTGCCTCTGCACTGCAGCCTGGGTGACAGAGCAAGACCTTGTCTCTTAAAAAAAAGAAAGAAAGAAAAAGAAAGAAGAAAGAAGGAAGGAAGGAAAGAAAGAAAGAGAAAGAAAGAAAGAAAAAGAAAGAAAGGAGGGAGGGAGGGAGGAGAAAAGAAAACAAAAGAAAAGGAAAGAAAAAAGAAAAGAAAAGAGAAAGAAAAGAAAAGGGAAGACAAGAAAAGGAAAGAAAAGAAAAGAAGAGAAAAAAGAGCAGAGAGAGCCTAGGGTTTTCAAGCCTGCCTAGTGACCCCAGCTCCAGGGTGTCTGCAAGGCTCCTGGAATGAAGGGCTGTCGGGACCTTGGTAACTGCCTGTGCATGGTGGCTGAGGGAGACAGGCTCCTTTGGTTCTGAGCAGTGCCTGAGAGAATCATTCTTTTAATATCAAGAATAAGACAAGTTTGCCTGTTATCACTGCTAATATTGAACATTTCTTGGAAGTTCTTATGAATGAAATAAAAAAAGAAATGAAATAATCTGTATGAATATTACCAAAGAAGGAAAAATCATATTTTCTTTTTCTGGTCTGGTGGAATTGAAAACCCAGTCTAATAGCAAATTAGTAGAATTAATAACGATTAAAATTAATAACAGAATTTTTAAAGTGGCTATATGTAAGATAAATGTACAAAAATCGATAGCTTTTTTTTTCTATACTAACAAATGGAGAGACATTCCATACTCATGGATGAAATGACTTATTACAAAAATATAAACCCTTCTGAAGTTAATATATAAATGTAATACCCTTCCAGTCAGAATCCCAGTGTGTATGTCTTTTTGTGTGCTTAAATCAAGATGAAATGATTTTAATTTGGGAGGCTGAGGTGGGCAGATCACTTGAGGTCAGGAGTTTGAGGTCAGCCTGACCAATATGGTGAAACCCTGTCCCTACTAAAAATACAAAAATTAGCCTGGTGTGGTGGTGGGTCCCTGTAACCCCAGCTACTCAGGAGGCTGAGGCAGGAGAATCGCTTGAACCTGGGAGGTAGAGGTTGCAGTGAGCCAAGATCGTGCCACTGCACTCCAGCCTGGGTGACAGAGCGAGACTGTCTCAAAAAATAAATTAAAAAAAGACTTTAAGCACTCATCTTGTTGATTAGGTTGTTTAGATTTTGACATATATGCTTAATTTTTGTCCATTTGACCTGTCTCCTACTGAGAATGGTGTGTTTAATCCTCCCTATAGGTATTTTTCTCTATTTTTCTTTGCTTTCCCTCAAGCATCTGCTTTATGTAAGTGTAATGTGTACTATCTCCACCGAAGGATAACCACTATCTTGACTTCTCATCTTGCAGATTAATAATTTGCGTGTTTTGTCTTTAAATAAGTGGAATCACATAGCATGTATGCTTTTTGGTTCTGACTTATTTTATTCAGCGTAATTTTTGTAAGATTCATCCATATTGTTGCATGTAGTTGTAGATTGTTCATTCTCAGTGCTGTATTGAATCCCATTGTGTTTATATACTACAATTTATTTATCCTGTCTACTGTTGATGGACTTGTGGGTAGTTTCAAGTTGTGGGCTATTACAGAGCTGCTACGGGAATTCTTGTGTGTATGCGTTGGTTCATATTTGTATGCATGTCTCCTGGGCATTAACCTAGGAGCGGAGTTGCTGGGTTGCAGGTGGCAATCAACTTTTGATGTCTCACTCTTAAATATGAACAGGCAGCCAAGGTCACCCAGCATCTGAGGAATGCCCTCTGCATAAAATAAAGACACAAGCAAACACACATTCAGCAAACAAACCAATGAATGTGAGTGCGCTTAGTCCCAGGGAGCCTCACCCTCTCCCTCACCTGATACTCCTGTTATTTTCCTCACATGTCGCTATAAGAATAAACATTGTAGTGGCTCCAGTCGCCATAGCTGGACTCATAGATTGGATGTACAGTTGGATCATCGGACAGGTTTGTCTCATTTCTCCACTTCTTTCGAACCAGATGCTGGCCTACTTTTCCTTTTTGGCCTTGGTGTCATACATGGAGACTATTTCCTCAGCTTTGGTAAACACTGTCCTGGTTACATCCATTACACCACATGCCACGAAGGCAGTGCTGGCTGCAGCCAAACGGGCTGGTTTCCCAGAGGAGGGACAACTGGGAGGTGGACTTGTTGGTTTTGGCCAAGATGATGTTACTTCTGGCTTCTCTAGTTGGATGTATGACCTGGAGGCCTGATTCATCAACAGAGAAGTCCAAATCTTGCTAAGAGGAAGAAGTATAGGGAAAATCATGGTTATAAGCTGCATTTGGCCATAGGCTAGTTTGGACCTTGTTGGAGGTGATATTTACCCAGCACATGTTGTTGGAATTGATGCAGTTATAATAAAGCTGGTTCTTGTTCTTGACCATTAATTCCAGAGCTGTGTCCTGAATTAACAGACCCATAGAGATTGTGCCACGGAACCGTTTTAATCTGGTGTAGTCTTTGTAAAAAGAATATTTAAGGACTATAGGGGAAGGATCGATGCTTTTTCAATACAGAACCTTTAGTCTGGTTCCAGGGAGGGGTCCTTCCCTCAACCTCCAACTTTGAAGGGATGGTTTAGAGAACAAAAGCCTGGCTGAGGCTGCTGATTCCTTCATTGGCACAGGACGCAGAGGGCTGGGAAAGGAATGGATTAGGAGTCATAGACACAGTGCCCAGCTGGGGACATAGAGCTGGCCCGTGGTGAGTTCTAAAGGTTTGAGGAGGGAATGAGGGAAGGAAGGAAGCCAACCAGTGAGCACTCTATCTGGGGTGGAGAAAACTTTGAAAGGAAACTCTAAAACTTTACTTCTGGGGTGCGTATTCCCTGAAGTCCCCTCACCTTGGGTTCTTGTTGGGTTCTTGTATTAATCTGGCAGGGCTGCTGTAACATGATACCATAGACTGGATGACTTAAACAACAGAAATGTATTTACTCGCAGTTCTGGAGGCTAGAAGTCCAAGATCGAGGTGTCAGCAGGTTTGGTTTCTTCCAAGGCCTCTGTCCTTGGCTTGCAGATGGCCTTTCCTCTGTGTGTGAACATCCCTGGTGGCTCTTCCTTTCTTATGAGGACACCAGTCATACTGGAGTAGGGCCCACCACATGATCTCATTTAATCTTCATCACCTGTTTAAAGGCCCTACTTCCAAATTCAGTCACATTCTAAGGTACTGGAGATTAGGACTTTAGCGTATAAATGCGAGGGTGACACAATTCAGGCCATAACAGTCATCGGATGAGGAGATGATCTGACTAGGTGATCTGGCACACCCCAGAGGCCAGGATTCCTTGGTTGCTCGAGTTAAGGTGTTCATGGCCTTGAGTTATGGTCCTGGGGTTCAGGAACAAATCCACCTACAATGTGTGTTGTGCAGGATCTAAGGTTGGGGGAATGGAGGAAATAACCCACCAAGGAGGTTTCCTGCCCCACCCAAGTCAGATCTTGCCATGTGTTCTTCAGAATTGGACTTGGACTTATTGGAGGCCCAGATTCTATCACTGCCAGGTGAATGATAAACACAAGGATGAAATGGCATCTAGCTACCTTATGTCACAGATTTCTCTGGACTGTGGGATGTTACCTTTTAGAAGTTTAATCTTGGCTTACCTCAATCCAAGTACATCCTCTCTCTTCTTTTTTTAAAGACAGTTAGGTTTAACACAAAAACAAATGTGGTTGTCTCAAAGACTAGAACCCAAAATTTGCTTTCATTTTAAAGATAAAACCTGAGTCTTCAAAAGAACAAAATTTGGTCAAAATCTCTAGAAACTCTGGGGATATGCTGTTATTCTCTTCTGTCAGAGGGAGTGCCTCTGTTTGAGACACACTGAGCTCGTCCCTGCAGCAGGTTTTTGCCCCAGCTGTGCCCGTTGCCCCAGCTGCTCTTCCTCCAGGTCTTCACAAGGTGAGTCCTCATCACTCCATCTCTGTTAAAATGTCCCTTCTTTCCTGACCACCCAGCAGTGTGGCTCCCCAGGTGTGGCCCTCCTCTTACTTCCTCAGTGGCATTTATCAGTGTCTGATATTTTCATGTGTATTCTTGATTGATTTGTCTTCTGTCTCCCTCTACCAGAAAGCAGGTTCCACCAGAGCAGCCAACCATCTCCCTCTTTCACTGTGGTATTTCAGCACCTAGAATAGCATGCAGAGTCAGGCACCCAGCAGGCATTCTCCAGCGCTTTGTTGAGTGGATAAGTGAGCAAGTCATCCTGAGTAATCTGGGTCACTCCATTCATAAAGGTCTTCAATTTGCCAGGACACTGCATTCCCTAAGCATTCTGAAATGTTGGCAGCTGCTTGTGTTGGCCTTGTGGGCTGGGATATAATTACCTCTGTTAACTTTAAGAAGAAAACCACACATAATTTCTATAAATGTGGAAAGGAGAGAAGAGTGTATATTTTATAAAGGGATACAGCAGGCTGGGAAGGGTGCCTCTGGACAAGACCAGAGACAGGCACTTCGAAGGAGGAAGAGTTGGGGTAGGAGTTTTATGCTGAACAGGTTGGCTAAATATACATATTCAACAGGTTACAGGAGGAGCTGTGAATATTCATGAGGTGATTCTGACGCATGTGCATTGAACAAACACGCGTGTAACATATGACGCACTCTGGGGTGGAGAATTAACATTTAAATGTATTACGATTAGGCCCTATACATCAAAAGGTCTTTTCAGGATCCAGAAACATGCAAGTGTGCAGTCTCTGTAAACTGGCCAGAACTAGTCCATGGTTGGTGGTCTTATCTGGAGAAAGTTAAGGAAATCAATCTCTTGTCCAGTCAAAGCTGTAGTTATGGCTGGTGGAACAAGGGTCAGGTAGTCAGCCTCTGTGAGCTGGATGAACTGTAGTTGTTTTAATATTGCTTATCTCAAGGCCAGTGCTCTAGTTTAGCTGCTAGAGAAAAAGAAAAACCTTGTGGCAGTTGGGACATAGTTTATTCTTTAAGTGTAGGAGTGGGTGACTTAACCCTTGCCTGGCATGGCCTTAGATTCTGTTTATAATTTGATATATTATTGCCGCAAAGAATCTGTTCTGTCAGTTTTAGAATCTCTATTTTAACATTAAGACTTGTCAGTTGTGTGTCTAAACCACAAGAGGGAAGGGGGAATAACGAGGTGTGTCTGACCTTCTGTCCCGTCATGGCCAGGAAGTCAGTTTTAAGGTTTTAATGGGGTCCCCTTGGCCACAAGGGGATCCATTCAGTCAGTGGGGGGCTTAGGATTTCAAATTTACACCCCAAAGGACAAGGCAGATTCCAGTTTCTAAAGGCTCATAAAATGGAAAGAGCCCTTTCCTTATTCAGCTCTACTGCTGTGTTAGTCCGTTCTCACACTGCTATCAAGAACTACCTGTGACTGGGTAATGTATAAAGAGAAGAGGTTTAATTGACTCACAGTTCCACAGGCCGTACAGGAAGCATGGCTGGGGAGGCTTTAGGAAACTTACAATCATGGTGGAAGGTAATGGGGAAGCAGACATGGCCTTCATATGGCTGGCAGGAGAGAGAGAGAACGAAGGGGGAAGTGCTACACACTTTTATAGAACCAGATCTTGTGAGAACTCACTCTCTATCATGAGAACAGCAAGGGAGAAATTCACCGCCATGATCCAGTCACCTCCCACCAGGTCCATCCCCCAATTTTGGGGATTACAATTTGACATGGGGTTTGGGTGGGGACACAGAGCCAAACCATATTAATTGCTTTTCTTCAGTTTCTGCCATTCTGGTCCTTGTGGTCCAAGAAATACACCTGAGAGGTGGGCTAATGGGAGAAGGCCCAAGATCAGTCACAGGGGCTGAATTTCCCTTCCTGTCTACTCCCTTCTCTGTGTACCTCCACAGATCACGCCCCATATCCTGTGAACCCAGCAGCTGCTTCATACTGCCCTGCGTGAGAAGGGAAGGGAACACCAAGGGCACACTTGAGTGGTTTCCCCAGTCCCTGCCATGACATGGGATCTTAGGGAGCAGAGGGGCCTGCACTCAGCCCACCAAATCCCTTGCCTCTGCATTTAGGAAATCCAATGGCCTTCACACTGCCAGGTGGGGGCATACATCTCAGTCTAATTCTCGAATATGAGTGATATACAGAGCACTGCACAGGGTATTGTGGGTAGGTGGGAGCCTCAAAGATGAACAGTCTCAGAGTAAGTACGAGGAAAGCCCCATGCATGAGTGACTGTAACGCAAGAAAGGATACATGAAAGCAAGTTGTGAAAACAGTTATTCTTTTAAGGCCTTCTGAAGAGACCAGTTAAAGAAGAGATCTTTATGCAGACTTAGGGTAGTGACAGGGAGGTGATCTCTGGATGGGGCACCCGCATCCTAGCAGACACCAGACCCGCTCTGACTTTGGAGAAGTCATCTCTCCTATCTTGGCCTAATTGGGGGGAAAGAAATACTAGATCCCTAACCTACCTTTTGTACCCCCCAAAATGTGTGAAAGTTCTAGAAGAAATCGAGAAGTGGGGGAAGCTTTCTCAGTAGGGCATAAACCCCAAATAAAGGAGATTGATAGTATATGACTCATAAAAAATTGTAAACATCACTGTGGGAAAAAAATACCATACATAGTCCAAAGACCAAGGACCACCTGGGAAAATACGTCTGCACCATATTCACTGGGTGAAGACGTCATTTCTTTCTGTTACAAACAACATAGATACATCATCTTCGATGGGACTCATTTTCCCATCTGTATGAACATCTTAGTGAATGCTTAGTGACCAGCGTTCACCAGGAACCAGCCTTCATGGACATTGCCCACTCTTTGAGGCTCCTTGGGAGTGCATATGGCTTCGGCATGGCTGGGAAGAGCAGAGATCTCTTACAGGTCTCTGGGGAGCAGCACGCTGCCTGGCTGCCTGCCAGCTGACCCCAGCCACCGGGTTGTACCTAATCCAGTCTGGTTTCTGAGGATAAGGGGTGTGGGGTAGTGCGGAGCAAGATCAGGACTGTGCCTGCTGACTCTCGGACCTGCACCCCATGTTCAAGGCCCCTGAAGACCATTTTCCAGTTGAGCCTAAAGCTGAAGAAAATTGAGTTTGTGGCCGGGCGCGGTGGCTCAAGCCTGTAATCCCAGCACTTTGGGAGGCCGAGACGGGCGGATCACGAGGTCAGGAGATCGAGACCATCCTGGCTAACATGGTGAAACCCCGTCTCTACTAAAAATACAAAAAAAACTAGCCGGGCGAGGTGGCGGGCGCCTGTAGTCCCAGCTACTCGGGAGGCTGAGGCAGGAGAATGGCATAAACCTGGGAGACAGAGCTTGCAGTGAGCTGAGATCCGGCCACTGTACTCCAGCCTGGGTGACAGAGCGAGACTCCGTCTCAAAAAAAAAAAAAAAAAAAAAAAGAAAATTGAGTTTGTTGAGCTCCAGGCACAAGGCACAGTTCTCTCCACTTACTGAGCACCGCGTGTGTGTCAGACACTGCGTTGGGTGCTGAAAGGTTTCCAGCCGCAGGGAGCTGAACGCCCTGACAGGAGACTGACGCTCGAGTCACCCCCGAACTTCCTACCTGGGTGACCAGCTCGTTCGTTTCCCCAGGGCTTTGCTACCTTCCAGGAAACCCCACAGTCCCAGACAAACCAGGATAATCGGTCACCCTAAGCCTGACTGAGCCTCTGTCTCACCTGAACAGCTTTGAAAAGTGACAGACTCTGGACCTTACCCCAAGAGCTTCTGGTTCCTACATCTGAGCAGGCCCCACAGGTCACCCTGAGGCTAAAAGGGTTTGGGAGCTACTGATGTGGACACATTTAAGACACACATGGGAAGTACTTCGAGGCACATAATGGGATGGTTCTGTGATGGAATACAGGTCTGCTTGCAAAGCCCAATAACAAGGGTGAGGAAAGAAGGTGACTTTATTTATCAAAACTAGCAAAGGGGAAATGACCAGATTCATATCCAAAGTAACCACTTTGAATTTCTGGGGAGAAGGCAAGAGCTTAAAAAGGGAAACCTGATCTGGGAGGCAGGCGGGACGGGTGTTAAGGACAAGGTCTGTGTGTCTTGTCTCGGTGGCTGTCTTGGGTCTCAGTCCACCTGGAACGTGGGCTGGCATCATCTCAACAATGGCTGGGTTATTGAGTAGCTGCCTGGAGGTAATTGCTGGAACGTTGCAGCTGGGTCTCCAGGCTTAGTCTGTCTGTCTCAAGATTAACTCCTGGAACTTCTAAGTAAGCACGTAATTAGATACTAGCATACAGTTAGATAAATGTGAAGAGTATATGGTGGGAAAGGGAGAGGCATGGAGTCTAATTTAAGGTTAAGGGAAAATACTTCTACCATTTGCTTCAAGGTTATGTCTCGAGACTAGGGAAGAAAGAAGAAAGACAAATGGGGAAAAAGGTTTTAAAATGCATTTTGAAGTGAAGCTGCCCAGTTACAATGTGAGAAGCCTTAAATCCCAGGTCGGCTGCTCTAGCTGTGTGCCCTTGGGCCAGGCGTGTAACTTCTCTGGGCCTCAATCTCCTCATTCATAAATGGATTAACAGTCGGACTGATCTCTTAGGGCTGTGGATTCAATGAGCTAATATATGAAAGGGCTTAGCCGAGTTCCTGGTGTGTGGGAAGTACTCAGAGACTTCACCTGCTCCCTTTACAAGAATCCACGTAGGTTTGATGTGCTTTGGGAGCGCAGAGAAGGGAGTGTATAAACTTGCCAGGGAGATCCAGGCATTAAGGCATTTAAGATGGGACATGAATAAGAGTTCCTGAGGCAGCAAAAGGGGAAGGGCGTGTATAAGGGTGTGAAGATTGTCCAGGGCTGACCCTATGTCACTGAGCAGAGGTGAGCAGGGAAGAAACCCTGAGGAGGGGAACTGGGACGGGGCCTTGTCTCTGGGCCTTGAATGCTAAGGAAAGGCTGGCATGTGGGGAGACATCAAAGGTTATCATCAAGGAGAAATGGGATCAGATTTGTGATTCAGACAGATCATGTTGGTGTGTGGGGGAGGACAAGTGAAGGGCTGCTGGAATGTTCCAGGTGAGATATAATGAGGGTGTGAGCTCACTCTGGGCAGTGTGGCTGAAAGAGGGATGAAGGTGTCATCTCGCCATCCAGCCCAGCACGGGCAGGTGACCCAGAGCACTGCCTCCCCAGCCTGGTCACACAGAGTGGCTGTCTCGCTGCCACCAGTGCCCCATGGCTCTGCAGCCTGGGCTTGGCTGGCCTTCCACCCCCTCCCTTGGTGCTCACCCTGCATCCACTGCGAGGCTGTTCTCACCTCTTCATCTGATCTGATGGCCCAGCTCTAAGCGCACCTGTGGGGAATGGGGACTTCCCTGGTTTTCATCCAGAGATGAGAGAGGTCTGCGTTGCACGCCTCATGGTAAAATTCCTAGAATCCCCTTCAAACCTCGTCATTCCTTCCTTAGTTTCTCTTCAGGTGCCAGGCACCCATTTCCTCTATTTCCCTCTTTCTGCCTTTGTGGCTTTAAAAATCTTTCTCCATGCCCTGAGCGATTAAACTCTGGCTCTCAGCTTTGGGACCCAACTTGTTAGATCAAAAGCCCAGTTGTTCGTCGGCCCCATCACTTTAGAATGCAGGTTAGGGACTATCTTTGTATACTCAGACACATATATAGGACACAATTTACCAAAGCACCAAAAAGCAAATGAACAGCATTAGTGACAGCAAACCCCACAGGCTCTCCCAGGGCAGGGCTGCACAGTAGGGCCCGACTGTGGTACATCAGTGTGTGCTCCCAGTGAGGTTCCGCACGCCGACGTGCAGGGCCTTCCTTCTCACATGGGATGGCTTTTCCAGAAATGCATCAATTTAAAGGGAAGGGGAAACTTGCGTGTGTTTCTGGGAATTGGCTTTTATTTTATTTTTAAAAATAGAGACAGGGTCTCCCTGTGTTGCCCAGGCTGGTCTTGAGCTCCTGGGGTCAAGGGATCCTCCTACCTCAGCTTCCCAACGTGCTAGAATTATAAGGATTACAGGCATGAGCCACCGTGCCTGGCCGGAACTGATTTTTGTTTTGTTTTATGTGGAGTCTCGTTCTGTTGCCCAGGCTGGAGTGTAGTGGTGCAATCTCAGCTCACTACAACCTCTGCCTCCAGAGTAGCTGGGACTACAGGCACGTGCCACCACACCCGGCTAATTTTTGTATTTTTACTAGAGATGGGGTTTCACCATGTTGGCCAGGCTTGTTTCAGACTCCTGATCTCAAGTGATCCACCTGCCTCAGACTCTCAAAGTGCTGAGATTACAAACATGAGCCACCGCGCCTAGCTGGAGCTGGTTTTTTAAAACTGATTTTTAGACCTTGTAAATCCTGGGAATGAAGCACATTCACAGCCCCCACAAGAAAGAAGGAAAGGGAGAGATCATAAAATGGAGGTGGTGGCCAGTCTAAAGAACCATTTGCAGTTGTTTTGTTTCAGGTTTGTGAGGCTGAATTGGGATGCCAGCAGTATGCGCCTGCCCCTGCACCAGGAGTGCTGAGCCCCCACCCTGTCCCTCCAACCCCTGCCAGGCCCCTGCCTCAGGCACAGAAGCAATTCCTGGAAGCAAAGCAGAAACTCGTCCACGTAAAAAAAATAACATTTGGGACTCATCAGTTTGCAGGGATATTTTCCTTTTGAAAAACTCTAAATCCTCATAAACAGAATTAAAAGACAAATGGCAAACAAGAAAAAGCTGTCTGCACAAATATGACAAAATGGTTATCAATCCATGAGGGCAACACTAAAATTGAATGGGACAAAACAGCAGCAGACTATAATTTATAGAAGAAATAAAAATGCCACTCAGCCACACAAAAGATTCACCCTCTCTAGTAATCAGAGAAATACATCTTAAAATAAGACATGTTTTTTATCAATCAAATTGACAAATGTTTATAAATAAAACGTGGTATGTACAGTGGCAAAAGTACTCGGACAATTTTGTCAGAATGTGAACTGGTATCTTTCTGGAAAGACACTTGTCAATATTTATCTATCTAGAGCTTTTAATTTTATTTATTTATTTTAGAGACAGGGTCTCTGTCACTCAAACTGGAGTGCAGTGGTGCAATCATGTAAAGTCAAACACCTGAGCTCAGGAGATCCTCTTGCCTCAGCCTCCCAGGTAGCCAGGACTACAGGTAGGTACCACCATGCCTGGCTAATTTTTGTACAGACAAGATCTTGCTATGTTGCCCAGGCTGATCTCAAACTCCTGGCCTCAAGTGATCCTTTCGCCTGGGCCTCCTGAGTAGCTGGGATTACAGGATTTTGCCACCACAGCCAACCTTATCTAGAGCTTTTTAAAGGGTCTCCACATCAGCCTAATAACTCCATGTCTCAGAATCTTTCCTAAGGAAGCAACTAGCCACTCAAGTGAGGTTGTTCATCATGGGATTGTCTATGACAGCAAAAAATCAAAAGTAGGGCCAGGCGTGGTGGCTCACACCTGTAATCCTGGCACTTGGGAGGCTGAGGCAGGTGGATCACCTGAGGCCAGGAGTTCGAGACCAGCCTGGCCAACATGGTAAAACCCTGTCTCTACTAAAAATACAAAAATCAGCCGGGGGTGGTGGTGGGTGCGTGTAATGCCAGCTACTTAGGAGGCTGAGGCAGGAGAATCGCTTAAACCTGGGAGGCAGAGGTTGCAGTGAGCCAAGATGGCGTTGCCAGCTGGGCAACAAGAACGAAACTCTATCACACACACAAAAAGAAACAGGGTCTTACAGATGTCATTAAATTAAGATTCTTGTGATGGGAAGATTATCCTAGATTATTTGGGTGGGCCCTAAATGCCATCAAAGTGTTCTTCAAAGAGGGAGGCAGAGGGAGATTTGACACAGACAGAGGAGGAGGCGGCAATGTGAGCACAGAGGAAGAGATTGGAGCGATGTGGCCAGAGGCCGAAGATGCAGCCACCCCCAGAAGCTAGAAGAAGCACTGGATGGATTCTCCCCTCCAGCCTCTGGAGAACGCTCCGCCCTGCTCACACCTTGAATTTGGCCCAGTGATAGGAATTTCAGACTCAAGGCCTCCAGGACTGTGAGAGAAGAGATGACTGTTGTTTTTTGTTTGTTAGTTTGTTTTGTTTTGATTTTTAGATGAAGTCTTGGTCTTGTCCCCCAGGTTGGAGTGCAATGGTGCGATCTCGGCTCACTGCAACCTCCGCTTCCTGGGTTCAAGCGATTCTGCTTCGGCTCCCGGAGTAGCTGGGATTACAGGCATGCACCACCACGCCCAGCTAATTTTTATATTTTTAGTAGAAACGGGGTTTCACCATGTTGCCCAGGCTGGTCTAGAATTCCTGACCTCAGGTGATCCACCCGCCTCGGCCTCCTGAAGTGCTGGGATTACAGGCGTGAGCCACCGCGGCCGGCCAGATGACTGCTGTTTTAAGTCACCAAGCTGTGGTAATTTGTGAAGGCAGACACAGGAAATAAACACCCCCTCCAAATACGGTGAATTTGAAGGAGCACGTGCTAAGAATCCCTAAAGGGAGCTGACATCTGACATGCTCCCGTAGTAAGGCCAGTGTCCGACCTCCCTCCTTCCTGCCGGCTCCTGCCTTCGCTTCTCTTTTCTGCCCTCGATGAGCCTCCACGATGAGGTGTAAAGATGAAGACGTGTCTACACTGGGAAGGAGGGGATGGTAGGGAGGAGGGTAGGGAGCACACATCTCCAGGTTTGTATCAGTTCTGCAACCGAGAAGTGAGTTCTCTTTTTTCCCTTGTATCCACACATACACATTCAGGGAAAGATTCTGATTGGTCTTCTTGGGTCTGGTGCACAACTCTTGGGCCAATCAGTGTGGCCAGGGCTAGGGCCCAGCACTGTGATTGGCAGCCCCAACAGAATCCCATGGACTCTGAAAAGGACAGCGCCACCAAAAGAGCAGAAGAAAGGGATGTTGGGCAAAGCAGCTGAAATAGCGAAAATCTGTATTTGATCTACAAACACTGGGCTGGGTGCGGTGTCTCACACCTGTAATCCCAGCACTTTGGGAGGCTGAGGCAGGTGGATCACCTGAGGTCAGAAATTCAAGACCAGCCTGGCCAACATGACGTCTCTACTAAAAATACAAAAATTAGCCGGGTGTGATGCGCGCCTGTAATCCCAGCTACTTGGGAGGCTTAGGCAAGAAGATCGTTTGAACCTGGGAGGCAAAGGTTGAAGTGAGCCAAGATTACTACCACTGCACTCCAGCCTGGGTGACAGAGCAAGACTCCATCTCAAAAAATAAAATAAAAATTAAATTAAATTAAATTAAATTAAAGAAAAAAGAACACTGTAGTCTTTCATAAGCTTTCCCAGAATCCCTCTCTGAGTTTTCAAATCACAGCCAGGATCATAGATTGTTAGAATGTGAAGTAATAGAAAAGGTCATCTGGTTCAATCCCCTCATTTTACTAGGAAACCGAGGCCCAAGGCAGGAGAGTAACTTTCCCCAAGGTCACACAGCTAGTAAGCTATAGAGCTGGGGCAGCACCTAGTTCCAATTCATGGCCAAGTGCTCTTTCAGCTTCTCTGTCCCTGTCAGCAGTTAGCACGCTACATACCCTCCAGCACCTACTACCTTGAATAGGGCCCAGGGTCTGGACTGGGGAGGATGGCTGGCTTCTGTATTCCCAGAACAGGCTAAGCCTCCTCCTCTTCTGACCTCCTCTACTCCAGCCCAGCAGGCTGGGACACAGATACTCTGGAAGGGCTGGAGGGACTGGTTCTCCTGGGGACATCCTCCACTTCGAGTACCTGCTGAAGCAGGCCCTGGCCACCAGCATGCAGCTCAGCCTCCTCGCCAGGCCCCTCAACTCCAAGGCTGGAGGGTTACCGGCAGCTTCAAATTAGTTCCCAAGCACAAGATGAAAATCCAGTCTAGGAAGATGCCCCCCGCCCCCGGACAGCCCGCAGGAGAGCTAATGAGGCCAGGGGAAAGCGCCCCAAGAAACCAGGTGAGGCAAAGAAGGGCCCTTCCAACTTGAGCAAGGTGAAAAAGGCAGCCAAGAAGCCAGCAGAGGTGCAGACGTCTCCTCCCAAATGAGGTACAGCCAGGGAGAAGACCCCCCCAGCAAGGCAGTGAGGCTGAGGACACCAAGGCAAAGCTGGGCAAGGCTCCCCACAAAGCCAAAGCCATATAGGCCTCTTCCTGTGCCAATGGGCTCAGCACGAAGTCAAAGGCCAAAGGCAGCAGGAGCAGCTAAGGAGACGCTGAGGCCCACAGGAAAATCAAAGCTGGGCATAAGAGTTCAAAACTCACGGCCAGCAAGGTCAAGAACGGCGCTGCTTCCCCCACCAAAAAGAAGATGGTGGCCAAGGCTGAGGCCCCAAAAGGGGCAGCTGCTCAGGGTGCTGGGCAGGGACCAAACACCAAGGCAGCTTCTCCTGCTGGGGGCAGTGGGTCCAAGGTGGTGCCTGCACACCTGACCAGCAAGACAGAAGCCTCCAAGGGCCTGAGAAAGCCTGGGCTGTCCATCAAGGCCTCATGATCCGAAGTGTTCAGAGGGCTGAGGCCTTGCGCCAGGGTGGAAATGGAGAGAGATTGAGCCTCTGCCCTAGTTTTTATTCCCCAACAAGCCCACGACTCTATTTGTTTAATTGTAAGCTATTTATCAATAAAGACTTTTGGTTTTTTCCCCAACCCCTGTCCCCCAAAAGAAGCCCAGGGCAGGAGAGTAGCTTTCCCCAAGGTCACACAGCTAGTAAGCTACAGAGTTGGGGCAGGATCTAATTCTGATTCGTGGCCCAGTGCACTTTCATCTTCTTTGTTTTCTTGGGTCAGCTGTCTCTGTGTCTGTCAGCAGCCCTCCGGTCCCTGCTACCCTGAAAGGTGTTTTTGTCTCTCTTCCTCACTCCGCCTCCCGATCTGGGAAGACACAGATGTGTTCCAGAAAAACGCACTAATATCCAGCATTTCAGTGCCAGTCGTGCCACTCTTATGATATGATTTTTGGCCGCAGTTTCATTACCTATCAATTAGGGACAAGAATTTTTATTGGAAGGCATCATTCTGAAGACAATGTGGAATGTATCTGAAATTGCCATCCCTGTGAATATAATAATATTCCATACACAGTTGTCAAGTTTGCAATTAAAGGCAACGACTTGCCTTAGATTCCCTAAGATCATCTGTTTGCAGGGCCTCAGCCCATTGAAATGAATTTTCTTTGATACTTACCTAGTTTCAGGCCATCTACAACTTTGTCCTTCCTTTCTCCAAGTCCATGTGTTAACTAAACTTTTCTGCACCTTATCATTTTTTTGATATTGATCAAGATCAAACCAGGCCGGGCGCGGTGGCTCAAGCCTGTAATCCCAGCACTTTGGGAGGCCGAGACGGGTGGATCACGAGCTCAGGAGATCGAGACCATCCTGGCGAACACGGTGAAACCCCGTCTCTACTAAAAAATACAAAAAACTAGCCGGGCGAGATGGCGGGCGCCTGTAGTCCCAGTTACTTGGGAGGCTGAGGCAGGAGAATGGCGTAAACCCGGGAGGTGGAGCTTGCAGTGAGCTGAGATCCGGCCACTGCACTCCAGCCCGGGCGGNACTAAAAAATACAAAAAACTAGCCGGGCGAGATGGCGGGCGCCTGTAGTCCCAGTTACTTGGGAGGCTGAGGCAGGAGAATGGCGTAAACCCGGGAGGTGGAGCTTGCAGTGAGCTGAGATCCGGCCACTGCACTCCAGCCCGGGCGACAGAGCGAGACTCCGTCTCAAAAAAAAAAAAAAAAAAAAAAAAAAAAAAAAAAAAAAAAAAAAAAAAGATCAAACCAGATCAAAATGCTATTTTGCGGCTTTGTTTTCTATCTGCTACTCCTTCCTCTGTGTATCCATCTAATAAAGAAGCAACACTTTCCTTTATTCTCCTCTTTTTTTGCAGTATCTTTGATGGCTGTTTTTCTGAGCCTATTATGTACTCAGTTCATACATTGTTTCAGTTTTTGCTTTGGTTTTCTGGTTTTTGTCTCCCTAAGGTTTCAGCAGTGTATCATTTTTTTTTTTTTTTTCTTCTGGCAAAGAAGCTTACATTATAAAAAAGGGAGAGATCATTTCTGAAGTATTACATTGCTTACAGCAATGCATGGTTCATGGAAAACAAACTTTAATTGACAATGATGACAGTTAATTCTGGGATTTTTGGTTCTCGTGACTTCACTCACTCAAACTTGAAGCGACACTAATTTTGTTGGTCTGATTTAAGAAAGAAATATATTCTAGTTTGAGATTCTACTTGCTTGGTCAGGAATTCTTACCTATGATGCTAAGAGCATGATTCATATGAGAAATGGTTAATAAATTGGACTCCATCAAAATAAAAAAAATTTGCTCTGCAAAAGACCTTGTTAAAAAAAAATAATAATAAACAGGCTGCAGATTGGGAGAAAAATATTTGCAAACTCCATATAGGACTAGTATCTATAGTATGTATTTTAAAACCCTCAAACTGTAACAGTAAAAAAAGTCAACAATTTAATCAGGAAATGAGCAAAAGACATGAAGAGACATTTCACTGAAAAAGATATGCAGATGGAAAATAAGCATATGAAAAGATGTTCAATAGCACTGGCCTCAGGGAAATGTAAATTAAGGCCACAATGAGAAATTACTACTTGTCTAGAACGGCTCAAATGCAAATAAGTGACAATATCAAATCCTGGTGAGGATGCAGAGAAACAGGATCTTCTACATATGGCTGGTGGGAATGTGAAATTGTATAGCCACTCTCGAAAATACTTGATCAGTTTTTTAAAAAAACAAACATATACTTACCATATGACCCAGAAATAGCACTCCTGGGCATTTATCCCAGAGAAATACAAACTTATGTCTGTTAGCAGCAGAATGTATCTGAGTCATGTGGCACCAAAGTATATTACCAACTGCAAATCCATATAGGTCTGCAGCAACCTAAATTCTTGCCTCCTCAGAAGAAAGAATTCAATGAGTATAAGGAAGGAGAGACTGAGGCAAGGTTTAGAGCAGGAGTGAAAGTTTACTAAACAGCTTTAGAGCGGGAATGAAAGGAAGTAAAGTACACTCGGAAGAGGGCCAAGCGGGCGACTAGAGAGATCCAGTGTACTGTTTGACCTTTGACTTGGAGTTGTAGACCTTGGCATACTTTCAGGGTCTTGCATGGCTTTTTTCCTGATTCATCCCCTGCGGTGAGCTGTAAGCATGTGTAGTGGCCTGGTAGTACTTGGGAGGGGGCACATGCGCAGTGTGTTTGCTGGAGTTGTACGCATGCTCACTTGAGACGTTCCTTATCAGTCCAGCATTCCTAGAGTTAAACTCTGTCATTTTGCCTCTTAGTGTGCATGCCTGAGCCCACTCGCCCGGTTCTGGAGATCTTATCAGGAAGCTGCTGATCACCAGTTTCAGGTTTTTTTCTATCTATTGGGACACTGCCTTTCCCTGGGGCAAGCTATGACCAAATATTATTTTAGAGAGACAGCTGGGAACTGCCTGATCATTATCTGATGGATGCCTGACATTCCTGGTGTGTGTGTGGTGGGGGGAACCCTCTCCCGCCTTGCTCATGTCTGACTAGCTACCTACTGTAACATGTCCACACAAAAACCTGTATATGATTGTTCATAGTTCCTTTATTTTTATAGCCAAACCTGGAGACGATCAGCTGATTCTAAACTCCATATGGAAGTGTAACATAACTAGAACAGCTCAGATAATTTTGAAAAAGAACAATAATGTTGGAGGATTTATATGACTTGATTTAAAGCTTAGGTATAAAGTGGCATTATTTACTGAAGATGTCTGGCATCCAAGCAAAATTTACTAAGCATTCAAAGAAGCAAGCAAATATTACCCAAAGCAACATTGATAAACTAAACTTTATCAGAAAAATTCTGCTCTTCAAAATATACTGTTAAGGAAATGAAAAATAAAGCCAGACTGGGAGAAAACATTTGCAAATCACATATCTGATAACAGCCTGTAGCTAGATTACTTAATGAACCCTTAAAACTCAATAATAACAAGTCAGGCATGGTGGTGTGCACAGGCAATCCCCAGCTATGTGGGAGGCTGAGGTGGGAGGATCACTTGAGCCTGGGAGTTCCAGTCCAGGCTGAGCAACATAACAAGACCATATCTCTGAAAAAGCAAAACAAAACAAAAAATCAACTCAGTGGTAACAAAACAAACAATAAAAATATGGGTAGAAAATTGGACATATATTTCACCAAAGATATACAGATGACAAATAAACACATAAAGAGTTGGTCAATATCATTAGTTATTAAGGAAATGTAAATTAAAATATCAATGAGATACCACCACACCTCTTAGAGTGGCTAAAATTAGAAAGTATTGATGAGAATGTGGAGCAACTGGAACTCTCAGACCTTGTGAGGAATGTAAAATGGTACAACCACTTTGGAAAGCAGCTGTGCAGTTTCTTAAAACTTTACACATACACTTAGAGTATAATCTAGCCCCATTTCCCTCCTAGATATTTATTCAAGGGAAATGAAAGCCTATGTGCATACAAAAATTTGCACATAAATGTTCACTGCTGCTTTGTTTATAATATCTTAAAATTGGAAAAAATGCAAATGGCCACGAACAAGTGAGTGGATTAAAAAAACCCTGTGGCATACTTATGATAGACTACTACTCAGCAATAAAATGAGAAAAAGATCACAAAGGGGTATGAGGAAACTTTGGAGGTGATGACTATGTTTATTATCTTAATTGTAGTGATAGGTTCACAGATGTGTACATGTGTCAAAACATATCAAACTCTTTACATATTAGCAGTTTATTATAAGTCAACTAGAGCTCAGTAAAACTTAAAAAACAAACAAACAAGTAAACTTCAGAGAATGTGTCACCACAAAACCTGAAACAAAGGAAAGGGTGTTTTTCCAGAAGAAGCTGAGAGATGTGAGAAGGAATAAAGAACAATGAAAATGATAGCTAGTGGATAAATCTAAATAAATATTGACATCATAATAATAGAATTTATTCATTTTGAGATATATATGAAATTAAAATATATTACAACAATGGCCTGTAAATCAGGAGGGGGAATGGATTTAAAAGGTTCTGAAGTTCTTGCATTTATCCAACAAGAGACAGATATAACAGATAATAATCACATACAAATTCATGGGAGAATCAATATGGTCAAAATGTTCATACTACTCAAGTGATGTACAGATTCAATGCAGGCTCATCAAAATTCCAATGGCATTTTTTTTACAGAAATAGAAAAAATAATCTTAAAATTGGTATGAAACCACAAAAGACACCAAATAGCCAAAGTAATCTTGAGCAAAAACCAAACTGGAGGCTTCACACTTTCTGATTTCAAATCATATTGCAAAGCTATAGTAATCAAATAGTTTGGCACTGGCATAAAAACACACACATAGATCAATGGAACAGGATAGAAAGTTCAGGAATAAACACATGCATATGTGATCAACTAATCTTTGACAAAGGTAGCAAGAATATGTAATGGGGAGAGGATAGTCTCTTCAATAAATGGTTTTGGGAAATCTGGATATCCACTTGCAAAATTAAACAAAACCAAACAAACAAAAAACAATGGAATCAGATTCTTATCTCACACCATACACCAAAAATCACTATAAATGGATTAACGGTATAGACTTAAGACCTAAAAATGTTAGATCCTTAAAAGAAAACATGGGGGAAAATCTCCAGTGGTCTTGGCAATGATTTTTTGGATATGATACCAAAAGCAGGCAATAAAAACAAAAGTAAACAAATGGGACTACATCGAACTAAAAGTTTCTACACAGCAAAAGAACCAGTCAAGAAATTGACATGACAACTCACATAGTGGGAGAAAATATTTGCAAACCACATATCTGATAAGGCAAAGACCAGACTGGGAAACATGGTGAAAACCCGTTTCTACAAAAACACAAAAATTAGCCAGGCAAGGTGGTGCACACTTGTGGTCCCAGCTACTTGGGATGCTTAGGTGGAAGGATCGCTGCACTTCAGCCTGGGTGACAGAGTGAGACCCTGTCTCGAAAAAAAAAAAAATTGAAAAAAAAAATTGAAAAACTAAAAAAAATGGGCAATTGATATTTTTCTGAAAAAGACATACAAATGGCTAACAGATACATAAAAAGGTGGTCAATATCTCTAATTATCAGGGAAATACAAATCAAAACCACAATGAGATATTGCCCCAAATTTGTTACGTTGACTACTATTAAAAAGTCAAAGGATAACAAGTGTTGGTGAGGATGTGGAGGAAAGAGAACTCTTCTCCATTGTTGTGGGAATGTAACTTGGTACAGTCATGTGGAAAACAGTACAGAGGTTCCTCAAAAAATTAACGATATAATTATCATATGATCTAGCATTTCTACCTCTGGATATATATTCATGGAAAATAAAATCATTATATCAAAGAAATATCTGCACTCCTGTGTACATATATAGATAATGGAATATAATTCAGCCTTAAAAAGGAAGGAAATCCTGTCATATGCAACAGCATGGATAAACTTGGAGGACATTACCCTAGATGAAATGAGCTAGGCACAGAAAGGCAAACATTGCATGATTTCACTTATACAAGGAATCTAAAAAAGTAGAACTCACAGACACAGAGTGCAGTGATGGTTTCTGAGACAGAGGTAGGGGAAATGGGAGATGCTGGTCAAAAGGCACAAATTTGCAGTTATAAGATGGATTAGTTCTAGATACCTAACATATAGCATAGTGACTATAATTAATACTTTTTACTTGAATATATACAATTTTTATTGGTCAATCATACCTCTAAAGCTGAAAAAAGAAAAAAGGAAAATAAGTAGACTGAGAAAAAAAAAAGGATGAATCAAGGAAGCATGTTGTAATCCTTATTGTCAGTAGGACATTGGCAAATATGATATAAGCAGAATTGTGAACAGCACTTGTGCATTCAGACTTTCTCTCTTATTGCTCTAGAGACGCTTGCCATTACTGCCGTGTGAAGAAGTCTCTCTTGGCTTGTCTTTCAATGATAGATGTAGGGCTCAATTGTCTCTGTGCCCCAAGGATCAGCCAGGTAAGCATTGGAAACAAGTCATCCAGCTGACCAGCAGCGGGCCATAGAAGCATGAGTGAGCCCACCCCACACCAGCAGATGAACCTACTGGCTAAACCCAGCCCAAACTGTGGATCCACAAAACTCTGAGCTGAAAAAATGATTGTTGTTTTAAGCCACTAAATTTTGAGGTGGTTTGTTATGCAACAAGAACTGATTGATGGAGAAATTGACACCTATAAATGGGGTGCTGCTGAACTAAAAACCTAAAACATGAGCCATTGTCTTTAGGACTGGGTGACAAACAGAGGCTAGAAAAACAGTGAGGGAGCTAGTTCCAAAGCTTGGAAAATTTGCAAGTAAACAGTTGTGGAGGCTGGAATGTAATGAGGAAACTGCTCTAGAAGGCTGGGAAATTGAGAATCTGTGTTGAATAGTAGCAACATTTGACAAAGCTGTTGTTGCTCATGGTAATTGTATAATATAAAATAAACCTAATAAACTTGTGGACATTGGCAAGATGATTTCCAGGAAGAATGATGAAAGTGTTTTAGAATGTTTTAGCTGCCTATGATAAGGTATGGGAAGAGAGAGATCAGTTAAAGAAAGAATTGTTCAGTTTGCAACAAGAGTTGAATAACTATAGAGGTCAGAACGTAATGGGTTGAAAACCAAAACTACTTCTTAATTCTGGTCCTGCAAGCCAGTAAATTATTTTCAAAGTAAGTAAAGGCCTCAGGGTAAATAACTTGTTAATAGTGTAACTATGGGACACTTAGATAAGATGTCGAAAAGATTTATGGTGGCTCCTAGTGGATCTTTTCAACTAGATAAAAAGGATTTAATTTACCAAAATTAGCAAGAGGCTATCTAGGAAAGAATTTCAAATGTGGCTCTATGGCATAAAGCCGACCAGAATCAGATAAACTGGAAACCCACAAAGTCTTTATGAGAATTGCATTGGCAAAAGCACTGCTGGCTAGGACTAAAAAGCTCTGAGACAATTTGAAATACGATACTTTAATAAAACTAATTATAGCTATATACATTAACACAGTTAATGACCAATTAGGCTTATCCTAAGAATGCAAAGTTGGTTTAATGTTAGACCACTGAATAAGGTAATGCATTATATTAACAGATTAAAGGTGGAATAAACATACAATTTTTTTAAGTGAAGAACTATTGGCAATATTAAAAATTAGATCATGATAAAAAAACTTTTAGCAAATTATGGATGGAAGGAATCATCTTTAACCTAACAGAGGGAAATTAATTATATATTTTCAGAATAGTACAAAGCATACTTAGTGGTAAAATGTTGAAAACATTCTCTTTAAGGACAGGAACTAGACATAAATGTCAGTTACCATCACTTACGTACAATATCATATGAGAAGTCTTAATGATTGTGGTAAGATAAGAAAAACATGTATATACAATTTGAAAAAAAGAAATAAAGTTACCACCATTTTCAAATGATATAGATGTTTATAAAAAATACCAAACTTGCCGGGCGCGGTGGCTCATGCTTGTAATCCCAGCACTTTGGGAGGCCGAGGCAGGTGGATCACCTGAGGTTGGGAGTTCAAGACCAGCCTGACCAACATGCAGAAACTCCGTCTCTACTAAAAATACAAAATTAGCCGGGGTGGTGGCACATGCCTGTAATCCCAGCTACTTGGGAGGCTGAGGCAGGAGAATCGCTTGAACCCGGGAGGCGGAGGTTGTGGTGAGCCGAGATCGCGCCATTGCACTCCAGCCTGGGCAAAAAGAGTGAAACTCTGTCTCAAACAAACAAACAAACAAAAACAAACAAAAAAAACAAAACCAAACTTTTTACAGATACAAATTTAGAATTAATAAGAGTATTTAGGAGAATTAATGGACACAAAATCAATATTCAAGCCAATTGCATTCAGCAACAATCCAAGAGTTCCTCTCAAAGGAGACATATTTACCAGGAGTCTTATAGAAGAATTTTCATTGTGTCTCTGTTTATAATGGCAAAAATGGAAAAGAGTGGAAGAGTTATCAATGGTAAAATAGATCTATACACTGAAAAGGATATGTTCATACTACAGAAAACTACACATCACTAAAAACTAATAAACTGTAACTATGTATGTGAACAGAGATCATTCTCAAAAACATATGGTCAAGTAAAAAAATCATGTCTCAGAATAATAATACTGTATTATCCCATTTACATACAATTCAAAACCAGACAAACCAAAAAAGTATGTATTAATAGTTTAGTGACACATACCAGAAGAAAATTGAAAGTAAAAACAAAGGAATGAAAAACAAAACATTCATCTGAGATCAGAGAGGGACTTCAAAGATGTGGAAGCTGTTCTCTTTCTTAGGCTGGGTGGTGGGTTCACAGGTGTTTGTTTACTATTTTTAAATGGTAGATATACATCATTTATATTATTTTCTGTATGATACATTGCATAATTAAAAAGTTTTAAGAAATATTTGGTCTCTGGGACGTTTCCCTATGAAGCTTTCACAAAACTGACTTTCCAAAGGAACAGGTGGGTATGCCTTTTATTTATGTTCCCACAGATTCACCTCTTTTAAAACTTTTAGCAAATTATCCATCACTGTATATTTGTTGGTGTTCCCACTTAAATGGCAAGGTCCTTGAAGACAAGAATTACTTTTGTTATAAATAAGGTTTTGGTGCCACAAAAGAAATAGCACTCGAACATAAAATTTTCTTTTTTTCTTCTCAGCAAGGCAATTTACTTCTATAGAAGGGTGTGCCCTCACAGATGGAGCAATGGTGAGTGCACACCTGAACAAGGGAGGGGAAGGGGGTCTTATTCCTGACACACATGGCCCCTGCTGCTGTGTCATTCCCCTATTGGTTAGGGTTAGACCACACAGGCTAAACTAATTCCGATTGGCTAATTTAAAGAGAGTGACAGGGTGAGTGGTTTGGCGGGAAAAATGGTTATGGCAGAGCAGGAAATCAGAATGAGTCAGGGTGGTGAATGAGCAGGTAATCAGAATGAGTCAGGGTGAAGCAGATAATTGGAATGAATCAGAGTGGAGTAGGTAATTGGAATGAGTCAGGGTAGAGCAGGTGATTAAAAAAGGTTGCTTTACGAGGAAGTTAAGTTTAAAAGTAGAAGGCAAAGAATTGAACATACTGACATACTGATTATTTGAAGAGAAATTTAGAACTCATATCTAATAATCTTCTTATTCATCTTAGTATCCTTGGCACTTAGCACATAGTTTGGTTAATAGTATGTGCTAATAAAGATTTGTTTTAGGGTAATGAAGGGATTAATTGTTGCTGAAAGGTGGTGAACCATACACATCCTAATGCACACACATATACACAGTTTATTTCCCTTTCAGATTTGTCTTATATTACAGTCTAGAAATTTTCCAACTCTCATTTTGTTTTGTTTTGTTTTGTTTTTGTTTTTTGAGATGGAGTTTCCGTCTGTTGCCCAGGCTGGAATGCGGTGGTGTGGTTTCAGCTTACTGCAGCCTCTGCCTCCCAGGTTCAGGGGATTCTTGTACCTCAGCCTCCGGAATAGCTGATGTTACAGGAAAGGGGTCTCAATCCAGATCACAAGAGAGGATTCTTCAATCACGCACAAGAAAGAAATCAGGGCGAGTTCACAGTGCAAAGCAAAAGCAAGTTTATTAAGAAAGTAAAATGGTGAAAGTGTTATAGGAAAGGGTTCCCGATCTAGATCACAAGAGAGGGTTCTTGGATCTCGCACAAGAAAGAATTCAGGGCGAGTCTGCAGTGCAAAGTGAAAGCAAGTTTATTAAGAAAGTAAAGGAATGAAATAATACTCCATAGACAGAGTAGCCCCGAGAGCTGCCCATTTTATGGTTATTTCTTGACGATATGCTAAACAAGGGGTGGATTGTTCATGCCTCCCCTTTTTAGACAATACAAGGTAACTTCCTGATGTTGCCATGGCATTTGTAAACTGTCATGGTGCTGATGGGAGTGTAGCAGTGAGGATGTGCAGAGGTCACTCTCGTGGGCATTTTGGTTTGGTGGGTTTTGGCCGGCTCCTTTACCTATTTTATCAGCAAGGCCTTTATGACCTCTATTTTGTGCTGACCGCCTATCTCATCCTGTGACTTAGAATGCCTTAACCATCTGGGAATGCAGCCCAGTAGGTTTCAGCCTTATTTTACCCAACTCCTATTCAAGATGGAATTGCTCTGGTTCACACCACCTCTGACAAAAGAACAGCTACTCCATAGATAGAGTAGGGCATTCCTCAAAGTAAGAGGAGAAACACATCCACCCTAGGTACAATGCTTGTATATATAGGATAGAAAAGATCGTGGGGAGATGTGCTCTGCTACAAGGGTTTGTGATAGAGGATTAATTTTCTTAATGACAGTATTTTGCAAGAATCGATATTATATTATCTTTAAAGCAAAATTAGGAATGTCTTTGTTCTCAAAATATAAGGATATCAGGACACTCGCAAGTCTGGGTCTGTTTAGTAAACATGATCAATCTGTTCCTTTAACTGTAAGCATCTAGAGTCTAGGAATATCTAACTTTCTGGGAATGTGGCCCAGCAAGTCCCAGCCTCATTTTCCTAGCCCTCACTCAAGATGGAGTCACTCTGGTTCGAACACCTCTAACATTGGGATTACGGGCCCCACCACCACGCCCAGCTAATTTTGTATTTTTAGTAGATACAGGGTTTCACCATGTTGGCCAGGCTGGTCTTAAACTCCTGACCTCAAGTGATCCACCCACCTCGGCCTCCCAAAGTGCTGGGATTACAGGCGTGAGCCACCATGCTGGGTCTCAACTGTTGTTTTTATCCTAATCTTTTCTTAAATTCAGAGTTTTCTGGTGTGTGTGTGTGTGTGTGTGTGTATACACATGCATGCGTGCACACAAAGGCTGAGGAAAGGAGATTGGAGGGGACGGGTGGTGAGAGTGTACAGAGGAAAAGGAGAAGGTGTAGATATTCAAAAGCAAAGAATCCCGTTTTCCAGAGTAAAAGCCAGTCTTAGCAAAGCTGGGGTGTAGGTAATGCTCCACAAACCCTTAGAATTCCCCTCAGTTTGTCTTTTGGTCCCTTCCTGTCCCCTACTGTAGCCCTGCTCCCCACCCCCACCTCTCTTGTTTTGGATTTCACTCTCAAAAGACTGACATGTAAATTTCTTTGTAGATGTCAGTTGAGACCTAATGTACTCCTCCCTCGTGGACATTTGCTTTTCAACAGGGGACCCCTTAAGGCGGAAAAGCTTGTAAAACTCAAGAAACACAACTCCAAAGTGCTATTTTAGGCACTGTAACAGATTGATGCAGAAAAAAAAAAAAAAGGAAAGATTTCACTGAAAAGTATCTCCATTTCTGGGTTTTCTTTTTCTTTTTCTTTTTTTTTTTTGAGATGTAGTCTCACTCTTGTTGCCCAGGCTAGAGTTCAATGGTACAATCTTGGCTCACTGTAACCCCCGCCTTCTGGGTTTAAGTGATTCTCCTGCCTCAGTCTCCTAAGCAGTTGGGATTACATGTGCCCGCCACCATGCCCATCTATTTTCTTTTTCTTTTCTTTCTTTCTTTTTTTTTTTTTTTGTATTTTTAGTAGTGACGGGGATTCACCATGTTGGCCAGGCTGGTCTCGAACTCCTGACCTCAGGTGATCCGCCCACCTTGGGCTCCCAAAGTGCTTCGATTACAGGCGTGAGCCACTGCGCCTGGCCCATTTCTGGATTTTCATGGGGATTGGATGCTACAGCCTCACTGTGCCCATCTTCCTGTAAGGCAACTATTGCATGGTGCTAGGAAGCAGCCACTCTTAATTTTTTTGGTTAGTTTTTCATTTTTTGTTTTTATTTTAGATTTTTGAGACATGGTCTCCCTCTGTTGCTCAGGCTGGCCCTTTAAACAGGCTGTCATCCTGAAGCTGTTCCCAGTCCCTATGACTCGCTTCATTCAAATGCATCATCTGTCTGTTGGAGTTGGTGAGGCCTGGCTTTACAGCATGCATGAAGTGTAGGAGGGATTAAAAAAGAGAAAGTGCCTCCAAGAGAGCTCTGTCCCGTGCAAGAAACTCTTATAGATTTTCTTAAGAGGACTTATAATTTAAAGCAAAAAACTTCAGTGATTCACTGATGGCTGTATACTGTTGAAAAGGATCACAGAAGATTGCTTGTGGGTGTGGTGATAAAGATGTTAATGGTGATGATGGTGATGATGATGATGTGATGATGATGGTGAAGGACGTTCTTGCATTGCTATAAAGAAATACCTGAGACTGGATAATTTATAAGAAAAGAGGTTTAATTGGCTCATAGGCTATACAGTAAGCATAGTGCTGGCATCCACTTCTGGGGAGGCCTCAGGAAGCTTTCAAATATGGTGGAAGTCACATGGTGAAAGCAGGAGCGAGAGACAGAGCAAGAGAGTGAGAGAATGAGATGCCACACACTTTTAAACAGCCAGATCTCAGGAGAAGTCACTCACTACCTGGCAGACAGCACCAAGGTAATGGTGCTTAAGCATTCATGAGAAATTCACCCCCATAGTCCAGTCACCTCCCCCCAGACCCCTCCTCCAATACTGGGTTTTACAATTCAATGTGAGATTTGGGCAGAGACACAGATATATATTCTAAACTATATCAGTGGTGGCGATGACAATGATGATGATGGTGATGATGATGAGAATGATGATGATGATGGCTGTGATGATGATGACAGCTCCATCTATGCTGTGCTACATCCAGTACCAGGCTCTGTGATGGGCACTTTAGATGCTTCCTCTCTAGTCGTTAGAACAACCTTACAAAGCAGGTGGAATTATTACCATTTTGCAGTGGAGAAAATTGAGGATCCAGGGAGTTACATACGTCAAGAGCCCTACACTTGAGAGGTCTCCAGACACACTTTAACAGTCACACAATTCTTCTGTCAATAAGAATTTTTTTGAGCATGCATGTGCCTCCTTTTCCATCTATTTATCCATAAAGCATAAATTAGTACTGTGATTGTTAGTTAATATCTCAAGGCACAGAATATGCCCAGGGCAAAGTTTACTGTGAATAATAGTGGATATAAATCCACATTTCTAACAGTCTTCTTGATAATTTTTTACTCTTTTTTTTGGGGGGGAGGGGTGGCAATTGCTTGTCAGATGTGATTAGATCAACATTATTTTTACCTCATCAGATGGTTGACAAAGAGCTTGTAGTGGGAGTGGGAGAAGTTTCAGCTCTGTCATTTTTCATGTCAACTGCAGTTTGAGCTACGATTTCTAATTGTCCTCTTTGTGAGGGCAATTCAGTTAAAACTAGATAATGCTACCTGTAAATTCACTTAACCAGCCAAAGATAACTGCAGCGGGCCAACAGGCCAGCGCAGGCACTGCAGCTCGCTCTTTAAAGCCCCTCCCTTGCTCCTTATCCCAAGTCTCAGTGGCCCTGGGACAATGAGAGAACAAGGCAGAGTGACAAAGTTAATTTCCTTCTTTTTGTTTAGATTTGACAAGCGGCAAATAGTTCTAAATGCTTCCAGCGGGCCGGGCGCACTGGCTCACACCTGTAATCCCAGCACTTTGGGAGGCTGAAGTGGGCAGATCACGAGGTCAGGAGTTCGAGACCGTCCTGGCCAACATGGGGAAACCCCATCTCTACTAAAAATATAAAAAAATTAGCCAGGCCTGGTGGCACATGCCTGTAATCCCAGGATTACAGCCAGGCTGAGGCAGGAGAATTGCTTGAACCAGGGAGGCGGAGGTTGCAGTGAGCCGAGAGTGCACCACTGCACTTCAGCCTGGGTGACAGAGCAAGACTCCATCTTGGAAAAAAAAAAAAAAAAAAGCTTCCAGTGTTCCAGTGCATCATCTTGTGCCCTCTTTTTTGAGGCCCATGGCAGTGGTCCTAAGATCCAAACACAGGGCATTTTTTTTTCTCTCTGTTTCTCTCTCTTTCTCTCCCCATCCCTCCTCTCTCCACCACCCTAAGACCTGTGCTCCTACCATGCATGGTAGATTGCCTTGGTGTCAGTTTTGGTTTTCATTAGAGCAAAAATGTTTGGAACCAGGAGTCAATGCCCACCTTATCTAGTTGTCTTTCTTTCTCTTCCTTCTCATATTTTGTGCCCTGGCAAAAGAAAAATGCTGGATTTGAATTTGAAAAAAAAAAAAAAAAAAAAAAAGTCCTTCAGTGGAATAGAAAATGTAAAGCTTTTAGGTCTTTTTTTCTAGAAAGTACCTGCATGTGGCTTGACTTCCTCCCATCCCATCTCCCTGATTCTGAGGGGCTCAGTAGATCAATAGATGTCTGTGGAGTAAATGAAGGAAGGAGGAAGGAAGAAATGAAGAAGTGTATTGGGGATGCCTGAGATGGTTAAGAGAAAGGGGAAAATTGAGAAATGATGGGATGGCAGGACTTGGAGATAGAATTGGGGGCTTCAGAAGTCCTCAAGCACCTACCTTTGAGAATTAAATGACATCTAACCTTGGTCAGCATTTGGAAGGACACTTTTTGTTCAAAAAAGAAAAACGGTACAGTACACTGTGATAAGACCATTTCCTTTCTCACAGCGTCTCCTTTAATGTCAGGTCTGAAATATGAAGTCATTAGGGGATATTAAAACAGTGCTGACAAACTAATTAACAAAAGACATTACGCCGGATGGGCTCAATTTATCCTTTTTAATGGTTCTTATAAATGGGTGCCGCCAATTAAAATTAATAAAGATTTACCAGCGATTGCCCGGTGTACATTGCTAAGAAGCGCCGCTGAAGGTCGGCTTAAAGTCAGCTTTGTCAAAGCTGCAAGTTCAGCTCCTGAGCAGCAAGCCCCACAGAGGCTTTTTTGTTTCCCCCTGGCTGTTTCTCCTTCAGCTCCCTCCTCTCGACTTTCTATCCTTGGCTCTGAGTTGTTTGCTCACCATCTCTTCTACCCCACTCTCAGCTCGGCTCCATCCTAGGCTGACTGAGATGCTCAAAAATTAAATACATAAAGGAAAGAATAAAACACTCCTCCCAGTCTCACAGTAGCTGGTCCGATTTGTCACAATTTGCATTATGGCATTTCTGCTGTTACTTATGGAAAGTGCCTTCTGGGTTTGTTCAGCAGAGCCCATTTCTTGAGATCCATGCAGCCTGGCTTGTCCTAAAGCCTTCTTGGTGTCCTCAGATTCCTGGGAGATCCAACAGGATGGGTGCATGGTCCTGAAAACGCTGTCCTGAGAGTTGTCCCGAAACTGGAATGTGCTTTAAGTGGATGGGGGTTTGGAAGGAGTGGTGATGGTCACTATTCAGGGAATGTTCTGGTCACTCTCCTTTCTATCAAGTGCAGATTTCTTTTATGATGCATAAGACCGTTCCTAATTGATCTCTTAGTGCAAGGGACACCCGTGATGTCCACGCAGACTGGACCACTGTTCTAAAGTCCCCCATGTTCTTTCTGAACACTTCTCCAGCTCAGGGCTGAGGAGCTGCTCTGCTGGAACTCTTCTTACCCCTAGATCCAAGCTTCTTCTATCCCACAGTTAGGCCAGCCTTGGCTCTACTCAACATCAGCCTCAGGGGTGAGTTCTCTTTTATAACCAGCATTCAAGGAGTGGGGCCAGGTGAGCTCCTGAAAAAATACCTTCTTTGTCTTTCCTGTAAACAGGGTTGAGCTCTTACCTCCTCACATCTGAATATCGTGGTCGTAGCAAGGGTTGGGGATGAGATAAAGTGGGAGACTCCAAAGAAGTGAAATCTTAGAGGCACTTGTCCGGGGGCCACTCGTGCAGCTGTCACTGGCTGCATGAGGGAGTAAAGGTTCCACCTCTCTGTTCAAGCCTGGGAGGAGCCTGTGTTTGGGGGTAAGTGATGGTAAGGGAATTCCTTTAAGGCAAAAGCCAACAGGTTGGAGTCACAGGAGCCTGAAGTGTGGTTCCCAGTGCTGCCAGAATGTGATCTGAAGGATATCCAATGGTCCCTTCTCTCTATGGGCTGGTCCCATGTCCTTGGGCTTGAAGTTCTCAGGGTAGGAATCACTTGAAGGTTGTGTGCCAGGTGCCGATCTTGACTCTAGAAAACCTCATTTAATGCTGCTTCCCTGGTTCTCTTGCTGACCTCCAGGAACTCAGGTGAGTTTGTTGGATAAACCATGTGACACCTGGTACCTTAAAGGCCTGAGGAACAGGACAGGCATGCAACAGGGTACAAGTGGGTCAAGAGGAGGTGTAAGCCTTCTCAGCTTGAGAGGGCAAAGGAGCTAAAAACCTGACTTTTCCGCCTCACAAATTACCCAGTACCTGCCTTTTCCTTGTGTGCCTTTGATGTGGGATTCTGCATATAAGCTCCCTGAAAAGATGAAGCAATCAGGACGACCAGGCAGGCACTTAGATGCAGCCTCTTGAGTGAGGTCTGATGCTGGTACTACAGTCCCTAGCAGATCTGTGTCACACATCCTGTTTCAAATGGTGCCCTAGGTATCTGCTGCCATTGAACATCGTCTTACCTCATAGGCTTCCTGGCAGAAGGCCACATTTGGGATCATCCAAGGCAGGCACCTTGGAAAAACCACTGCCTGTAGAGTCAGGCAGACTAGGGACCTACTGCATCTGACTGTGTGCCATTGGAGACAGTCATGTATAATGCCGAGCACATGATTACATTAAGTGCATATTGGTTCTTTTCCTAGGTTTTCTCCGTGGAGAGTGTGACTTTTATGCGTTAACTTGACTGGGCCACAAGGTACCCAGATGATGGCCAAACGTCACTCTGGTGTATCTGTGAGGGTGTTTTTGGATGGATTAATGTTGCAATCTGTAGACTCACTAAAGCAGATTGTCCTCCTCAGTGTGGGACCCTCATCCAATCAGTTGAAATCCTGAGAAAAACAAAAAGGTGGCCCTCCCACAGTGAGAAAGAATTCTCCTGTTCAACAGCATTTCGGACTTGTCAGCCTCCATACTTATATGAGCTAACGCCTTAGAGTAAAACTGTCTACCTGTCTGTCTGTCTGTCTGTCTGTCTGTTATCTATCTATCTATCTATCTATCTATCTATCTATCTATCATCATCATCTATTATCTATCTATCTATTGTCTATCTGTCTATCTAATCTATTATCTATCTATTGCCTATTGGTTCTGTTTCTCTGGAGTACTCTGACTATTATGTCTGCATGTCTGTCACCTTCATCTGTTGACAATATGGGGTTAATATTGCCCTGATTCTCAGACTGTGTGGTAGGAGGGAAGTGATATTTTTGTCAAGTCAAATGACTTTGTTAAAATAATCTCAGAAAAGCCGGGTGTGGTGACTCACACTTGTAATCCCAGCACTTTGGGAGGCCAAGGTGGGCAGATCACTTGAGGTCAGGAGTTCAAGACCAGCCTGGCCAACATGGTGAAACCCCACCTCTACTAAAAATACAAAAATTGGCGGGGCGTGGTGGTGCACGCCTGTAGTCCCAGCTACTCAGGAGACTGAGGCAGGAGAATCACTTGAACCCAGGAGGCGGAGGTTGCAGTGAGCCAATATCATGCCACTGCACTACAGCCTGGGTGACAAGAGCGAAACTCCATCTTAAAAAAAAAAACAAAACTCAGAAAGACCCCAATTCTTCAGTGTCTCTGAAAAGGAGAGAACCAGGAAGACTTGAACTTACTTTAAAAATCAGAAAAACAATAGCACAATGGCATATATTTGTTCTAGGTCATTCTGAATCATAGAAACCAGAGCTGGACAGACTCCTGAAAGCAAGGGTTGGACCACAGGACGAGGAGAGACAGCTCTCACAGAAAGGGCAGGGTGGGTTCATTCTCACCTTGGAGGGACTCCAGGTAGAACAGACTCAAGTTACTTTTTCTATTACCCCTTCCCTACTTTCCACCTAATTTTCACATCTTCATGGAAAAGTGAAATCGGTAAGGTAGGCAATCCCACAGCTAAGCTCCTCTGAAGGCCGTGGGGAAACCGTCCATAGGCAATGAATTCACTGGAAATGTGACCTCCAGAGAACCTGACTCTCTGGGAGGCATTAGCCACACTCTTAATCGTGCATTTTATTGTTTCCTTTCTAGCATTGCACAGCAAGTCACTTGTGTGACAGTACATTAGGGACGACAGAGCAAGTTAGAATAAATAGACTCTGTTCCCTCCCAGAGCCTCCTCTATCAGAAACCAGGACACAAATGCCTTCTGAAGGCCAGAGGGGTAAAGAGTCCCTGAAATGGACTGGAGAGATGAATTCAAAAGAAAAGAGTGTTCCAAGGAATGCCGTCAGTCCGACCAGTCTTAAATAGCAAGATATAGACAGGCAAGTTAAAAATTAAAATATTTCCCATTATAATCTTTTAGTTTTAATATCAGGGACTAATTTAATTTCAACTGTGACCCCTCCCCACTACCAAGTTGTCAAATGTGATTTTGGGGTTTAATGTGAGATGACTCTAGTCAGGAAGGGGTAAAAGAGGGGCAGTTGAAAGACCACTGGACTTAGAACCACAAGATGCCCTGGAGTTCTGTCGTTCCTCAACTGCTGGTAGGGTGACTTTGGATAAGTAATCCCACTTCTCTGTGTTCTGATTGCTTTAGCTTTCTGTCAATTAGGAAGCACACCCCCCACTTACCACAAAAAAGACTCAAATGGGACTATGTACCCAAAAGCAATGTGTACATAAATGTGAGGAGTTAGTGGATCCCCCTTAAGGATTTCTGATCAGGAGGGAAAATGGAATGAGACTCGGGGTGTGTCCTTAGCTGCAGAAATAAGATAGCATTTATTATACTTTAGTAGTTAACAACCTTGTACGTAGGACACTTTTGTCTTCTTTATACAAATGAGAAAATAAAAGTTTAATAAAGTCATGAATTCCACATGGTCACACAACGAGGGAATACCAATACTTAGACATGAGCTCATGTCTTCTGACTCCATAGCTCTTGCCCTTTCTACTATGCTAAGCTGGCTTTAATCAGTGCCCCAGAATTATCCAGTCAGCACTCTAAAGCTCAGCTCCTTCTCAGGAACTGTGGTAATGAGACAGCAGAGACAAACAAAGTCAGGGCCCCAGTGTCTATTGCCTATTCATAGACCTGTGGACTTATGTGTGGGAAACTGTCATTTATTTGTTGTTAATTCATCCATCCATCCATCCATCCATCATCTAGGGGTCTTAAATATGATAGAAAAAGAATAGGATTTGGGGTTGGGCATGGTGACTCATGCCAGTACTCCAGCACTTTGGGAGTTCAAGACCAGCCTGAACAACATGGCAAAACACTGTCTCTATAAAAAAACAAAAAACAAAAATTAGTTGGGCGTGATTGCTTGAGCCCGAAAGGCAAGGCTGCAGTGAGCTGTGATTGTACCACTGCAAAACTCCAGCCTGGGTGACAGCGCAAGACCCTGTCTCAAAAAAAAAAAAAAAAAAAAAAAGAATTTGGAGTCAGAAGAACTGGATTTCAGTCCCCATTGCAGACTTTCTTCCACCTTCATCAGAAATGTTTTTTAAGTATGCAAATTGCCAAACCTACTGAATTAGATTCCCCAGAGCTAGAACCCAGTAATCTGTTTATTTAACAGTCTCTCTAGGTGACTCTGGTATCCCTAAAGTTTGAGAATTACTGCCAAAGGCCTCATCCCAACTTCTGGTAGGTTTCAGGCTGCTCGAAGAATATAAAATCAAACATTACCCTGGTTTGGGGTGAGGGACTATGTCATGGGCTCTGTCCTAGAGATTGAGTTATCCTTGACTCCCTGTGAAGTGGGGCTCTCTGGTGCTCCTTTTTCTTCCATTTTTTTTGCCTCCAATTCTGGCTTTTTCCCTAAGGAAACAGGGGACAATCTTCCCTGATTTGGTGACACTCAAAGTTGATCCTGCTCTGGGGTATTCTTCTCTCCCCTGCTCTACACTGAAACATGGCACATTCTAGAATCCTAGAGCACTGAGGAACCCTGGAGATTAAAACTCAGCTCTTCAGATTAAAACGCTGGAGATCAAAACTGTTTATGCTCTTTCTATTATATAAAGCTTCCTTGCATATAGATAAGAGTTTAAATGCTTGAATATAGGAGTCAATGACTGAATATTTCTCCCAGGCTATTCCAGGCTCTTGTGCCTAGGACAAGCTCTTCATCACTGGGAAACTAGACATCTATAAAAGAAAATTTAATCATTCTCATTTACTATAACAGTAACTATGGACACTAGTATCATTTATTGAGCATCCATGTGACAGGTGCTGTATTAGATGCTTTACAGACGTTATTATTATTATTTTTTTTTGAGATGGAGTCTCCCTCTGTCACCCAGGCTGGAGTGCAGTGGCGTAATCTCAGCTCACTGCAACCTCTGCCTCCTGGGTTCAAGCAATTCTCCTGCCTCAGCGTCCTGAGTAGCTAGAACTACAGGTGCACACCACCATGCTTGGCTAATTTTTGTGCTTTTAGTAGAGGCAGGGTTTCACCATGTTGGCCAGGCTGGTCTCGAACTCCCGACCTCAGGTGATCCGCCTGCTTCAGCCTCCCAAAGTGCTGGGATTACAGGCATGAGCCACCGTGCCCAGCCTGCACACATCATCTTACAACATCCTTACAAAAGTCTGGCAAAGTATGTGGATGAAGAAACTGAGGCTCAGAAAACCAAGTTGACTTGTTTAAAGTCACAACTAGGGAGTAGCAGAGACAGGTATGAGTGTCCAAAGCCCACGGGTTTTTTTGGGATTATCCTAGGGAGTTAGTTCTTTATAGCCTAAATATCACTCTGGCAGGTCTCCCAGGAATTTTGTGGACAGCTTGAATCATTGAAACTGCCTGGTCTTAGCCTACATGGAAGTCTTGGGAAATAGTGACAATCCTCACCAAAACAGGAGCAGCTTTGGGTGCAATTGTCATAATTTCAATGAGAGTAGGCTCATATTCAGGCAGATTCTCCTGCTCTAAGTCAAAAGAGGAAAAGGATGGAGACCTCTTAGCCCATAGACCACTGGAGCTACTTGAAGAAAATGCATATGGTAGAAAGAATGAAATCTTATATTTATTTAGCACTTAATACATTACAAAACACTTCCACATACATGCTCCAAATTTATTTCTCAACACACATGCTCCAATAGCAGGTAGGTTGGAGGAGGGCATTATAATTTTTCATAATTGTTTAGATGAGGACCTGGAGGCTCAGAAATGATAAGTAAATTTTCAAGGTAATGTAACTAGTGAGTGGCTGAACCAGGATGAAAACACAATTCTCCAGATCTCAAATCTACCAACAGTGCTTCTCAAAACTTAAATGTGTAAACACATCACTTGGAGATCTTGTTTAAATGCAGATTCCAATTTAGGAGGCCTAGGATGGGGCCTGAGATTTTGCATTTCTTTTTTCTTTTCTTTTTTTTTTTTTTTGAGACAGAGTCTTGTTCTGTCACCCAGGCCAGAGTGCAGTGGTGTAATTTCTGTTCACCTCAACCTTTGCCTCCCAGGTTCAAGCGATTCTCATGCCTCAGCCTCCCGAGTAGCTGGGCCTACAGGCACACACCACCACATCCAGCTAATATTGAAACTAGGCCTCATAAAACTTAAAAAAATTAACACCAGGTGGCCCTGGATAAGGTCCCACCCTGCCTCGATAGGGTCCCACCCTGCCTCGATAAGGTCCCACCCTGCCTCGATAGGGTCCCACCCTGCCAATTCCGGGAAACAACCTCATGGGGTCCCACCCTGCCTCGAAGTTCCCGGAATTAACAACTCCAGGAAAGTACCTCATAAGGTCCTGCTCTAACCAATTAGAACAAGACACCTTGCTCAGGCCATAGCTAGACCCAATTATTTTGCACCTTAAGCTTTGTTTGAATTTCGCGCCATAAGCTGTGTTTGAACTTGTGTTTGCCTATATAAACAGCCTGTAACAAGCAGTCAGGGTCCCAGGGCCAACTTAGAGCTTGGGACCCTAGCGCGCTAGTAATAAATAACTCTCTGCTGTGACTTCCGTGTCGGGTGTTCCTTCGCGGCGACCCCTGCCCAGGAGGGAATCGACAGCTCGGTTCCTACAATATTTATATTTTTAGTAGAGATGGAGTTTCACCATGTTGGCCAGGCTGGTCTCGAACTCCTGACCTCAGGTGATCCACCTGCCTTGGCATCCCAAAGTGCTGGGATTACAGGTGTGAGCCACTGTACCTGGCCAGATTTTGCATTTCTAAGAAGCTCTCAGATGATGCCAATGCTGTTGGCCCACAGAACACACTTTAAGCAGTGAAGTTCTAGACTACGGTGCCTTGGTCTGGGCACTGAACATCCCCATCAGGCTGAAAATCCTCACCAGGTCACACTTCCTCAAGGCCCCTCCTTGCTTTTCCTTTTGTCGTCTTGTGTAGGGGCTTCTTTTTTAGTAGGGTAGAGTTGGGAGCTTCATGAAAAAGAATTATGAAAGGAAAAGAGATATAATGTCTTGTTTGATGACAGTTATTTTTCTGAAAAATGGAAAGAAAATAATACACCGCCTTTTAAGTTCCTTTTAGGGTCATGAAGATGAGAACTACAAGTCAGTAAATCACATAAAAAGTGCCCAGCAGAGGACAAACCAGCAGTGTTCTGGCCTCGATACTCCTTTGAGTTTTCTATCAGAAAAGTGTACATTTTGAAGTAATGAAAATACGCTGGGAACTTTATTGGAGGAAAGGCAACCTACCTCTAATGAATGAGCCTCCATATCACCCCCAAGACACCTGTGAATCAATTTAGATTCAATTAGCATTTATTGAACATCTACTATAAAAATAACAATAGCCAGTAGCTAATGAGGGTTTCTTATGTGCCTGGCTCAGTTTCAAACACTTTCACGTTCATTTAATCTTGCTATCCACCCTTAATATATGTAACTGGCCCAAAGTCACACAGATAATAGATGGCAGAGCATGAATTCAAATCCAGTCCTCTCCCCTACTGACTCCAGCTGCTTAACTCCCTGACTGTGTACCTCTACTTCTGGGATGAACTAGGAGTATTCAGAGGAACACGCAACTTTGAACAGGAATGCAAGTAATTTGGCCACTATAGGGCTGGTGCTTTACAAACAATATCCCACTTGATTCTTACAACAACCCTTTGAGGTAGGAGGAGTCTCCCACTTTAGAGATGAGGAAATGGGAGAATGATCTAATAACCTTTCCCAAGTCTCACAGTTACCAAGTGACAGAGCCAAGGCTAAAACTCAGGAGTTTCTGACTCGAAAGCCCCTACTTCTCTCATTAGCCCTCGAGGGCTTTATTACCAGCCTGTCTAAGTCTATTTGTGTTGTTATAAATAGCCTATTAAATAAGTCTATTTGTGTTTCTATAGTAGCCTCAGGGAATACCTGAGGCTGGGTAATTTATTTAAAAAATGAATTTATTTGGCTCACAGTTCTGGTGTCTAAAAGATTGGGTATCTGGTGAAAGCCTCAGGCTGCTTCCATTCGTGACAGAAGGTGAAGGGGAGCTGGCATGTGCAGAGATCACATGGTGAGAGCGGAAGCAAGAGAGAGAGGGAAGGCGCTAAGCTCTTTTCAACAACCAGCTCCCACAAGAACCAACAGAGTGAGAACTCACTTATCCCCCACCCAGGGAAGGCATTCATCTATTCGTGAAGGATTAACCCCTGTGACCAAAATGGCTCCCATTACGCCCCACCTCCAACACCGTGGATCAGATTTCAGCACGATACTTGGAGGAGACAAACATCCAAACTACACAGCCATATGCAGCAGCAGTGTGACATTCTTACAGGGATAGAGTCTTCAAGAATTTGTCCTCTCAGGGCACACTCCTGCCCACAGCCCCACATGCCAGCTGAATCAGATGTTGCACCTGCCTGAGGGAGGGGCTAAGTGACCTTCCCAGCCCCTGATGAGGGGCCCAGATGTTTGCACCAGGACTTTAGTTTCTGGGTGTTAGAAGAGGTGGGTAACAGCAGTTGCACAATCAGGTTCTCCATCCCTATTAGCAAAAGTTTCTATGTGGAATTGTGAACTCTGTGTGTTCTACGTGTATCCATTGATGATCATGTTTAGCGAGAAGTGTCAACAACTGTGTGGTTATTGACTGTGGGATCCCAAAACAGTGAGGGTGGGACCCAAGTGCCCCTTGGATTTCTGGAATCTGTTGCTGTTACTATTTAGGACCCTCTATGACTTGTTCTTTTTTTCTGCAAAAGATCAAATGGAGGCTGTTAATTAAGGCTGTTGCTTAACTAAGATGACAAAGTAAGCCCTTGGGAGACAGGGCCATTTTACCCTTTGGGCAGGGATAATGATCAAGAGACTTACCTGGTAAGCACAGACCCTGACCAATTAAAATGGATACCAGAGGTAAACAAAAAGTACAATTATACTAAGGTGCACCAGCTGACCATTTGCTCTGTCTTCGGGTTCAAAGTTTTACAAGGTCCTATGAAAAGGCTGAAGACCCAACAAAACAAAAATAAATATGAATGTTAATAATGTTTTAATTAAACGTCTCTAAATCATAACATGTCAACTAGCTAATTGCAACTAAACTCTTAAGTAGTTAGGTATAAATTTGACTTAATGTAGGATAAGTGAGTCTTTGAATATGGTTGCTAGGCAGTGGAGTGGGGTGAGAATGCCTCGGGCTTGCAAAGACCCACAATCTGCCATGGAGGAGGGTAGAATGATTAAATAGTCACTCTTGAGTCAAAGTTCTCCTTTGGAATTCTCTTCTGCTTCTTCTGTTTTTCTTCTGCATTCATCCCTTGCAGTTACCAGCAGGTAAGTAAATTCCCCATTTTCTGAATAGGGATGAGGATATGTCAGTGAGGGTTGTAAAAGGGACACTGGACTGCAGTGAGAGATCTGGCTTCCTTCCCTGGATCAATCAGTTCCTTCTCTGGATCACTTATGCTGCATGTGTTTTCTGAGCCATGCTCTGAGCTAGACCCTGGTGATATCACTTACCAACTGTGTGGCCAGACAGGTTACTTGACCTCTTTAGACATCAGTTTCTCCACCTGTAAGATGAGGGACTAGGTGGTATTTCTGATTCTTCTTAGCTGACATTGCCCAGAACTAGAATTCACGCAGGGGGCCATAGTGGAAACCACTGCACATTCTTCTTATATTTTCAGGAAAGTACATCGCTGTTTGTATGGACAGCTGGGCCCAGGTCCTTAAGGGCTGCAGACTCAGGGACTGGGCCTAAGGATTTCCATTTGAGGGTAGTGGGCTGTTGAGGGCTCATTGCTCTGCCTCTGCCAAGAGATTGCCATATCTTGCCTGACCAGGGGTCCTTTTCCCTTGGGAAGGCAACTCCTTGGTCACAGGGGGATGAGGTCTGATACTAAGGAAGGAGAAGTGTGGCATTGGGAGCCCAGCCTAGCACAGCCATCCTGACTGTATCAGGAAATGGTCAGTGGGGAGTAGGGTATGGCAGGACCTAAAGCGACCATTTATAATTTGAGAGTCCTGGGAAGCCTTTCCTGAGGCTTATGAAACATGTGAAATTAACCTTTTTTTTTTTTTTTCTTTTTTTGAGACAGAGTCTTGCTTTGTTGCTCAGGGTAGCGTACAGTGGTGCAATCTTCACTCATAGCAAGTTCTGCCTCCTGGGTTTAAGCGATTCTTGTACCTCAGCCTCTGGAGTAGCTGGGACTACAGGCTCACACCACCATGCTTGGCTAATTTTTCTATTTTTAGTAGAGACAAGGTTTTACCATGTTGGCCAGGTTGGTCTTGAACTGATTTCAGGTAATCCACTGGCCTCAGTGTGGGGAAAAGGAAGAGAGATCAGCCTGTTACTGTGTCTATATAGAAAGAAGTAGACATAAGAGACTCCATTTTGTTCTGTATTTGAAATGCTGTTAATCTGTGACCCTACCCCCAACCTTGTCCTTGCAAGAGACATGTGTTGCGGTGACTCAAGGTTTAATGGATTTTGGGCTGTGCAGGATGTGTCTTCGTTAAACAAATGCCTGAAGGTAGCTTGCTGGTTAAAAGTTATCACCATTCTCTTAATCTCAACTACCCAGAGACACGTACACGGCCAAAGGTCGCAGGGACCTCTGCCTAGGAAAGCTAGGTATTGTCCAAGGTTTATCCCCATGTGATAGGATGAAACAATATTGCTAAAAGGTTTACCTCAAGGCACAGGATTTTCCTTTGAACTTATTCATATCACAGAGGTTTTTGTTCTTATGTCTTACTGCTAATTTCCTCCCTAAAAATGATCCTATTGTCCTGCCACTCCCCTGTCTTTAAGATGGTAAAGATAATTATCAATAAATACTAAGGGAACTCAGAGACCGGGGCCGGCGTGGGTCCTCTGTAAGCTGAGCGCCGGTCCCCTGGGCCCCGCTTTTCTTTCTCTATACTTTGTCTCTGTGTCTTATTTCTTTTCTCAAGTCTCTCGTTCCACCTTACGAGAAACACCCACAGGTGTGGAGGGGCAGGCCACCCCTTCACTCAGTCTCCCAAAGTGCTGGGATTATAGGCGTGAGCCAACATGCCCATCCTGAAATAGGTGAAATTAACTTTAATAATGTATTTTTTGTAACTCAATATATCCAAATATCATTTCAACTTGTAATCATATAAAATTATTGAAATATTTTTACAATCTTTACTGTTTCAAACGAAGTCTTTGAAATGTAGCTTGTATTTTATGTCTGTGGTAAATCTCCATCCTGAGTAGCCACATTTCAAGGGCCCAGTAGCCACAAGGAGCTTGTAGTCATCACCTTGGACAGGGCAGCTCTAAAAAATTCTTGGGCAAGCTTCAGGGAGGTTGTGAACCCCTTGAAATTGGTGGTAAGTTTTTGTTTCTATGTGCATTGTGTATTTGTGTGTGTGTGTGTGTGTGTGTACGTGTAGCTTTGTTAGATTTTTAAAGGCATTAGTGACCCCCAAAAGGTTAAGATCCACTGATTGAATGGAAAAAATTCACATTTCTCAGTGCCAAATCTTGTGATATCCCAAACTTGGCCTTGTGGTGCTGGGTGGGGTACCCTGTCCACCAATTTCCAACACTCCTGACTGGCTCTGAGTATGGAGTATGTACTCTGTGTACGAACGCAGGGGTTTTCTAACCCCTGTGGATGTGGGTCAGAAAACATGGTTTCCAGAAGAATGGGAGGGAAAACCCAGGAGTTACTGGAACGCAAGGAAAGTCATTGCAGGAGAGAGGGGACATTTCTTGCCATTGGCAGACCAGTATCATTCCTAGGATCTGTTTTTTTTTTTTTTTTTTTTTTTGACAGGGTCTCACTCTGTCACCCAGGCTGGAGTGCAGTGGTGTGATTTTGGCTCACTGCAACCTCTGCCTCCTGGGCTTAAGTGATCTTGCCACCTGGGCCTCCCAAGTAGCTGGGACTACAGGTGCACGCCACCATGCCCGGCTAAGTTGTATATTTTTAGTGGAGATTGGGTTTCACCATGTTGTCCAGGCTGGTCTCAAACTCCTGAGCTCAAGCCATCCAACCGCCTCTGCCTCCTAAAGTGCTAGGATTACATGCGTGAGCCACCACGCCCAGCCAGATCTGTGATTTGAGATGATCTTCCAGATCACCAAAGACACAGAAATAATGTTAAATTCAACATTTTGAAAGATAGATGTAAAGGGAAGAACATAGCTGGTTGAAAATGGTATGCAGGTGGGTTTCAAATCTCACCCTGTTCTCTCTCTTGGACCCCCTCCCTCCAACATAAACCTTACCTTTTGAATCACACGAGATGATTTCAAAACAAAGTGACTTCTGAGTGGTCTTGACTCTCCTTGTCCTTCGAGGGTGAGTTATTCCTGGAAGAAGTTTTCTCAGTCTGTAAAATGGGGATAATCAGACCTATGTCCTGAGCTTATTCTAAAGACTAGATTAGATAACTAATGTATTAGAGCATTTGGCACAGGGCCTAGTGTGTAGTAAGTGCTGAATAGATTGTAGTTATTATTTAGGCCTCTCCTCCCCTAGCCCCCAGCAAAACTCCTAAGGCATTGGTCCTCTGATAATGTTTACATTTATCTGTCCTGGGTTTTATTCAGGGAAGACCTTGCTAGGTGACTGCCTGATGAGCAGCGGGGGGTCTGTGGCTTGCCTGCTGTGTGTATCTTTCACTGGAGTGTGGGGTTGGCGAGGATACTCATTGCTCTTGTTTCCCACTACGTGTCTCTAGAGACCAGCTCAGGGCCTGACACAGAATACATACCCAGTGAACGTCTGTTGAATGGACAAATATTTAACTGGTGCCCTTCAGTGTTATAGTGGGCTGAAGAAGGGGCCTCAAAGACATCAGGTCCTGATTTCTAAAATCTGTAAATGTCATCTCATAAAGAAAAGAGGTCTTTGCAGATGTGATGAGAGTTAAGGATCTTGAGATGGGGAGGTTATCCTGGATTATCCAGGTGAACCTTCAATGCAATCATGTGTATCCTTATAAGAGGGAAGCAGAGGGAGACTGGAATACACATGAGAGGAAAAGGTGATCTGAAGACAGAGCTGAGAGGCATTTGAAGACGCTGGCCTTTAAGCAATAGAGTGATGTGACTACAAGCCAAGGAGTGCTGACAGCCATGAGAAGTTGGATTCTCCCCTAGAGTCTCTGGAGGGATCATGGCCCTACTGACACCTTGACTTCATACTTTTGGTTTCCAGGGCAGGATAAACTTCTGTTATTTTAAGCCACCAAGCTTGTGGTAATTTGTTCCAGCAGCCCTAAGAAACTAATGCAAGTGTCTTTACCCAAATAAGTTAGTAACATGGGAATTCCAGGGACTAGAGCCTTACATTTTCGAGGGTAGAACCGAGCTCAAACATTCTTTAATTCTATGTTTCTATTTTTGTCTCCTAAAGATAGTGCCCTCCTTCTGGGAAGCTGGTGACAAAGTTCGACAATATGGCTCAAATAAGAATCCAGAGGGCATGGGTGGTTGAAGTGGGCTCTCTCTCATTCATTAAAGAAGAGAAACAACCAGATGACTTGTTAACTCAAGGGGACAGTGATACTTAAGTTAAGAAAGCTGAGCTGCATGAATTGATCTATTCATTCAACTGGTATTTATTGAGTACCTACTATGTGCCAGGCACTGTTCTAGGCCTCGAGAATGCAGAAGTGAGCAAGACAGTGGAAGAAAAATCCCTGACATATGGAGCTTACATCCTAGTTGGGGGAGACAGGCACACACAAGCAAAACAAATGTTCACCCCTGACAGTGGCAGCTTGGGCAGCAGCAGTTCTCCCTATGACATCTCCTTTTGCCTCCAAAATCTTCACCCATGGACAAGACACAAGCAATTTTCAACCGATGATCAATGCTCTTACCAAACGGCTGTTTCCCAGCAGACTCCACCCCACCAGGGCTCTGAAGGCATCCTCCTACCTATAAATGTCATTCTTCCTTCCCTCTCTTTCCTCCTGTGCCATCAGAATTGTTGTCTGCAAACTTGTTTCTAGACCCTCTGATGAAGTTGAGAGAAACTGAGGCAAAATCCCCTATAATCTAACTTTTTCAAGGATCTCTTAAAAAGTGAGGGGCAGAAACAAGAAGACTTTTGGGATTAAGGTATTTCTTTCCCAACTGGCATTCTGAAGTTTGTGAATTGTTTAGTATATTCAAAGCTATCAGAAAAGGCATTCAGAAAGAGGGACTCTGGTTTCGTGTTTCTGGAAATTGATCTGAGAAGTGTGAAGGGGTGATATATGGGAGAGGATACTCAGTGTTAGGACTACCAATGTTAGAAGTGACAGAGTGACAGAAAGACAGAGTCCAGTTCAATTTGAGAAAGAACTTCGTGCTTTCAGAGCAGTCTAATAATGGAATGCAGAGCTCAAACATGCTAATGGCCACTTGAGGGATTGTTAGACAGCAGTGAAGCTTCTGAAGGAGGAATTAACTAAGTGACCTTTATGGTCTCTTGCAACCCCGAGGAGGCTATGATTTCACTAAGCATTCCAGAAAATTGTAATATACTCAAGTTGAATGTGATATACTTGAAACTTCATGTGCCAAACAATATAGTATTAACATGTTAAGAAACTGACAGGAACAATAGTAGTAGGAAACTTTACCACATTTCTTTTTCTATAAAATGAGAACATAACCATAATTGAGAAAATTCCTATAAATTCTTAAAGGTTGAAATAAAACAGACTATATCTTCTGTCCACAATGTAATAAACCCAGACATAAATAAGAAAAACTAAACAGTAGTGGATACTTTCTTGTGTGTCCAATCTGTTCACAATAACAAATCCCTATCCCTTCTCTTCCATAACTCCTTCTCCCACATTTTGGTTTTCAGCAACAACTTAGTACAATATGATCCCACTTCCCTGGCCTTGACTGATTGACTTAAGATTGGACACCTGATTCAGATGGGCCAGACCTCCTTCCGTGAAAATCTGGAATTGAGGCAGAGATAGGAATATCGTCTCTCAGGTGGCTGGACCTACAATATACAAATTTGAGAATTATCAGTGATTGTGATCTGCCATGTGAATTCGAGAAAGAAGAAATTGGTTGGCAAAAAACAAAACAAAACAGAACCCAAAACCACTATAGAAATAATGAAATAGGCCAGGCATGGTGGCTCACATCTGTAATCCCAGCTCTTTGAGAGTCTAAGGTGTGTGGATCAGCTAGGTCAAGAGTTCAAGACCAGCCTGGCCAACATGGTGAAACCCTGTCTCTACTAAAAATATAAAAATTAGCTGGGCATGGTGGCAGGCACTTGTAGTTCCAGCTACTCGGGAGGCTGAGGCAGGAGAATTGCTTGAATCTGGGAGGTGGCGGTTGTAGTGAGCCAAGTTCATGTCACTGCACTAAAGCCTGGGTGACACAACTAGGCTCCATCTCAAACAAACAAACAAAAAAACCCAGAAACAATGAAACAGATACATAAGAGCGAGAAGAGATCAGAGAGAAGCTCCCAATGACTTACCAGTAGCTGGTTTATGCCCTTTTAAGAGTCTCAATGCATTTTTGCTCTTGGAGCACACAAGGTCCTTATATCCTTATAACAATTCCCATCTTTCACTTAAGTCAGTTGGGGTTATTTTCCTTGCAATCAGAAAATTCTGATTCATAGGAATAAACAAACTTCAAACCATTTGAAGATTTTAAAATTCTCTTTTAAACAACACTTAGATCAAGAATTAAGTCAAAGCTGAAGTTACAGAATGTTTAGAAAATCATTATAATGAAAGTAGTACAAACTGCAAACTAAAGGATATAGTCAAAGCTATTTTAAAAGGAAAATTCGTAGCCTTAAAAATTTAGAGCATGGCACTCTGGAGCCAGACAACCTGTGTTAAAATTCCTTTTCTATTAATTAAAACAATTATAATAATATATAATACAATAAAACATGAATACTGAAGCCATCTTTGAGGGATGGGCAGGATTGGGCTGTCTCAGGGCATTTTGGGGTTCTCAGGTTACACTGTAGAATGGAGACAGTGTATCCCAAGCACTTGACTGCCTTCTACTCTCTCCACGGACAGAGCTTGGGGTTGGGCTAATGGCAGGATGAGGTCTGGGTATCATCTGAGTATCTCAGTGCTAGTGCAGGACAGGAAAGCATGAGGCTACCTTGGTATCGGGGGTGACTGCCTCCTCACTTGACTGAGGCGTTAATGAGGCAGGGGAAGGATTTCTGTGACTTTTAGTGGCTTGTGAGGTTAGAGGTTAAGAAAAGTGGACCACTAGACTTGAAACCATACCCCTTGCTTACTGATATCCCACATTCCATGATCAGAATGCAAATCATTTTTCTTTGCTGACTTCTAGGTTAACAGGGCTCTATATCTGAGGGTGTCAGTTATTTTCCTGTTTTTGCAGGTGGAAGATGGATTGCCAACATGTGATTCTCAGATGGTGAGTGGGAGAAAAGGGCAGCCATGTGGTCTGATAAGTTGTGGAATCCTTGTGAGGGGATGGGATCCCAGGAAGTGGGCATCTCATCACGGAGAGAATCAGTTATCTGGTAAGAACAGGAGGCAGGAAGGAGCACCTTGATCAGGCCTGGGCTCCTCTGAGGTCTGCCAGGTTCCAGCATTTTAGCCTGTTGACTTTGAATTGGAGGAGATGTTGCCCTGTTCTTCTCCCTCAGGAGCCAGATGTGCTGTGCTCTGCAGAGTGTTTGGTTTTGTGAAATTGAAAATCCAGTACACTCAGGACAGCCTTGCCACTTCTAGATTCAGGATGTGTAATCTCCTCCTGGGTCTCATGGCAGCCATCTGGGTTGCCTGTCACCCTATCCTCTGTGGTATATTTTGGTCCTAACCACTATTAATCCATAATATCTTAATAGGAAACAAATTCATTCTTATCAATCATCTACCAAGTGCCAGGTGCTGAAGACACAGTGGTGAGCAAAGCAAAGTCCCTGCCTGTGTGGAATTTACATTTCTGTGTGGGAGGCAGGCAAGACAAGAGGACAAGCACAAACAATATTTCAGAGAGTGGTAAGTGCTCTAAATTTCAAAGCAGGGTAGGAGGCAGAGAATGATAGAGGAGGGGACAGTTTTAGGTCACTTGAGCGGAGACTTGAACAATCTGGAGAGAGCTTTGAAAGATCTGAGAGGAGTGTTCACCTCAAGGAGAGAGCAAGTGCCAAGGTCCCAGGGCAGGAACTAGCTTTGCACAATGGTAAGAAAAGTGAATGAAGGGCAGAGAGGGAGTTGACATGGTTAGACTTTAATGAACAGATCTGATAGAACTGGCTTTCAATAAGGTAGGGAATGGATGTGCTTGCTTCACTTAACTACATGGTTCTTAGCACTATAAACACAGTGGACTGATTTAACCAAATGGCATTCTGAGATGAGCACTGGACTGAGAATCAAGAAACTGACAGTCTAGTTCAGTCACTATTTTGCTGTGTGACCTCAGGCAAGTCCCTTAACCTCTCTGTGCCTTAGTTTCCTCATCTGTAATATTAGAAAAGCAGGGTCCCCTTGAGTTCCAAATCTCTGGCGTTTACAACCAGGGACTATATTTCAAATGCAAACAACTAGGCTGTTATTTGAGAGAGAAGTAGAAGACTAACCAGGAGGAGGGAGAGGAAAAGGAGGAGCAGGTAGAGACCCTTCCAGACTCTAACTTCTTTGCCTCTGCAGACACCTGGTGGATGGGGGCATGTGAGAATATCTGCCAGGATACCAAAGGAGGCATTTTATAGAGAAGAGGTGAGGGTGCTTTCCCTTACTGATCCCAGTGCCACACAGCGGTGCCAACATGTCATTTGGAAAATAAGTAGAGTCTGAAACCCATGTCATCATGAGGGCTTCCAGGAATAAATGAAAGAAATAATAAAAGAGCCAACCAGGAGAGACCTGAGCAGGCTCAGGGAGGAAGCTCTGGAAATTACATGTCTTTCAGGGTTTGGGATATTTTTTGCCAAATAATGAAACAAGTGGAGAGGAGAAGAAAACAGGAAGATGGGCGAAAGTCCTGAGAGCGGGAGGAAAGCTCCCGGCAAGGCCCCACCCGTGAAGGGAGCCAGCTGGAATGACTGTCGTTGAGGGCTAATGGGAAGCACATCCGACAGGTTTGGGTCTAGGTCTCCCAGATAAATGGCCCTCTTTGCCTCTTTTCATGAGACTGGCAATGTACGCTTCGGCTGGTCACTGGTGGGCACAGCAACATTCCAGGGAAGGGGCCAGCATGTGGTTGAGCCATTCTTTGGAGTTAAACACACACAGGTCCGAATTATAGCTCACCTGTGTGACCTTGGGCAAGTCGTTTAAGCCACTATATGGGGAAATAAGGGATGGCGTTACTCTCCTCTGGAGTTGGTATAGGAATTATGTCATAGGGAGTCGAAAGATAGTACCATCCTTCCCCTCCTGGGTCTGAACCAATTCTTGGATAAGATAAAACAGCCAGCATATGGAGGTCCCAAATCACCTTCCTTACGACAAAGGCCAGGTTGTAACACGTAGCTTATGTCTACAGGCCAGAGGATTCCCTGACACAGAGCCCCAGAGTTCACAGACCTACCTGGCCACCAAGCATCCCTGGATCTTCACAACCCCTGTAAAGCTCATAGAGTGAGACAGTAAAGCCCCCAAAGGGGAGGAGGTGGTGGGAAGAGCAGGGCTGTGCATGCCCAGTTTCTCCTCCCAATTCCCCACTCAGATGCTTCTCCCGCTAAAGATGTACGGAGGTGAAGAGTCGGGAGTATCTCAGCAGGCCACGCTCGCTACCCATGGAAGGAAACCACAGAAACAGGGGAGTAATTTAAAGAGATCATATGAAGAAATCTAAATGATGTGCTCACCCCAGGGCCTGGTATCTGATAAGGACACAGTAAATAGTAGCTTTAAACATCTTCAGCCTGGCTTGGTTTACTCAATGCTTTCACACAAATATTTATTGAGTGTGCACTATGTGCAGAGTTTGTGCCAGCTACTAGAGAAGATACAGGAAAGCAGCTGGTCCCAAGCTCTTAACTACCACTACCATTCTGTTGCCGCTGTGACCACTGCTGCTCAAACTATTTCTTACTCCTGGCTAATGTTTATTAGTTGGATCCTACACACCATTATCTCATTTAATCCTCAAAACGATGCTAAGGAGTGGTTATGATTAGAATCTTACTTTGGGAGGCTTCTTAGAAATGCAAAATCTGGCTGGGTACAGTGGCTCACACCTGTAATCCCAGCACTTTGGGAGGCCAAGGCAGGTGGAGCACCTGAGGTCAGGAGTTCAAGACCAGCCTGGCCAACATGGTGAAACCCCGTCCCTACTAAAAAAAAAAAAAAAAAAAAAAAAAGTACAAAGTTAGCTGGGCGTGGTGGCACATGCCTGTAATCCCAGCTACTTCAGAGGCTGAGGTAGGAGAATCGCTTGAGCCTGCCAGGCAGAGGTTGCAGTAAGCAGTGATTGTGCCACCGCACTCCAGCCTGTGCAACAAGAGCAAAACTCCATCTCAAAAAAAAAAAAAAAAAAGAAAGAATCCTACTTTGCACTTGCAGAATGTGAGACTTTAGCAGTTGAAGTGTCTTGCTCACGGACTCATTGAGGGTAAGTGCAGGGCAGGCCTGGAGCTGACGGGTTATACAGCAGAGCAGGTCGATGTGAGATGACTAGATTTGTCCCTTGGCAATTTCCTTAAGTGTCCACTGCACATCATAGGCAACAAGGGCTCAGAGGTTCCCAGGGGTAGCTTTGGAGTCCCGCAGCCTGGCCGTGAGCACGAGAGCCATGCAGGTAAGGTGGCAGGTATGCAGCTCTTCAGGACATTTCCCCAACCATTTGGATGTGGCTTCACTTCCCCATGAAGAACATAAATTTGGAAGATATAAAACAGCTCTAGGGGTGGGAATGAAAGTAAATTAGGCACAAATTCGAGAGGCAAAGGACCATTGCAGCAGTTTGGCAGGCCGAGGCAGGAGGATCGCTAGAGCCCAGGAGCGTGAGACCAGCCTAAGGAATATAGTGAAACCCCATCTCTACAGAAAATTAGCTGGGCATGGTGGTGTACGCCTGTAGTCCTAGCCACTCAGGAGTCTGAGGTGGGAGGATCGCTTGAGTCCGGCAGGCAGAGGTGGTAGGGAGATGAGACTGTGCCACTGCACTCCAGCCTGGGTGACAGAGCAAGACCCTTTGTCAAAAAACAAAAACAAAAACAAACAAAAAAAAAGAGGCAAAGGACCAGCTTCGAAACCAGCACTGCCTAAATGCAGCTGTGCTGTTCATTGAGAACTACGGGGAATGGGTGGGTTTTGGGTTGCACGGTTGCTTGGCTGTCCATTTAGTCAGTGCTTTGGTTCCTTTCTCAAGGGCAGGGCCCTCATCCTCTTCTGATGTTCTCCCAAGCCAGCGTCTAGCCCTGCTGTGTTCAGGAGGGACCATCTGGGCAGTCGCTTATGTGAGGTCAAACAGAGGCCTCCCCAGACATAGCTCTCTGAGCTTCCTGGGATCTGCATGTCCCTCTCGCTGTTGTACCACAAGGATCCACTCTTCTTCCCGGCTGGTGGGGGCTGGGGATGGCGGAGTTTCTCAGTCCCAAAGCAGAAATGTCAGTGCCTGCATTGTCTGGGAAAGAATCACCTCCCGTTTGTGAGGTTTCCTGGGCCGCCCTCCCCACCCAGTTTTCAATAATGTTGCTACCGAGCCTGAGAGAGGAATCAACATAATTCACAGTGCACAGTTATTAAAATGAGACCTGCACCAGAAGACACACACGTAATGGGAGCTCTAGGTTGAAAAAAAACATACAAACTAACCAGGGCACAGAAGTAAGGGGGTCACAGTTCACTGTTCACTCTGTGTCTTAGATTCAGCTTCCCGAGGAGCAACTCAGAGATGAGGATTTGTAAGCAAATGGTTTAACTGGGAAATGGTCCCAGAGAGCACCACAGAGAGTGGTGAGCTTGAGAGAGAAGGGAAGGAAGCTGGTTACCACTGTAGGAAACTGGAGTTTAACCCTACTGGGGAACTCTGTAAACAGTGCAGAAGGTGAGTCTCAGCTCTGTCCCTCCAAAGAGTGAGGTGGCTGCGTGTTTATACACCAACTCCCACCAGCCGTTGTGGAGGGCCCTGGGCTGCCTTGAGTTTGTCTCGTGATGGGAGGTTCTGGTGTGCTTTCATGGCCAGAAAAACTTGTAGAAACGGAGATACAGATGCTGGCTGGTGGAGGTCAGGTCAGCCTGCTCAGAAACAGTGCATAGCCAAAGGGTACGGTTGGGGCACTGACAGCTTCTGCTAAATTGTGGGAACTGGTACCTTCCACATGGTGAGCCATCCAATCCTCATGATAAGCTGATAAGGCAGGTGATGTGGTCCACACTATAGAGACAGGGGAGCCAAAGGGCATCCTGGACTTCCTCTGCTAAATGCCAGTGGCACCTCCCCATTCCTCAGTCATTGTGATAACTAATTAACCATCCAAATTGAATAAAAAATCCTCTGCCCTCCCAAATGCTGGGTGGAAAGGATCTTCTGTAAGGCAGGTGTTCCATGTAAATCACTGCTTTGTTCCATTCTACCCTAGGGTCTTGTGTATTGGTTCGATTGAGAATGAGCTGATCTGCAGCAACATAACTGTTGGAGCACACTTTGCACGCTCTGTGAAATGGGAATTCTTAAACTGAACTCGCGGGAGTGTCTGAGGACTGAGCAACAAACGTGTTTAGCACAGTGCTCGGGAGAAAGTAAGTGCTCAGACAACCTCAGCTGTTATTATTGGCTGAAGAGAGCTCTTTTTTTCAACAGCAATGCATTTCTTACCTGTTCCTCATTTCTTTCCCTGCTCTCTCTTTTTCCCTGTGTTTCCTGTCCCCATGATACCTCTGTCCAAACTCCTTGAGACCTCTGGGCAGAGGAAAGCACTGATGCTTGCATCTCTGCTCTCACGAAACAAAGCTGCAGTTACCAGGCCAGAATCATCTCTCAGCTGAGGCTGAGCAGGCCAGAGAGGGAAAACAGCCACATGTTGGGTAGAGATGCCATGCTGACAGCTGGGATTCAGCCCTGAGTGTTGGCGAGTGTTGTGTGGGTGCGTTCAGGGGAGCTGCAAGCTCAGTGTACACAACACGCGCATGCCAGGCCATCCATCTGCATTACTCATGAACAGCAATGTCTAAGTAGATGCAGCTTCACAACCTTTTACCCAGATTTTGTTTTCTTTGCTGTGAAGCCAGATCTTTTATAAGCCTTTGGCCATGTTTGGCAATTCTGTAATATTCAAGTCATGCCTCTTCTAGAACCTGTTCAAGCCCATCACAACATGTGCTGCCTCTCACTCCAATTTCCCTTTCCTCAAGCATCTTCACCCAGATAGGTTTAGGTTAAAATTAGTAGCACTCCTATGGTGCGTGGGGAAGCGGAAGACATGTGACCAGGGGAGGCCTGGGGCATAATGGCTACTTAAATTCTGCTAGTGGAGTGACAGAGGTCCAGCAAGGATGGTGACTGCTTTCTTCCTCACCATAATCCCCATAAATGTGCACTTTCTTGGGAACTGCATGGTGTATAGTTGATGGAAGACTCAGTCCTGTAACATTCACCTGCGTGCATGGGGGGGGGGTCAAATTTATGAGTTGATTATGAATTGATTATAAGTAGAGCAGCCTCAGCCTGTTTTAGTGCTAGTGGCAAGTCCAGGGTCATTCTCAACACTACACTAATGTCTATGTCCTCAGGATGGATGAAAGGAGGCACAAGACCACTATCAGCAGAACTGCTTTTGTGTGTAGGATGGTGGGAGCTAAGAGCGAGTGCATTTGATCTCTTCAAAGTGACACTCTCAAGCTCCATAGTAGAATCCATAGTCCCAGAAGATGAGGCTTTATTTTGTTACGCATCTTAGCATGAGAGCAACAACTAGAGTAATAGTAGGATTGAACATGGGCTCACCAAGTGGCAGGTGCCATGAACACAGTATTCTGTTCTTCACCACGTATCCACAATATGAATAGCACTGGTACTCACGTTCCCATTTTACAGATAAGGAAACAAACTCGGAGAAATCAAGGACTTGGCTGATAAGGTCACAGAACTAGTAAGAACCATGGCAGGGATTAGAATCATCTTTTGGAAATACATTTAGATCATAAAAATAAGACCTAGTATTCCATGGTACAGTAGGGAAATTATAGTTAACAATAATTTATTGTATTTTCAAAATGGCTAGAAGAATTGCAATGTCCCCAACACAAAAAAAGATGAATGTTTGAGGTGATAACCCAATTACTCTGATTTGACCATTACACTGTGTACATGTATCAAAATATCACAGGTACTTCCAAAATTTATACAACTATTATGTATCAGTTTAAAAAGTTATAAAAGAATGATCTTTTGGATACCTAAGGCTCAGCACTGTTGACATTTGGGGATACAACATTTTCTGTTTTGGGGGGCTGTCCTGGGCATTGTAGGATATTTAACAACATCCATGTCCCCCATCCGCTAGACACCAGGATTACTTTCCCTATACCCACCAATTGCAAAAACCAGAAATGTCTCTCTCCAGACATTGCCTGGGTTGAGAACCACTAACCTAGTGCTTTCTATCTCACACTTCTAAAAAGAGCCTGGTTTGAGAGCGGCCTTCAGCCCCTACCTCTGGGTCACATCCAAGGCCCAGTCTACTGGTTTCCCTTTCTGCCTCTCGCGACTCCACTGTTCGCCAGGGCTGTGTCAATTACTTCATTCATTCATTCGCTCATTTATTCAATGACTACTTATTAAGCATCTATGTTGCACCAGGAGATAGAAATAAACCATAGAAACTCCTGCTCTCCTGAAGCCTATATTCCAGTGAATATATAAACAGTTCATAATCAACTCATACACTTGACCCCCTCCCCCGCAACCCGTGCACTCAAGCCTGACTCAGGCAAAAGTTACAGAAAGTACCTAATAGATGTTAGAGTTCATGTAGCTGTGCTAACTCATTTCATTCTCACAGCAACCATAGTTAGTTGCCTTTTTTTTTTTTTTTTTTTTTTTTTGAGACAGAGTCTCGCAGTTGCCCAGGCTGGAGCGCAATGGCACAATCTTGGCTTACTGAAACCTCCACCTCCTGGATTCAAGTGATTCTCTATCCTCAGCCTCCTGAGTAGCTGGAACTGCAGGTGTGTGCCTCCATACCCAGCTAATTTTTGTATTTTTAGTAGAGGCGGGGTTCAGTCATGTTGGCCAGGCTGGTCTCCAACTCCTGACCTCAAGTGATCTACCCACCTCAGCCTCCCGAAGTGCTAGAATTACAGGCATGAGCTACTGTGCCCAGCTCTGTTATTTGCATTTTATAGGTGACCAGTACAAGACACCGAGAGGTTAAACAACTTTGCTGGAGGTCACACAGCTGGGAAGCAGTGAAGTTGAGAGTTAAACCCACGCTGTTGGGCCCCAGACCCACGCACCTGACCACTGTACTCTCCTGCCTTTCCAAACCTGTGTCTTCACTCCACAGCCCCTTCCAACTGCTTTGGATATTGTCCCACATCTGTCCCAGTGTCATTTCAGACTCATAGGTAAATCTAAACTTGCCATCTTTTCCCTCAAATAGTTGTCCACCTTATCTCTCCCAATGGAATCATCATTCTTCCTGTCCACCAGGCTCAAAATCTTGGTGCCATCTAGAAATCATGACCTCCATTCTCCGTAACATCTCCATTCCCAGGTCCTGCTGGTTTTTAAGATGAATCTCTCATCTTCATCTCAATGACCCAGCGAGGCAAGACTACCGTGTCTTCTTTGTAGATGAAGAAATGGAGGATGAAAGAGGTCACGTGCCTTGCCCAAGATCACACAACTACTAAAGGTGAAAACTTACCCGTGTCCTCTGATCACGAAATTTGAACAATGAACAAATTATTTCATCTAAAAAGTCTTGTCTCTGCACCTGCCTCAAGAGCTCCTAGAAGAAAAGGCCATGACAATGCTACATCTGCATCTCTTATGCAGAGTCTAGCATTTGTGTTGACTCAAAGAACCAAAGCCAAAGTTGGAAAGATGTAACCCAGACTCAGCGTCCTAAGAGTTGATGCTCTGGAAGTCCACTAGGTGGCAATGTTTCCTCCATGTAGGAGGCCATCCCAAAGCCAAAGTGCAGGGTGCTACTGAGAGGCTAGGTTGAAAGTGACCACGGCATTTGGAGTTGAAGTGGTTTCCAATGAGACACACACTCACGCCATGTTCAGAATCTTGCTGGGCATGCAAACACTGATGAAATCTTGGGGACTGTTATTAGGCAGTGGTAGAGCATAGACAAGATTTGTGTTCTAGTCTAATCCTTGACATTTCCTAACAAGATGACCCTCAGGGAGTCTCAAGCTCTCTCAGCTTTTATTTTTATCATCTGCAAAGTAGGGATAAGAATATATGCTTGCTTTCGGCTGGGTACGGTGGTTCATGCCTGTAATCCCAGCAATTTGGGAGGCCAAGGCAGGCAGATCACTTGAGGTCAGGAGTATGAGACTAACCTGGCCAACATGGTGAAACCCTGTCTCTACTAAAAACACAAAAAATTAGCTGGGCATGGTGGCGCACACCAGTAGTCCCAGCTACTCAGGAGGCTGAGACAGAAGAATCACTTGAATCTGGGAGGCAGAGGTTGCAGTGAGCCGAGATCACACCACTGCACTCCAGCCTGGTGACAAAGTGAGACTCCATCTCAAACAAACAAACAAACATCAAAAATAAAAAAAAACCCAAAACACAAAAATTAGCCAGGTGTGGTGGCAGGTGCCTGTATAGTCCCAGCTACTTAGAAGCAGAAGAATCACTTGAACCTGGGAGGTGGAGGCAGTATTGAGCTGAGATCACGCCACTGCACTCCAGCCTGGGTAACAGAATGAGACTCCATCTCAAAAAAATAAAATTAAATTAAATTAAAAATTAAAAAAAAATCTGCTTGCTTTCATTCACAGACAGGGCCATTATGAGGCTGGTGTTGAATATATGAGAAACTAGAGATGACTTTACAGCTGTAGTTTATTATAATTATGGATGATATGAAATTAACTTACCCATTAGTTCAACAATTTATTTTGTAGAAAAGCATTACCTAAAATCTTGCTATTCAAAGTGTGGTCCACAGACCAGCAGAAATGGTATCACCTCAGAATTGGTTAGAGCTATAGAATGAGTCTGCTGTGGACTGAACGTTTGTGCCCCGCCCCCTGCCTCCAGCCAGGATTTCTATGTTGAAGCCTGAATCCCCAGTGTGATGGTGTTTGAAGTTGGGGCCTTTGGGAGGTGATTAGGTCATGAGGGTGGGATTCTCAGAATGGGATTAGTTCCCTTATAAGAAGAGACATGAGAGAGATGAGCTCTGTTCTCTGCCACATGAGGATACAGCAAGAGGGTGGCTGCCTACAAGCCAGGAAGCAGGCCCTCCCCAGATATGCTGGCACCTTGATTTTGGACTTTCCAGCCTCCAGAACCATGATAAATAAATGTTTCAGCCACACAGTCTGTGCTTTCTGTTTTAGCAGCCCAAACTGGCTAAGGCAGTACCTCATCCTAGACCTTCTGAATTGTAACACTGTGCATTTTAACAAGATCTCGAAGTAATTTGTATGCACAGTAAAGTCTGATATTAGCTAGAAAATTATTAGTTTTAGTGAATTAATAAAATAGCAAGAAAAACAAGCTCTGGAGTTGCTTGGCAGTAAATACTGATTTCGTTCAAATCGGTGTCCCCCATAATATGAAAAGTGGCTGCTATGATGAGCCTGAATCTTGTTAAGCAAATTGTTTGCAAAGCTCAAAAAATGTGTCTGTATCCAAGTTAGGCCTTAGAGTGGGTGACTTGAAGTTGAAACAAGACATTCCTATATTTCAATCAGTCAGGATAGACTAGGTTATGCTGCAGTAACAACCAACCTGGCATTTCAGAGGCTTTAAAAGCCCCAGGTACGTGCACATCACAGGTGAGTAGGGGAATTCTGCTCAGTCCCTCAGGGGTCCAGGCTAGTAGAGCAGCCACCACCCCAAATACTGCAGCCAAGAGAGCCCTGGGGTGGAGGGTCTTGCACTGGCAATTATGGTTCAGCTCAGATTTAACACACAGCACTTCTCCCACAACCCATTGGTCAAAACTAGTCCCTTGACCCTGTCTGCCCACAGCAGGGCAGGAAGCGCAATCTTATCCTGTGCTTAGAAGGTAAAGAGATAGAGCTATTCAGTGAACAGCACTAATAACTACCACAAAGGTTACCCGTGAGTTCGTTGGAGCAGCAGCTCCCAGAACTGGGTGTGTAGAAGAATTGACTAGGGCTAGCTCGTAAAATGTACGATTCCAGCACCCTGACGCAGGGACTCTGAATCAGAATCAAGGAATCAAGTGCACCAGGTGGTTCTGATGCACTCTCTCCACAGACCAGGCTTTGGAAGCCCCTGGCTTTGAGTCCTCCTATCCCTTGACCCCATACTGAAGTTTCCTAGCACTGCCATAACAAATGACCCTAAACCTAGTGCCTTCAAACAGCAGATATGTCTTCTCTCCCAGTCTCTTTTGGCTGCCAGGGCCTTGGCACTCCTTGGTCTTGGAGCTGTACAACTCCACTTTCTGCCTGTCTTCACGCGGCCTTCTGCTCTGTGTGTCTGTGGCTTTCTTTTTCTGTGGGTTATAAGGGGCCATTGTCATTGGATTTAGGGCCCACCTGGGTAATCCAGGATGCTCTCATTTTACGATCCTTAATTACATCTGCAAAGGCCCTTTTTCCAGATAAGGTCACATTGGGGGAACATACCTTTTGGGGGGCATCATTCAATCCACGACAAGCACTCACAGTCACAACGAACCCAGTCTTTGCCCCCTTCTCTCTGGACAGCAAGGAGCGGGCTTTGAGAGCCTCCCACCACAAGGGGTCAGGCAAGCCTCACGTTTCTGCGGCTCAGGGCCCTCGGAGCCCCGCGCTCCTTTCCGTGTTGGGAAACGCTCCATGCTCCACTGGCGAGGGTCAATCTGGGTGAGCTGCCGTCTGGGCTCTGGGACCCAACAGCCGACTTTCTCCTCATCTTCCCACAAGAAATAGAGAGATTGCTTGCTAAGAGAGCACCTCCATTTGTACAGCACGCTCCGAAATCATTGCAGGAACTTAGATATGTCAGCAGCCTCAGACGCATCCGGGACCTGCGTGTTGATGGCCTCCCCTGCCTCAGCTGTGAGCGCTGTAGTCTTGAAAGCTCCCAAGGTTGGAGAATTCCAGGTGGATGGTCGTAAGACATTAGGAGGAAAATAGGTGTGGGCATTCAGGTAATCAGACGAACGCTTATTTTCATACTCTCTAAAAGATGATAGTAATGACCACACATTAAATAGAACACTTCAATGTCATTTGACACATCTTGAATAATAATAATGGCTCCTCAACAATTATTTTTCATTTAAGTAATTCCTGTGCTCTTCAGAAACGTTTTAGCGCGTTCAATGAGAGTTTAGACACGGATCTTGCTTGGCTTTTGAGATTAGGCCTTGGAAGGGGAACAGTGTCTTCTGTGTGCGCTTTGCTATTCAGGACCAAAGTGCTTGAAATTTTACAACAAGGAGTCCCCATGTCACCGTCCCTAGGTCATCACCTGGCACACCTGCGGTTTCTCTACACGGATGGTTGCTGAGAGGCATGTGGAAGTACATCAGAGGGGACTCGAGTTTTTCTCGAGCAGATTCACAACAGAAAGGTGGGCTTGCTAGGAGCATGGACTGTCAGACCCCGGCCTTCCGGTCACACCGGCCCCAGTGCCACAAGCCGTCAGCCGCGTAGTCACCTCCTCAGAGACCCCAGCCTTAGCCACAGCCTGCATCTCCTTTTCATTGCACTCATTGTGAGGTCCCTCCGTGGCTAGATGGTTTCAGTGTTTGCTTGGTTTCATGTTTGGCATTTTCCCTCCTGGGATGTTCCCGGGGGAACAGTGCCTTTTCTATGCAACCCTCTGAGGGTGAAGCCTTGCCCACCCTCCTCTCTGCAGCTTCCCTGGTGCTTTGCAATGTCTGGCACTGAGTAGGTCTTTGATAAATGTTCTTAGGTAAAATGAGTGTCCGCTTGGTTGTGCCTGGAGCTGACTTTCAGGGAGACCTGCTTCTGTTTGTGCAGAAACGTTTCCCTCTGGGAAAAGAAAATCTTCTATTTATTACTGTGAAAATTTCTTTTTGACCTGGGGACTTTTCAGAGTCTTCAGTATGCAGGATGTGAATTACAATGGCCAAGAGGGGAATTTAGCGTGGAATATCAACCTTCTGTCTTCTCGGCTTGGAGCTGTTTTCCCAGAGAAGGCCCAAGGCAGGCCCAGGTTCCATCCCCCTGTCTGGTCATACTGGCCAGCGAGGGCTCCCCACTGGCTGGAGGACCCTTGTCTCTGCGCTGCCAAAGAGAAGTGGCACGAATTCTGGCAGAGCCCTGAACTCTGTGTTGCAATGGCCATCTCCAAGCTGTGTCACTGTGAACAAGTCTCCTGGGCTCTTTGGGCCTGGGTTTCCTCACTTATTTCATTTAATCAATACGTGTTTATTGAGTGCCTGTTATGTGCCTGGCACGCCGCTAGCAACTGGGGCTAAAATGGTGAGCAATGAAGACAGTCCTGCCTTCATGAAGCTCTCAGTGTGGCCAGGAAGAAAGATGCTTCCAAACAGCCCAGGTACCAGTCTAAAGATGCAACCATGACGAGCTCTATGGAGAAGTCACAAATGACATCTGAGATCCTGGGATGGGAAGAGTTGACCCAATGAGGGTGGTGAGCCATGTCAGGGAAGGCTGCTGGAGCTGGAATCTGAAGGCAGGGAAGAGCCACCCACGCACAGGAAACTGCACAGGAACCTCGTGGGCTCAGGTAGGATGGTGGGCGTGACTGTGGCAAAAGGATGCCAGTGGGTCTGGGGCAGAGCCAGTGAGGAGATGGAGAGCACCAGAAGCCAGAGAGGAGGGGAGGAGAAGGCCAAGGAGGACCTTGTGGGCCACGTTAGGGGGGTTAGGCTTTATCCTGAATCTGTGGAAAGCCATTGATGTGTCTGATGTCTGTGAGTGCAGGGGTGGGTGGCACAAAGCTGACACATGACCAGATTTGCATTTTGAGAAAGCACCGCACTGGGCAATGGATTGAAGATGAACCAGAGTAGGCAGCAGTAGGCCAGACAGGAGGCTAGTGCCATCATTCAGACGGGAGACGGTGGTCATGAAGAGTCAGTCCTCGAATCTTTATTGAGCATCTACTACGTGCCAGGTATTTTTTTTTGTGAACAGGATAAGCAAAGGTCCTTGCCCTGGGGGAGCTTACATTTTAGTGAGAAGGGAGATAGACAGTAAATATAATGAATAAGTAAATATGTTGCAAAGTATTATGTGCAATGGAAAAAGAAAAAGAAATTGAACGGGGTAAACAAGATCAGGAATGCGGATGGCTTGATGGCAGAGATCCTTAGGAGATAAAAATGGCGGTGCTCTATGATGAAGTATCAGGTTGGCGGGATTAAGTGAGAGACAGGTGTCAAGGCCAATTCCTAGGTTTTTGGTTTGTGCAATTGAGGAATGGTTTAAAAAGAGTTGGCCAGGCGTGGTGGTTCCTGCCTATAATCCTAGCACTTTGGGAGGTCGAGGCGGGCAGATAGCCTGAAGTCAGAAGTTTGAGACCAGCCTGGCCAACATGGTGAAACCCCGTCTCTACTAAAATACAAAAAAATTTAGCCGGCATGATGGTGGGCATCTGTAATCCCAGCTACTCGGGAGGCTGAGGCATGAGAATCACTTGAACCCGGGAGGCAGGGGTTGCAGTGAGCCGAGATCGAGCCACTGCACTCCAGCCTGGATAACAAGAACGAAACTCTGTCAAAAAAAAAAAAAAAAAAAAAAAAGAGAGAAAGAAAGAAAGAGCATATTAGACCAAACATTACTCTTCTTTCTGATTCTGTAGTCCCACGGGCTCTGAGACAGTGACCCCATCACCTCAGCTGTTGCAGGAGGGCCTGTAATCTTATCTCTACAACCCCAGAGGACTTCCTGCTTTGGAAGCCCCATCCTGGATTTGCCACATAAGGATGCGGGTGCTGTTGTTCTCTGCATGTGGCAGGTCCACTCTGTGGTCCACTGGGGTTCCTGCTGTATCTCCATCAAACTCTCTCCCTGGGGTTGGTCGCATTTGCCCCAGGAGAGTACTTACTGATTAGGGCTCAATTAACATTTAGTATTTGTGCTACTCACTGCTGCCAGCATCCTCCATGTAGCCCAGCCCTTGCCACATCCTCCGGCCTACTGGGTGTCACCTGTCTCCTGAATCAACTCTGCCTTGACCCTCCTGGCTGGTGACCAGAGAATAAGATGCTGCGGGGTAGGTTTCTTGAGTTGGGCTGGGAGGAGGGGGCAGGAGCTTTAGTAGCTGAACTCCAAGATCTGCCTATTTCCAGGGTCCTGGGCCACTTGGTAGGACTTCCCACAGCTGGCGATTTCCAGTAGAATCCCAGTGACAAGAGAGATGGGGTTGGCTGACCCTGGGACTTGAGTCTGAGTAGTCCCTGCTGTCCCCTCACTATAGAAAGGCTGAGGCTTCCTGTCAGGCTCCACCTTGGCAAATGCCTGGTGCGGACAAAGAGAGATGACAGAATAAAACCATAATTAACATGTATTAAATGCTTCCTATGTGCTGAAGAGCTTTCCATGGATTACTTCATTTAAACCTCAGAGCAACTCTGTGAGGTAAGTGCTATTAGCATCGTTTTTCTCATTTTAGAGGTGACGTAATCAGGGCTTGTAAAAGCTGCCCAAGGTCACAGAGCTAGCAAAATACAGAGCTGGATTCACACCCAGCTCTGCTCACCAGGCCAGCTCTGCTCTGAACCACTGTGCTTCAGCAACTGATGGCTCAGCCTGGAGGTTACCCGACAGGGGATCCCAGTGTTTGGACTCAGTCCTGACTTTGCATTGCTTTATGCAGCAATTTGGAGCAAGTCCATCTGTTCATTCATTGATTCACCAAATATTGATCTAAGGCCTTCTATGCAAGGGCTGGAGGCAGTGAAATGATGTCATCTTGGAAGAGCTCCCAGTCTGGCTACTGAGACAGACACACAAGCACATCATCTGGGTTGTAGAGGGACAGGTGCTTTATGGAGCAGGAGAGGAGAAGGTGACAATGCTTGTCTGGTATGGGAGTGGGAGGTCTGGGAAGAGGACATGGCCTTTGCAGAGGAGAAAGGCATTTTCCAAGGGTTTCCAGGCAGACAGAACTGGGAGCACAGAGGCAGGAAGTCATGAGCTTACCCATAGTGTTTCAGGTACTTCAGGCTGGCTCTGCGATTACAGCAGAATTTCACAAAGTGTGGACCTTGGGCCACCTACATTAGAGCCCTCTGGGGTGTGGGAACATTGCAGGCTCCACCCCAGACCCACCAAATCAGAATCTCTAGCCATTGGGGCCCAGAAATCTGCATTTCCTCAGTCCCCTCAGGGGATGCCAGCTTGTGGGGAAGTTTGGGGCATGCAAGAAGAAGCAGGACAGCAGGGTTCATAAGCGAGTCGGCAAGCTTTTGCCGGACAGGACCAGACAGTAAAGATTTTAGGCTCTGTGTACAAACAGGAAAATTGAGGATACATGTAGATACTTATATAACCATGCAAAACATAACCACTTATAAAAACAGGTGAGTGGGGGCTGGACTTGGCCCATTTTAGTTTGACCTTAGCCTGCCCGCTCATGTTTAGAAAGTTAACCATGTTGACTGGTGTGGGTGCAAGTGAAGACAGGGAGATGAATGTCACACCCAGGGGAGCAAAGGAAAGGTCTCAAGGGCCACAGATCCCTAAGAGGGGCAGAGAAGGCTGAGAAATATGTCAGTGGAAGGAAGGACGGTGCTGGTCAAGAGCTTGGCAGGAAGGGTGAGGGCACAGGAAGAAGCAACTTTTGGCTTAAGCAGTTGAGTGGGTGGGGATATCACTAGCTTACTATAGTAGCCTATGTAATAATTTATAAATGAGCTATGTAATAACCCATATATAAACATGGCCAAGTGCTGAGCAGAGGCCCCATGGGTTGAGAACTGGAAGGAAGTCATTGTATTTGGCTCTATGAGGTAATGAATGACCTTTGTGGGAATAGTTTTTGGAAAGAAGTGAGAGCCAGATGTCAGTGGGTTCAAGAGGAACAGGCAGAGAGGAAGTGGAATGGGTCAACCCAATCGGTCTCCCAAGTTCTGGCCTGGTGAGTCCAGCTCCCGATTCCTTTGGCAGATAGTCACATGAGCCAACAGAAACCACACGATGTGGTCAGTGCTCTATTAAAGGCAGCCGCAAAGAAGTCCAATGAGATAAATTACAGAACTCTGGATACTACTATAAAATGCCACTGCCTTTAATCCTGAGCTTCCCGGCAACCATGGTGAAAAGGAAAACATGTAGTTCCTATTGTCCAATATGTTATTCCTAAACTTCTGTCATTCTTGAACTACTGTCACATTTTTTTGCCTTTCCTGTGGTTCTAGCAAAATTGTTACTTACTTGACATTTTTTAAAATCAATACAATTATTTCATTTAATTAAAACATCTTAAAAACTTGATATTTTTGTAAATGGAAAACCACCATCACTAACCACAAATAGAGGGTAATGACACAGATAAGCACATATCATTAAAATTAAGAATTCTTGTCTGTTAATATCACTAAAATAATCTAAAATTAGTCCGTATGCTACTTACAATATGCCAGTTACATAGTGGGATAATAAAATAATGCATATAAGGTCAATTGAAGACCATCTTATTTCCTGGCATAAAATTCAAGGAAACATTTATTGCAAAAGACACAGAAATTCCAATCAAATAGATGTTTCTTATGAACCCCTATAAAAACTAAGGGCATAACATTTAATCTTAACACACTGAATACTTTTCTGGGCAGCTAAGAGAACAGCAGACAAGTATGTTTCTTCTGATGATCTAACCCAGGAGTCTGCAAACTTTTTCTGTTAAAGGGCGAGATATTAAGTAATTTATCCTTTGCAGGCCATATGGTCTTAGTTGCAACAACTCTATTCTGACTTTGTATCGGGAAAGCAGCCATAGGCAATACATAAACAAATGGGTAGGGCTTTCTTTTTTTCTGAGATGGAGTCTCGCTCTTGTCATCCAGGCTGGAGTGCAGTGGTATGATCTCGGCTCATGGCAACCTCCGTCTCCTGGGTTCAAATGATTCTCCTGCCTCAGCCTCCCAAGTAGCTAGGAATACAGATGCCCACCACCACACCTGGCTAATTTTTGTATTTTTAGTAGAGACAGGGTTCCACCATGTTGGCCAGGTTGGTCTCGAACTCCTGACCTCAGATGATCCACCCATCTCTGCCTCCCAAAGTGCTGAGATTACAGGTGTGAGCCACCACACCCGACCTGTGTTTCAGTAAAAATTTATGAATGATGACATTTGAATTTCATATAATTTTCACAGTAAAAATATTCTTTGTTGATATTTTAAACCATTTAATAATGTAAAAACCAGCTTTAGCTTGTGGACTGTGCACAAACAAGTAGTGGGCTGCCTTTGGCCCCTGGGACAGACTTTACTGAATCCTTAGTTGGGGCTCAGAGAAGCTAGTGGAATGGAGAATGAATGTGTTCTTAACATTGTTCTCCTCTCTCCATCCCCAGTGCTGAAGGGCTTATATAGATTGGTGGCAAGGCCATATAAGCGATTGGCAGCAGAGTTAGGACTAGAACTCAGAATTTTCTTTTTTGGATTCTGTGATCTTCCCCGTCTAGATGCTGTCTCCCAGGTAGAGGAAGCCTTTACTCTGTGCCTGGCTGATGTAGATAGAACCTCACTTAATCTCTTTGTAAATAGAACCTCACTTAATCTCCTGGCATCCTTTGTGTGGCATATGATCCCATTTTGCAGATGAAGAAACAGAGGTTTAAAGAGGTTAGGAATCAAAAAATTGCTAACTCCTGGAGCCAGCATTTATACCCAGGTCTGTCTGATTGCAGAGACTTACTGTCTGCATTATAATTGCATAGTCCTTTCATATTTCTTTGGGCACTTGGTCACAATTGAAGAATGACTGCTAAGGAATTGCCTTGGCCAGGCATGGTGGCTCATGCCTGTAGTCTCAGCACTTCGAGAGGCTGAGGCAGGAAGATTGCTTGAGCCCAGGAGTTTGAGACCAGCCTGGGCAACATAGCGAGACCCTGTCTCTCTCCACACACACACACATAAAATTAGCTGAGTGTGGTGGCACGCGTCTGTGGTCTCAACTACTCAGGAGGCTGAAGTGGGAGGATCGCTGGAGCCCAGAGTGAACCGCTGCACTCCAGTCTGGGTGACAGAACAAGACCCTGTCTCAAAAAAAAAAAAAAAAAAAAAGAATTGCCTAGACTTTGATAATGACTCTTTTGCCAGTCTCCCTTCTCTCACCCACCCAAGCTCATCCCTGACAAGACTGCTCTTTATAAGTGACTGGCTTGTGGGGTAAGAAAGCATAGCCCCTACTTTTCAGAAGCAGATGGGCTCTGTGAAAGATGAGGAGAGGGCAGGGAACACACAAGAGAAGAAAGGCCCTGCTTTTTTCTCCCCTTAGATTCCTTTTTTTTTTTCCTTTTTGAGATGGAGTCTCGCTCTGTCGCCTAGGCTGGAGTGCAGAGGCGCAATCTCGGCTCACTACAGCCTCCGCCTCCCATGTTCAAGCAATTCTGTGCCTCAGCTTCCTGAGTATCTGGGGTTACAGGCACCCTCTGCCACGCCTGGCTAATTTTTGTATTTTTAGTAGAGATGGGGTTTGACCATCTTGGCCAGGCTGGACTTGAACTCCTGACCTCATGATCCACCTGCCTCGGCCTCCCAAAGTGCTGGGATTACAGGCGTGAGCCACAGCACCTGGCCTGGATTCCTTTTTAAAAAAATGATTTTACTGAGGTATAATTGACATACAAAAATGACACATTTAAAATGTATAATTTGACCAGTCTTGACATATTTAAACACCCATGGAAGCATCACCACAATCTAGATAATAAACATATGCATTGTCACCCCCAGTGCCCCTTTGTAATGACTCCTTCTCACCCCCTCCCCTCCTCACTCCATCTCCTGGTAATTATTCATCTGCTTCTCATCACTGAAGACTAGTTTGCATTTTCCAGAATTTTTAAATAATTGAAATCTTATAGTACATATTCTTTTTTGTCTTATCCTTTCATCCAGCGTAATTATTTTGTGATTCATCTCAGTATGCATCAATAACATTCCTTTTCATTGCTGTGTAGTATTCCACTATATGGTTATACCAAATGTTTATCCATTCACCTGTTGATGACATTTGGGGTTTTTCCAGTTTTTGGTTATTACAAATAAAATGTCTATGAGCATTCACATATAAATTTTTGAAAGAACATGTGTTTTTATTTCTTTTGTGCAAATATCTAGGAGTAGAATGGCTGGATCATATATTAAGTATATTCTTCTTGTTTTTTACTTTAGAAATTGCCAAACTGTTTTTCAAACTGGTTCTACCATTATACATGCCCACCATCAGTGTGTGAGAGTTCCAGTTGCTCCACATTTTTGCCAACATTTGATATGGTCAGCCCTTCACATTTAGATATTCTAATACATATGTGGCTTTAACTTGCATTTTCTGATGACTGATAATGTTAAGCATCTTTTCACGTGTTTATTTGCCATTTGTATATCTTCTTTGCTGTTCAAATCTTTTGCCCATTTGAAAAATTGTGTTCTTTGTTTTCTTTTTACTGAGTTTTGAAAGGTCTTTGTTCCAGATATGTATCCTTTTTTTTTTTAATCTGTGGTTTGCTTTTCAATTATCTTAAGTCTTATGATCACACAAAATTTTGAAATTTGTGTGTATCTCCTCTACTTTAATCCTTTTAAGTTGGCAAAAGCACCACTCCCAATCACAAATACACAGCAGTTCTACAGTTTTATATTTCTGAATGACTGTTTAAAGACAATCATGGCCAGGTGCGGTGACTCACACCTATAATCCCAGCATTTTGGGAGGCCAAGGCGGGTGGATTACCTAAGGTTGGGAGTTCAAGACCAGCCTGACCAACCTGGGGAAACCCCATCTCTACTAAAAATACAAGATTAGCTTGATGTGGTGGCACATGCCTGTAATCCCAGCTACTCAGGAGTCTGAGGCAGGAGAATAGTTTGAATCTGGGAGGTGGAGGTTCTGGTGAGCCGAGGTTGTGCCATTGCACTCCAGCCTGGGCAACAAGAGCAAAACTCTGTCTCAAAAACCAAAACCAAAACAAACAAACAAAACCCCCGACAATCCTAAATTATAACTTAGCTTGACTTAGATTGTAAAAAATTAAAGAGGGAAGTTTAACTTGCTACTATTTTAAAAGCATGTGACCTTATAGAGCATCTATAAAATGTGAGAAGTGTTAAATAATCTTTGATATTACACATAAACCACACTAAAATGCCTTTCAGTAAATAAAAAGAACCATTTTAAATACAGAGAATTCTAACTAGATTGGCATAGTTAAGGCCAAAAATATAAAGTAGACATTGCTACCTTATTTATCTTCAACCCTTGCCTTTAAGAGGCAAATGAACACAAAACACAGGTGAATCTTGCTTGGTTCTGAGACAGTGAAGGAATTTCCCCAGTATTTAAATATATTCACATAACCAATTATATAAATCTAAATATAAAACCAATCTCCAGTAAGTTTTAAGATGACACTCACCATCTTTGTGAAAAGTCGAGCACTGCTAACGAAGTCTAATCACACCTTTAGAAGGGGTAAACAGTGATAGCATTTACTGAATTGGAATTACTATTAAAATTCAAAAACTGAACATATTCATTTAACCACAAGTCAGTCTTAGTTTTAAATCAGGACTGCCCAACAAAATATTCTGTCAGTCATTCATGATCTGAATTCTGGTGTATGAGATCTATTAAAGTATGGTACACATAAAAAAGTCATGAAATATTTCTGTTTTGTAATTAATAAGGCAGTGACCGATTATTACTCACTGGTAGCCTTTTTGCGATAAGCTATCAAGTCTGCCCTTTCTGTCTTCTTCTTAATGCCAGCAAAGATCACTTTGTAAAGATGGAGTCTCCAAATACTCCATCGGGGTCTCCTCTCCCCAGGTGATGCCTTTGTTCTTATTGGTGTCTGTATAAGAGAATACAACAGCCTGACATGTCTTCCACTTGAAGAGACCATGGAGATTAGGCCCAGTCTTGTGCTGGCCTCACTTTTCCACGGTGTGGCACTGGGCACACTTATGAACAAAAATCTTGCCTTTCTCAACGTCACTCATATTTAATTCGCTTTTTCTTCGCTGGGGCAATGGAAGGTTCCTGTTCTGAAGCCGGACGTCCCACTCTCTTGATACATATCTTTGATCAGATATATGATCACAAATATTTTTTCCCAGCATGTGGCTTGCCTTTTTGCTCTCTTAAAAGACTTTCAAAGACCAGAAGGTTTTTTTATTTTTTATTATTTAAAATTTTTTTTATTTGAGACATAGTCTCACTCTGTCACCCAGGCTGGAGTGCAGTGGCACAATCTCTGCTCACTGCAAGCTCCACCTCCTGGGTTCATGCCATTCTCCTGCCTCAGCCTCCCGAGTAGCTGGGACCACAGGTGCCTGCCACCACTCCCAGCTAATTTTTTGTATTTTTTAGTAGAGACGGGGTTTCACCGTGTTAGCCAGGATGGTCTCGATCTCCTGACCTTGTGATCTGCCTGCCTCAGCCCCTCCCAAAGTGCTGGGATTATAGGCGTAAGGCACGGTGCCTGGCCCAGAAGTTTTAAATTTTGACAAATTCCAACATCATCTTTTATGAATTGTGCTTTTAATGTCTTATCTAAAAACTCTTTGCCTAACCCAAGATCACAAAAGCTTTTCACTTACGTATTCTTTTAAAGTTTTATAGATTTAGGTTTAACATTTCATTCTGTGATCCATTTTGAGTTTGTTTTTGTATATGGTGTAAGGTATATGTCAAAGTTCAACTTTTTCCATATGAATATTCAGTTGTTCCAGCAGCATTTGTTGAAAAGGCTATACTCTTTCCACTGAATTGCCTTTACATCTTTTTCAAAAATCAGTTCATCATGTGTGTGGGTCTACTTATGGATTCTCTATTCTATTTCACAAATTTATTTGTCTATATTGATGCCAGTATCATACTATTCTGATTACTGTAGCTTTATGATGAGCTATGAGATGAGGCTGTGTTAGTCCTCCAACTTTATTCTAAAAGACTCCTCCAACCTTCCCTCTCATCAGAAAACAAAGCTAGAGTTGATGTGAAGAGTTCTGGTTTTCCTTCTGTTTTTTTTTTTTTTTCTTTTTTTTTTTTGAGATGGAGTCTTACTCTGTCGCTCAGGCTGCAGTGCGGTGGCACGATCTCGGCTCACCGCAACCTCTGCCTCCCGGGTTCAAGCAATTCTCTGCCTCAGTCTCCCGAGTAGCTGGGATTACAGGTGCCCACCACCACGCCTGGCTAATTTTTTGTATTTTTGGTGGAGACAGGGTTTCACCATCTTGGCCAGGATAGTCTTGAACTCCTGACCGCGTGATCCACCCGCCTCAGCCTCCCAAAGTGCTGGGATTACAGGCATGAGTCACCGTGCCCAGCTTGGTCGTCCTTCTTTGTTTAGTCATTGACTTGAGAGATTTTTTTAGGAGCAATCTTCCTTCATCCTCGACCATCTCTGCTAAACTCCACTGGCTGTACTGGAGATGCCTGAAACCCTAAGTTCTTGCCATATTACAGTCTTAGTCTATCTGAATGAAGTGGTCATATCTTGTGCCTTGAGACCAAGGATCAGTCTCCAAGGAAAAGAAGACAAGTGTACAGTGATCACAAGAGGGGCCCAGGAGGTAGCCTGGCACATGGCTGCCCTGCTCCATGTTGGAAAGTAGGAAACTGACTCAATTAGAATCTCTTTTGTGGAGTAAAAATGTGAGATAAAGACAGAATGAGGTCAGATGGCCATTTCTGAGAGGAAGCTGGGTAGCCTGGTTATTTGAACTGTTCTGTCTTAAACATGCTGTGGTTCCCATTCTTTTCTCCCCACATCTGCTCTTTGCCAGAGGCCTCTGTTAAAGCCACCATCATACTTTTGCTGTACAAGTCAGAGTCATTGTGGACACCCCTTACTCCTCCACTCCCATCACCAAGTTGGTCCCCAAGTGCTGTCACTTCAACCTTCTAACTTTCTCCCCAACCCATCCTCTTCTCTCTGTCTCCTTGGTAACCACCTGGCCTACCTGCTATTATCTTGCCCATGAACGACTTCAATGGCACCAACTGGTCTCTCAGCTTCCTCTCTGTTTACCACATGGTTCCCAGAGGAAATTTTTCTAATTAAACTTTTTATTTTGAGATAATCGTAGATTCACATACAGTGTGAGAAATGATACAGAGAGCTCCCATGTACCCTTCACCTTGTTTCCCTCAATAGTAACATCTTTCAAAACTCCTGTATAATATCACTACCAGGATATCAACATTGATAAAATAAAGACAGTTCTGGTGCCACATTGGTCCTTTGTTGTATGAGTTTTCTAGGGCTGCTGTAAGAAATGACCGTAAACATGGTGGCTTAAAACAGTAGACATTTATTCTCACTGTTTTGGAGGCCAGAAGTCTGAAATCAAGGTGTTGGCGGGGCCGTCCTCTCTCTGAAGGCTCTAGGGGAGAACCTTTCCTGCCCTTTCCAGCTTTGGGTGGCTCTCGGCATTCCTTTGTTCGTACCAGCATAACTCCAGTCTCTACCGGCATCTTCAACTCCTTTCTTCTCCCTGTCTCTCTGTGTATGCTCCCTTCTCTTTCTATAAAGATATCAGTCATTGGATTTAGGGCTCATCTTAATATAGAATAATTTCATCTTGAGATCCTTGTGTTAATTACATCTGCAAGCAAGGTCATATCTGAGGTTCTGGGTGGACATGAATTTTGGGAGGATACTATTCAACCCATGACACTAGTATATTCGTTGGCCTGGGCTGCCATAGCAAAATACCACAGACTGAGTGTCTTAAACAACAGATATTTATTTCTCACAGTTCTGGAGGCTAGGAGTTCAAGCTGGCTAGTTCAGTTCCTGGTGAGGACCCTTTTCTGGCTTGCAGATGGCCACCTTCTCGCTGTGTTCTCACATGATGGAGAGAGAGAAAACGCTGGTGTCTCTTCCTCTTTAATAAAGGCACCAGCCCTGTTGGATCAGGGCCCCAACATTATGACTCCTTTTAACCTTTGTCACCTACTCACAGACCCTGTCTCCAATAGAGTCATATTGGGGGTTAGGGCTTCTGCATATGAATTTCCGGGGTCGGGGGTGCAAGCATTCAGTCCATAACAACTCATGCTGCCCTTTTATAGCCAAACTCTTCTCCTTCTATCTCACCCCATCTTTGACCCCTGGCAATCACTAATCTGTTCTCCATTTCTGTAATTTTGTCACTTCAAGAATGTTATATAAATGGAATCATACAGTATGGAATCTTTGGTGACTGGCTTTTTTTACTCAGCATCATTCCCAGGGGGATCTTTTTAAGATGCAAATCTGAGCAGGTCACACCTCTGCTTCCAACCTTTTATTGCTCCTTGTTGTCCCTCTGCCCGGACCACACCCCCTCACCCAGCCCCTCACTCTTCCTCCTCCAGTCTCAGGTTAATGTCACCGAGGCTTCCTCTAGACATGCGGAAGGCCTCTGTCTTGTCCTCTCCCTTTCTAATGCCTATAGCATTGGTAAATAGTTACTCAGTGTTGTCTTACTTTCCAGCAGGGAACCTGTCTTTCTTGTTCAGATTTTAATTCCTAGAGCTGAACGCTTGGCGTATAGAAGGTCTTTAATGAATGTGTGAATGAATGCATGAATCAGTGATGTAAGGTATCTAGCGCAGAAAATTATACCTAGGAGGTGCTCATGGTATGGCTAATGGAAGGATGGAAGGAAAGAAGGAAGACAGAAAGAAAGGGAGGCAGGGAAAGAGGGAGGGAAAGAGAAAGGTAGGTATCTCCTGTATTCCATAGCTTGAGGAACTCTGAGACTCAGAATAATAATATGGCCACAGAGATGCCACCCAAGCTGCCCCCGTGACCTTTCCATGAACTCACCACAGAACGTTCTATTGGACAGCATTAATCTGGAGGGAATCACTCCTCTCCCATTCTTAGTCCACATGCTTGATACATGGATGAACATGTGAGCTGCAACTTGCCAATCAGGCCGTTGCATGTGACTCAAGTCACAGTCAGAACAAACGTTGGGACTTTTCCTTACACGACCACAAAAAGACATTCTCTTTCTACTGATATGAAGTGGGGTGGGGAGGTGGGGGAATTTAGCCTGGAGCTATTGGCAGCCATTTTGTTTTGATACAGAACCAGAGAATGAAGCCGATAAAGAGGAAAGCGAAGCTGAGAATTAGGGCTCAATGATATTTCTCGAATCTTTGGACTGAAATTGTGCCTGAGGAGAGAGAGTTAAATTCAGTGAACCAAATAAATTCCTTTTTTGTTTAAGACTTTTTTTTCCTAATTGCACTGAAAGAACACTGATTAAACACACAGTCTAACCATTGCCAGTCACTTCCTCTTTTACCCTCAGGTTCCCAGTCTGAGAAGAGAGGAAGTTGAAACAAGTAGCTCATTTTAGTTTTTTTTTTTTTTTTTTTGAGACAGTGTCACTCTGTCACCCAGCCTGGAGTGCAGTGGCGCGATCTTGGCTCATTGCAACCTCTGCCTCCCAGGTTCAAGCGATTCTCCTGCCTCCTGAGTAGCCTGAACCACAGGCACAGGCCACAATGCCCAGCTAAGTTTTGTATTTTTAGTAGAGATGGGGTTTCACCATGTTGGCCTGGCTGGTCTCAAACTCCTGACCTCGTGATCCACCAGCCTCGGCCTCCCAAAGTGCTGGGATTACAGGCGTGAGCCACCGTGCCCAGCTCACTTTAGTTCTTCAAACATATATTGAGTGTGCATTGCCAGGTATTTGTGCTTCGTACAGAATGGTGAATTAGATCCAGTCCTTCTCCTGTAAGAATTCGCAAGTATAACCCTAACAGTAATATGCTATGAGGAGTGCTTATGATTGATATGGAACCACAGAGGACATGCTTCATTCACCCTTGGAGAAGACTTTACTGAGAAGGTGTCATGAAGCCTGGGTTTTGAAAAATGACTCTGTAGGGCTTTTCGTAACAGAAAAATCAAGGGAAGGCATTTTAGTTGAGAAGGAAGTATGAGCAAAACTCCAAATTAAGAAAGCTCATGATTTTGCTTGGAAAATAGTAGTTCATTATTCTCAGAGCTGACATTGTAAGAGTAGAAAGGAGGCACTACACCCTAGGAGAGGTTGGTGGGGCCTGGGTGCCATGGTCATGCTTAAATGCCATGCTGGGGACTTTAGGCTTTCTCCTATAGGAGAAATGCAAGCAGGGCAGTATAACAATCAGACTTGCGTTTGGAAAGATTACCCTTGTGAGCAAGGAAGACAGACTGTGGAAGGAGAGAGATTGAAGGCAGAGTGGCCGGTTAGGAAGTTACTGCAATTGTTGCAGTGAACAATGAATGACACAACTAAACTGTGCGTTCCAGAGTAATGTGCAAAGTATTATGTGCAGAATGGTAGATGCTTAAAACATGTTTGTGGAATAAACATTGATGAGTGATGGGGAGCGTGTTATGGAAGAGGATGGCTTGATCATCTGAAGGTCATGAGTAGGGTGATGAATGGAGAGGGTAAAGAAGGGAATTGGAGGTGTCAAAGCCCACAGAGTCCAAATTAGGCCACCACTGATATTTGCAAGTGCACTTCTAGTAGAGTGGAAGGGTGGGGATCCAAAGTAGTGCACTGGGTAGCAATGACAGCCAATGCAGTGGCTCTTAAAGGAGGGTGGGAGTTAGGGGAAGGAGAGAGGGCAGCAGAGGGAGTAGAAGAAAGTGGAGTGGTACAGCCTGTTTCTTGTCTTCCAAGCTCCTGTTCTCTCACATCTTACGTCCTAACAGAACTCCAATTTTGTTAAGGTTTTTGTCCCACCCCAATGAAACCCTTTTGACTCAGAGTGCAGGGATGGATGCTGATTAAGCCAGTCTCAGCAATTCTATGCCTCTTTGCCATTGATTGGCTTAGGAACACGGGCTTATGTCCATCAGTGCAGGGTGTTCCCCTGGCCACTGATTTATTTTCCAGGAATGGGCACTTGACTTCATGGTACAATCAGACTGATTGAGGGAACAGTTTTTCTGAATAAGGAAATGTGTGGCCGTGATGCTGCTGGCCAACATATAACCATCACGAGGGAAGCCATGTGAGGACAGAGCACTGACCCTGCTCCTGACAGCCACTGGAGACTGCCTGAGACCCAGGCTTCTCATTAATGAGAGATAATACAGTTTACGATTGTTTAAAACATTTTGATTGGGTTTTTTGTTATATGCAGCTGTGGATTTTATTTTAGGGATGATGGATACTCAGGGTTAAGGGGGAGATTTCAGAGAAGAGAAAGAGACTAAAGACACAAAATGGAGAAAGGGGAGAAACGGGAGAGTTGATGGATCCAATTCTGAAAAGTGGGAGGCTGGGCGTGGTGGCTCACACCTGTAATCTCAGCACTTTGGGAGGCCAAGGTGGCTGGATCACTTGAGGTCAGGAGCTCAAGATCAGCTGGGCCAGCATGGCAAAACCCTGTCTCTACTAAAAATAAAATAATTAACCGGGCATGGTGGTAGGCACCTGTAATTCCAGCTACTCAGGAGGCTGAGGCAGGAGAGGCAGAGGTTTCAGTGAGCCGAGATAGTACCACTGCACTCCAGCCTGGGCAACAGATGTATATATACACGTGCGCGTGCGCACACACACACACACATATATATACACACACACACATACATGCTATATATTAAATAGCAATAAATATAACATACAAATAGCTACTGCTATTTTGTGTGTGTGTGTTTGAGATGGAGTCTTGCTCTGTTGCCTAGGCTGGAGTGCAGTGGTGTGATCTCTGCTCACTGCAATCTCTGCCTCCCAGGGTTAAGTGATTCTCCTGCATCAGCCGCCCGAGTAGCTGGGATTACCAATGCCCACCACCACACCAGGCTAATTTTTTGTATTTCGAGTACAGATGGGGTTTCACCATGTTGGCCAGGCTGGTCTCGAACTCCTGACCTCAAGTGACCCTCCCACCTCGGCCTCCCAAAGTGCTGAGATTACAGGTGTGAGCCACCGTGCCTGGCTGCTATTGCTGTTTTTGTTACATATTATTGTTGTTATCATTTTCCTCATCGTGAAGTGGATATCACAGGACACCAGGAGACAAAACCAGTTCCAGGGTCTCACCCACTCCCTCTTTGTTCCCTTTGAGATGCAATGTCAATGGCTGCTGCTCAGGAATGACGGTCTGCAGCCCTGTGTCTGAAGGGGGTTTGTTGATGTTGAGCTGTCTGAACGGGGATCCTGGGCCGGGAGCTGGACTGGTTCATTCAGTGATGGGTAGGTGAGGAAAGGTTTTTGCGCAGCCAAGCTCTTCAAGAACAACCGGGAAGTCACTCAGTGTTAGGGCTGGACAGGGCGGTGGGGAGTGGTTGCTCTGACCCTCTGTGTGTGTGGGAGGGGGCAGGACAGGGTTGGGAGCTTGTGGTGACGTCCAGTCACTCCTCTTACCTCATTTGGGACATGAGGGATGTGATTCTATTTATTCTTTTACAGAAACATAAAAAGGTATGAACATGAATCTAAAGAAAGTGGGGCTTTTAGCAGGAGATGTTTAGATACACTTTCTCCTTTGTTGCCAATATTCAGCCCATCTCTGGGAAGGTATCCCTTAGATCTTGGTGTGACTCTTACCTGCTTCTAGTGAAAAGAGAAAATCATTCCATAGGGGTGTCAGGTGGTCCCAGGCCCAAAATAGAATTCTCCTCAGGGAGTTTTCTAAGAGCTTCTCCACCTGAGCACTGTGCCTATAGAGGTGTGTAACTGTGGGCCACCCTGCTGCCTGGGGGGCACTTGAATTAGCACAGAAGAGGCTCCAAGGGCCTAGATTTCCTAGAATTCGAAATTCTGAGGATGAGCCCGGGTCATCTGTAAGATGTCAGATGTCCTGCGTTGGGGAGACATTGTACTCCTTCAAATGGACTTGCGATTGAGCAACTCAGCTGCTGGAGGCCATGGAACCACTTGCATGTGGTGGAAGCTACCACAGCTTGGGAATAATCCAGGTTGAAAATAAGGAGCCCCGGGGCACCATGGGAGTTCCTGGTTACTTGGGGTTGAGGCAATGGAAATCCCATTGTCCTAGGAGTTAAGAGACCCATGTCTGTCTAGAAGAGACCCCAGATAAGCCACTTCACCTTTGTGGGATCTCAGTGATTTTGCTCAGTGGCTGACACACAATAGGTGCTCAGTTATGTTTGCAAAACCTCACTGATCTGTAAATAATATCTGTCTGCTTATATCTAAGAATTTCGGTGGAATGATATATATGGAAATGCTTAGAATTAAAAAGCACTGTGGAACCTTAAGGTGTTAGCATAGTCATACTGGGGGAAGAAGGAAGGAAGGCATATTTACTGGGGATCCACTGTGGTGCTGGGGCAGGTATTCCTACACAGTGTCTCTCTGAATTCTTCCAGCAGTTATTCAAACTCAGGATGATTATTCCCATTCCTGTGGTGGGTCCACTGAGCCTCAAAGGTAAAATAATTCTCTCCAAGCCTCATATCCTGTGAGGGGTCAGAGCTGGGGTTTGAGTCATTCTGCCTTAGGATATGCAGCTATTTCCAAGAGCCTGGCTTCAAGAGGGAGATGATATTGACATCAGAGAGAGAGATCACCCAGGCAGAGATATTAAGAATTCAAAGGCTGTCTGAGGCAGGGTGCGGTAGCTCACACGTATAATCCCAGCACTTTGGGAGATCGAGGTGGGTGGATCACTTGAAGTCAGGAGTTCCAGACCAGTCTGGGCAACATGGTGAAACCCATTTCTATGAAAAAAAAAAAACCAAAAATTAACTGGACATGGTGGCACATGCCTGTAGTCCCAGCTACTTGGGAGGTTGATTTGGGAGGGTCACCTGAGCCTGGGAGTTTGAGGCTGCAGTGAGCTATCATCACACCACCACACTCCAGCCTGGGCTACAGAGTGAGACCCTGTCTTGGAAGGGCAAAAAAAAAAAAAAAAAAAAAAAGAATTCAAAGCTGGGTGTGGGGTGTGTGTGCCTATAATCCTAGCTACTCATGAGGCCAAGGCGGGAGGACTGCTTGAGCGCAGGAGTTTGAGATCAGCCTGGGCAGCATAGGAGAGGGCTGGGTACTGTGGTGTGTGCCAGCAATCCCAGCAGTGTGGGAGGATCGCTTGAGCCCAAGAGTTCAAGGCCAGCCTGGGCAATCTGGAGAGAAAAATAAATAATTCAGAAGCTGGGGGTGCCTAGGAAGGAGCTGGGCAGTCCCCAGAAAAGTGCAAGGACTGGTTATAACTAGCCGAGACTGGCACAAACACTGAACACCTCCTCAAAGGCAATTTATCCAGGCTACTGCCCACATCTTCCACCAGCCCAGAGCTGGGCTGGGCTGGACTGGGCTGGCTGCCCAAAGCCCTGCCCTCCTCACCTCTGCACTCGCCACCCCCGACCTGGCCCTTCTGATCACCTCCTCCTGCCTTTACCACTCCTGCTGAGTTCTGTCATTTGAGCCCCCTAATTTAATAGGTTTGTCTCATTATTTTGATTAATCATATTAACTCATGTTAATTAAGAGAGAGATTTAAGCAATGACAGAGGTTAATGGAATCAGCCCCTGTTCTTCTCTGGCTTTTGTTGAGGGTGCTGACAGGCATGGGGGGAAGAAGAGGGACAAATGGGAAATGGAGCACCAGCAGGGAAAAGCCCGGGAAAATCCAGGGATTCTGCTGAGAATGAGCGGGAGAGAAATGTATCGAGGAAATGATCAGTTACCAATCAGAGTTTCCTTCTAATTGAATGTCTGATTTTATTAATGATGGAATTTATAAAGGTTCTTAAGAAAAGAAAAGAATTTAGTCAGTTCAGCAGTTAACTGTGAAAATTAATGCAGAGGATATAAGTTAAAATGGCCATTTTATTTGTCTTCCTTTTTTTTTTTTTTTTTCTGGTGGTGGGGGATGAACCTGGGCCCATCACCTCTGAGGTCTTTTCCATCTCTGGGCTCTCTTTATTTGGCTCAGAAGAAGCAGACAGATGGCTCCAGGGCCTCAACTTGACACTATTAGGGACAAAAACCACACCTGTCTTTGTGAGGTCCCCCTTTCCAGAGGAGGAAGCTGAGGCTCAGAGATGTCTGGTCACTTGTCCCAGGCTTCACAGCTTGAGAGTTGTGGATCCAGGATTCCTACCAGCTCCCGACTCCCAGGCCAGTGAGGTTGGTAATGACTATGAGCCTTTTCTCCCAACTGTAGAAGCCACTGTCTCTGCAATTGGCTTCTACGGTTGCGAGAAAACTTTGAGATCAGGAGTCACCTCTATCTGATCACAGTATCATCGGTTCTAGAGAAGAACTGTGACATCCTGGCATAGGGCCCATTGGAAAGGACCTTCATGTGGAGAAGAAGGGAGGAGGGAGCAGCCGCCGTGGCAGCACAGCTCTTGCCAGGTTGAGGTTTCCAGAGCTGGCCTCACCCCAGTGACGAGGGCCTCTCTCCTCATCTTCCAAGTTGTCTTGGGGATGAGAAGTCCCACTGTTGTGGGTTGAATTGTGTTCTTCCAAAAAGTTATGCTGAAGTCCTAATCCCTGGTACCTGTGTGACTTTATCTGAAAACAGGGTCTTTGCAGGTATAATCAAGTTAAAGTCATACTGAATTAGAGTGGCCCTAATCCAATATGACTGGTGTCCGTATAAGAAGAGGAAAAAAGGCCGGGCTTGGTGGCTCATGCCTGTAATCCCAGAACTTTGGGAGGCTGAGGTGAGCAGATCACCTAAGGTTGGGAATTCAAGACCAGCCTGGCCAACATGGTGAAACCCCGTCTCTACTAAAAATACAGGAAATTACCAGGTGTGGTGGCAGGCACCTGTAATCCCAGATACTTGGGAGGCTGAGGCAGAAGAATTGCTTAAACCCAGGAGGCAGAGGTTACAGTAAGCCAAGATTGCACCACTGGACTCCAGCCTGGGCAACAGAGCCCGACTCCATCTCAAAAACAAAACAAAACAAAATAAAACAAAACAAAACAGTAGAGAAGAGATAGAGACACAGACACAGAGGGAAGACAACCATGTGAAGAGGGAGGCAGAGATTGGAGTGATGATGCTACAAGCCAAGGAATGCCTGGGGCTCCAAGAGGCTGGAAGAGATAAGAGAAGGCTCCCTCACTAGAGAGTTCAAAGAGCATAGCCCTACTGACACCTTGATTTTGGACTTACAGATTCTGGAAGTATGAGAGAATACATTCCTATCATTTTAAGCCACTTGGTTTGTGGTACTTTGTTACAGCAGCCCTAGGAAACGAACACACCTGCGAAGGCTTCACTGGGTCTGAAACTCCTTTACTTGCGGACTGGTGCTTCTTTAGCTTAGGTTTCGATCCCTATTAAAATGCAGCAAACAACTGGACATGGTGGTTCATGCCTGTTATCCCAGCACTCTGGGAGTCTGAGGCAGGAAGTTCGCTTGAGGCCAGGAGTTTGAGACCAGTCTGGGCACCATAGCGAGACCACATCTCTACAAAAAATGAAAACCTAGCTAGGTATGATGGCATGTGCCTGTGGTCTCAGCCACTCAGGAGGCTGAGGCAGGAGGGTTGCCTGAGCCCAGGAGGTCAAGGCTACAGTGAGCTATGATTATGTCCCTGCACTATAACCTGGCCCACAGAGTGAGACCCTGTCTTTTTTTTAAAAAAAGCAGAAAATATTCTTTAGGTTGTTGTCTGTTCTTTACAGATAATTGGAAAGAGAGTGCGAGGTGCCTGGCACTTCTTGGGTGAGTGCCAACCTTGATCCAAGCTTGCCTTGGACAGCGTGCCCTGCACCCCCCACCCTATTGCTTGAACATCTAGATCCCAAATCTGTGAGTCTTTTTCCTGGGCCAATAATTTCAGAGTCCTATCTACTTTTTTCTCAGACCCTTGGGATATACATAAACTCTCTATGGCTTGTAACCTAATTCTTACTAGGGTGTCAGTGGCTCCCTGAGCCTACCACTACATATGAGAAGCTGCGGAGTCTACTGTAGGGGTCCAATACTCCTTTCCCCTGCTGCACTCATGGCAGACATCACTAAGAGGTCTCGCAAGCTTTCTGTTAAGCCTGTGAGTGGCCTCAAACTTCTGTACTCCAATTGATCAGTGTTAGTACTTCAAGAATCATTCATTCATTCAGTAGATGTTTGGGGAGTGATTACTAGTGACAACCTCGGTGCCAGGCACTGGAGCTATAGTGGTGAACAACACAGATCATCCTGTGGTCTGGAGTAAACTTTTTGGGCCATTCCTGGCTTAGTGAGGAGACCACTTACCTGGAATCAGAAATTCCACTGCTCGGGCAATGCACTTGTCTGGTGTCAGTTTCATCAAGTTGAGCTAGATTACTTCCCACGTTTCTTTCCATCTCTAATTCAAAACTCTACATCTGAAAAGCAGACTGAAGACTTAGTGTCTCAACCAACACCCACTTCTCTGCTGGTTAGAGATATAAGCAGATAGTGGTCATTTGGGAACAGCAGAGGCTTTTGGCAAAAACCTTCAATTGCATCCAGACAAAGCAGTGACTTCCCCACCTGGGGATGAGCTCCCTGAACCAGGCAGGCAGCCCCTTTGCTCAGAGATGAGTGATAGGCACAAGAGGGAACTCTGTGTATGAGGTGAACTTGGGGACAAATTAGTTCTCAGCTTCAACAAAATCAACTGAGTAGGTAGAACCAGAGAAGATATGATTTAGCAAAAGCTTGTGTGAAAAACATTTAGGGGCTGCTGCAGTATGAAGCCATTAAGATCTTAACCTGCACTAATAGAGACAGTGTCCTAGATGAAGAAAATGAGGGTCATTTGATCTCCTATGCAGTTCCTAGAATATTATCTTCATTTCTGAATCTCACATTTTAAAAGAAAAGGGTGGGCTGTGAATTAGCAATTAGGTGTCTCAATATAAGTGCTTGGCAGTGAACAGCCATTATTTCATTTTAATCCTAACAACAATGCAATAACCTAAGATAATTATCCCTTCATCCCTCCCCATTTCAAAGATGGGGAAATTGAAATTAAGCCAGTCCTCAAGGTCTCTTACTCATTTGGTGGTAGAGGCAGGACTGGAATTCAGGTTAATCTGACTCCAGAGCCCACGGTCTTTCTGTAGACAATCATGGCCTTGGGAATGTGAACAAGGTGGAGGGATGTTAGACTTCAGTCTGGTCTTAAAGGTGAGAGAAGACAGAAAAAAGGGTGCGTAGGGAGGGTGGGGAGTGGGGAGGAGCAGGACATACCAGGGAGAAAGGAAAGTGAGTAGAGGCTTAGAGATAAGAATCTAGGGCCAGGTGGGTGGCTCATACCTGTAATCCCAGCACTTTGGAAGACTGAGGCGGGTGGATCACGAGGTCAGGGGTTCGAGACCAGCCTGACCAACATGGAGAAACCCCGTCTCTGCTAAAGATACAAAAAATTAGCTGGGTGTGGTGGCATGCACCTGTAATCGCAGCTACTCGGGAGGCTGAGGCAGGAGAATCGTTTGAACCCTGGAGGCGGATGTTGCAGTGAGCTGAGATCACACCATTGCACTCCAGCCTGGGCGACAGGGCAAGACTCCATCTAAAAAAAAAAAAAAAAAAAAGCATCTAGGAGGGATATCTGGTAGTATCTGGTGAGTGGGAGGTAAGAAGACTCACATGATTTGTGCACGGTAGAGGCAGTAGATAAGGGTGGGCAAGTTTTTGGTTTTGTTTTTTGAGACAGAGTATTGCCTTGTCACCCAGGCTCGAGTGCAGTGGTGTGATCTTGGCTCACTGAAACCTCAACCTCCCAGGCTCAAGTGATTCTCTCACCTCAGCCTCCTGAGCAGCTGGGACTACAGGTGTGTCCCATACTTGGCTAATTTATTTTAGAGACAGGATTTTGCCATGTTGCCCGGGCTGGTCTCTACCTCCTGGGCTCAAGTGATCTACCTGCCTCAGCCTCCCAAAGTGCTGGGATTATAGGCGTGAACCACTGTGTCTGGCCAGTGGGCGGGTTTAGTCTGGATTACAGTAGGCTTAGAATGCTGGGTTAGGGACTATAGACTTTACCACATATGTAATGGGAAGGTTGTAAAGATTGAATACTGCTTGGGGTTGGAGTGTCATAGTAAGGGCTGAGCTTCAGGAAGATAATTTATTGATCACATCTGTGGTGGATAGGTAGGGGCAAAGAAGGGTACTATCTAGTAGGCTATGATAAGCAGAACGTAATATGACAGAAATAAAAGAGATGGTTAAATTGCTTGTGCTTGCAATAGTTCCTCCTCTCTTCATTTCCCAAGCACGAATTATTCTTCCTGTAAACTGTTAATTATCTTTTAAGTAAACAAAACAGAGTTTTATATTTACCTAAATACCTACCATTTCCAGCAGTCTTCAATTTCTCTCTATAGTTCTGAGTTTCCTTCTGGTATCTTTTTCCTTTAGCCTGTAAAATTCCTTTGACTGTCCTTGCAGTATAGGTAAGCTTTATCTGGCTGAAAAAATCTTTATTTGTTTTTTGTTTTTGAAAGCTATTTTCACTGGATGTAGAATTTGAATTCTAGGCTGGCAATTTTTTTTTTCTTTCAGCACTTAAATATGTCATACCATTGTCTTCTGACTTGCAGTGTTTTGAACAGGAAGTCTATCATCATTCTTATCTTTGTTCTCCTGTATGTAATAGATCTTTTTTTTCTGATTGCTTTTGACATTTTTCTCTTTACTCCTGATTTTCAGATACTTGATTATAATGTGCTTTAGTGCTATCCACTGTGCTATTCATTGTGTTTGCCCTGCTTGGGTTTACTTAGCTTCTTGGATTTGTGGGCATATAATTTCCATCAAATTTGGAAATTTTCTTCAAATATGTTTTCCCTTCCCAATTTCTGGGATTTCAAGTATTTACATATTAGACTGTAGCTGATATTTTCCCACAAATCATTAAACTCTGTATGTGTATGTGTGTGTGTGTATATATATGTTATACATATAATGTATATTAGGACTTTCATTCTTTTTTAATTTTCAAATTTATTTACTTATTTATTTTTCAAAATGGAGTGTCACTCTGTCACTCAGGCTGGAGTTCAGTGGCACGATCTTGGCTTACTGCAACCTCTGCCTCCCGAGTTCAAGCGATTCTCCTGCCTCAGGCTACCGCATAGCTAGGATTACGGGCACACACCATGGCCTGTATTTTTTAGTAGAGATAGGGTTTCACCATGTTGGTCAGGTTGGTCTCGAACTCCTGACCTCAGGTGATCTGCCCACCTCCTGAGTTCATGCCCAGGAGACATGTGAAACGTACCTCCTACAACATGATGCTGCAGAACTGCCACTCTGATTTAGCATCTTTTTTGGTTGAGTTACGGAGCAGAGTTTCCAGGGCTGGGGATGTTAATCCTGCTTCCCCGCTTTGTCTCTGACTGTCCTCAGAGATTTGTCTCCCCTCAGGCACTCATGATGCCTCCTGTGGGTTGAGGCATGAGTAAGTCTTTTGCCAGGAAACTCAGGATGGTAAGGAAGTTGCTTGCCACCTTCCCCTCACCTTTCCAATGTAGAAACCATGAACTGGGGAAGATTTTTCACATACTTAGTGCCACACAGAATGGGGGGAGGGGCATCAAGATATGGAAAATTCCATTCTCTTACTATCTGCTCTGACTTTTTTTTCACTTCTCTGTAGCCCCCGGAAATGACTCATAGTTCTGGGATATTGCTGGTAATAATCTCAGCACTGTATTTTTGTTTTGATTTTTCTGTTGTGGGGAGTGAAGCCAGCCTGTGTCTACACTGCCATTTTAGAACCAGAAGTCTCTAGAACCTTTATTCTTTATCTGCTTCAATTTGTGTAGTTTCTAATGCTATATGTTTAATTACTTAATTGCTATATATTTTCAATTTTTTATTTTTCAGTGTCTAATATGCTACAAAGCCATTCAATAGATTTTTTATTTCGAATATTATATTTTGTAGTTCTAAATGTCCCATTTAGTTCCTTTTCACATCTTTCATTTCTCTTCTCGTTATATTCATGTTTTCCTTTAAATATTTGAGGGTATTAATAATATATGTTTTAAGGTATTTAAAGGTTAAAGGTTTTGTCTGTTAATGCTTTGTTTCTTCATTTCTTTGTCTCTTTCTCTTGACTTTTTTTCTCCTTCTGGTTATTGGTCTCATTCTTGCTGCATTGAATGTCTTGTAATTTTGGAATGGGTGCTAGGCATTTTAGATGCTACATTATTGAATGTCTAGATTTTGCTGTCTTCCTTTAAAGAGAAACAAAGTTTGTTTTGGTTGATTGTCACATTTCTTATGAATCAGCTTGATCCTTTTTAGGCTTGTTTTTAAGCTGTGTTAGGATGGATCTAGAGTAGCCTTTACTCTAGACTGTTTTACCCATATTATTAAGGGATTGCCCCTATAGGGTCTTTAGGGAGACAGTGAGGTCTCCCTGTTCTGGCTAGTTGGAATTGACAACTCCCTGTACTATGTGATCAAGAGTCTCAAGGAGGACTCTAATGCATATTTCTGGAATTCTTTCTCTGCATATTCCCTTATCTTTGACACTCTGCCCTTCAAATTCCAGCCGCCTCAGACTCCTTAAACTCAAATCCCAGTTTCCTGAATTCAACAATGTTGTTCTTTTTTGCTTGGATACTCTCTCTCTGCACTGTGGTCTGGAAAATAAATCCAAGCAGAAAAATTGGAGTGATTGTTTTCTTTCTCATTCCTGTGAAGTCTGTTATCTAAAGCCTGAAATTAGCTATTTCATATATTTTTGATTTTTTAACTGGTTTTTGGCAAGAGGATAAGTTGCATATAAGTTAATTCACTGTGGTCATGTAAGTCACTGAACCTACTTTTGTGATCTGTAAAATGGGCGTAATGATCACCATTAACTTTGGAGGGTTGTTGTGAAGCTTAGAACCCCCTCTATGAACAATCGCTACATGAATGCTCTTTATCTAACCTCATGACTTCCTAACGCTGTCCATAGTTAGCCCCACATCTCTAGCACTACTTCTTCAGGGACTGGAAGTGAGAAACTTGCAATGTGGTAGAAACCACTGTAGTTTCCATGAGAACTTTTGAGGGCCCCAACTTGGGCTCTAACGCAGAAATGTTGCTTAAACTTCAGGGCCCACATTGCTTCAGTTGACAAGAGATTACATGACCCATCTGTCTACTCTATCCAAATATCCAGTTACTGCTAAGGGAATATAAAAGGGAAGATGGGAAGAAAGATACTGCCTCCTATGAAATGTCTTGTTATCATCTGTGCTACTGTGCTATAATAAGAAATGTATATTTTTGTCTTTGTCTCTGGTTCCTGGTGCAGAGTTCCTAAGTGACAGGGGTAAGAATTCCTAAGTGATAGGGGTAAGAAGAATGTCTTTTGTTTTCATAATAAGACCCTTTAAATCATGCCTGAGTTTATGCTAATGAGGTGACTGTGTTGGAGGATGAGGACTGGTTGCCAGGGGAACCACCCATGTGATTAAAGGGCTGGAACTTCCAGGTCCACTCTTTTGACCTCCAGGGAGAAGAGAGGGGCTGAAGATTGACCTAATCACCAATTATCAATGATTTAATCAATCATTCCTATATAATAAAGCCTCCACAAAAACCCTGAATAATGGGGTTCAGAGAACTTCTATGTTGCTGAAGTGAGATACTGGGAGGATGGCATGCCTGGAGAGGGCGTGGAAGCTCTGTGCCCCTTCTCCATGCTTTGCCCTATGCATCTCTTCCATTAGGCTGTTCCTGGGTTGTATCCTTTATAATAAACTGGTACTAAGTAGTGTTTCCCTGAGTCCTGTGAGCTGTTACAGCAAATTATCAAACGTGAGGAGAGGGTCATGGGAACCACTGATTTATATTCAACTTAGGCAGAAGTGTGGGAACCCTGAAGCCTTGCTACTTGCAATTAGCCTTTGAAGTGGGGGCAGTCTTGCGGGACTAAGCCCTTGCCCGTGAGGTCTGTGCTAGCTCCAGGTAGTTAGTGTAAGAATTGAGTTAAATTGTAGGACACCCAGTTGGTGTCTGCAAAGAACTGGAGAATTGCTTGGTGCAGATAACTCATACATTTGGTGTCAGAAGTGTTGACAGTGTAGAAAAACAGTGTTTTCCTTTATCATCCATTCCAGAAACAAAAGTGTGGTACTATTATTTTATAGTCCTTGCCACTTGAAAGGACCAGTCTGTCTGGAAGACCCTCACAGCAGCCCCTAAGACAGTATTCGGTAATTATTGCTCTATATGATATGTTATATCATATATAGGGCACAGATTTAGCCTCTTCCTTCCATCATAGTACCTGACTCCAGGTAGAGGATCAGAAAATGCCCGTGGAATTATGAATAATGCTTCTGCAGCTCTCTTAAGTATCCCCGCCCTTGCCTACTTTATCTTAAAGATGACTGTGTTCTAAAACTTTCTGCCCACATCATAGCCTTTTACAGATAGTATGGAAACATCTGCACATTGAAGAAAACCAGCACCATCACATGGCAAAGTGCTTGTGAAGGGATGGGGCGGAAGAAAGGAGCTGGTGACATTTTCAGTGGTTTCGTTTGTGTCCATCGAGTGAAGACATGTGACTAGGTGTTGCAGTCTGGTTTAATGGTTAGGAATATGAACCCAGAGGAGGTACTGAAGGCCTTTCAGCCCCGGCTGGACTTGTCATTGCATGTGTTGCTCTCCCCTTTCCCTTCATAGCACTTTTCAGTTTGTAATTGTAGCAGGATGATGTTCTCTTCTCCTGTACCTCTTCATCCCTGCCCATCCTCACCCGTGAGTATTAGCAAGAGAAAGCTCTGTCTTATAGTTGATTCACACTGAAGACTCTAAAAGGAAAATCCACCTCCTGTTGTGAGGTTCCACTTTCACCTTCCAGATGGAGCAAGGAACTCTGGTTGGAAGCGATGGGGCGGAGTGAGTAAGAGAAGGGAACAAAGACAGGAGCCAGGAATAAGAGACACCCAGGGCCCCATCTAAGGTAGAGCTTGTGTGGGATGAAAGACAAGCTAATGGGGAAACAGAATAAATGTTTGGCAGCATCCTCTGAGTCCTGAGTGTGTTTAGGATTAGTTAAATCAGTGGTTCTCAGCCTTGCCCATACATTTAATTCCCCTGGTTATCTTTTATAAAATACTGATATCCTCCAAATATTCTGATTTGTTGGTCTGAGATGGAGCCTTGGCATCCATATTTTACAAATCACCCAGTTGATTCTAAGGGTAGCCATAGTTGAGAATCACTGCACTAAATAGTAATATGGTTTTCTTTTCTCACTATAGGTTCCGAAAATCAGTCATGACTGGACCTTAGTGGCAAAATGTAGATTTTTGAGTGGAGGAGGGTGACTTGCAAATCAAGAATGAGTGGAAAGAAGGCATATTTATGGCTGAGGTACCCAAAACTCCTGGGTTTACATTCCTGCCAAGAGCTTAGCACAGGGGGACCCGGGTTGAAGTCTTAGCTCTTTCACTTGTCAGTTGTGTAGCCTGGTCAAGTCACTTAACCTCTCTGAGCTTTACTTTCAGCATCAAAGAGAGAATAAAGGAATTGTCCAGCCAAGGAGGCAAGAGGGTGTGGATTCTGTAGCCGGGTTGTCCTGACACTTGTAAGCCATGTAACCTGGGCAAATCCCTTAACCACTCTGAGACTATGTTTTTCTCACCTGTGAAATGAGGATAATAAAACTCAAAGTGTTGTTATAGAAGTAAGTAGATTACTATACATAAAGCACTTAGAATAGTAACTGGCACATATCAGATGTTAGCCAGTCGGTCATAATTTCCTGATTCCTGCTAGAACTACCCAGGTGCATCTCCCTCCCTCTATGTCCCAGCATGTTTGGGTACAGAGCACGTCCTTTCACTGGGTTCCAGTAATTTATTTGTCTAGTTTTTCAAATAGGCAATAAATATGTATTTACAAATTAAAAGTTATGGCTATGGAAATACTCAGTTGGCCTTGGATGATCACCAAGATCACCACATATTCTTAGAGTACTGGTCGTTTTGCCTTAATAGTGACAGTGGTGAACAAACAGCCTGCAATCTGAGAATGGGTGCTGCCAACCCTGGAGGCATTTTGTAGGTGTTCCCCTTCAAATGCGCTTCCCAACAAATGCACCTCTTCATTTCCTCTTTCATATAGGGGAAGCTGGAGAGGATACTAGAGGGGAAGAATAGTAGGAGCTACCTAAAAACTACAAGGATGATAGCTCTGATGAATCCAGTGTTATAAAGGATGAGTACAAGAGAGACAGAGAAGAGTGTTGTCATGGGATTGGTTACAGTTGCCTTCCCAAATACTTCCTCCATTATTCTGATAACAACACCCCTATATTCCTCTGGAAAACCACCCCGCCCCCACCCCAGCTCCAAAGGAAGGAGACATGAATAAACCACAATTGGTAATCAGAATATTTCATCTTGCCTATCACAGTGACTGGCTCAAGGGTGGGCACATGACTCAAGCTCATCCAAGGAAACTCATTTTCATTTGGTTTAGTTTGGTTTGTAAGAACCTCTCTTGCCCCGGTGGTTGTTGAGCTGGTTTATTGTAAACCCGAACTCCCGGTGGCCATTTTTGCCACAATGTGGGGAAAGTCAGCTATAAAGATAGTCAACACAGGGAAACCAGAGGAAAGATTTGAAAATGGATGGGCAGAATGCTGACGATGAGTCTGCAGTCCTGGATGCAGCTGTGCCTGAATGCTTTGTCAATAAGCCAATAAATTTCCTTTGGGCTTGAACTGCTTGAGTTGGATTTCTGTCATTTGCAACCTAAAGAGTTGTGATTACTAAGGCACCTCACTAAGGAAGAGCTACAGTGGATCATTGGAAAGTGCACACAAATAGGGTCCAGAAGGCTGAAGACCAGGAAGGGATGAAGCTGGTAGAAAACGTTAAATGCAACCCTTGTTTGTTCATTTAGCAATTGTGTTTTTAGGCCCTCATTCGGCAACAAGCAACAGAAACTCACTCAAATTTTCTTGAGAGAGAGAGAGAGAGAGAGAGAGAGAGAGCCCTGAGAGAATACAGTGACACTTCACAACACCTAAGCCCTTTTCTGCCACAGAGCCTTTGCTTTTACTGTTTGCTTTGTCTAGAAGACTTTTCCTGCCAGCTCTCGACATAACTGACTCATTCTTACTGCTAATGTCCCAGGAAAAAATGTCTTCTCTTCAGTGAGTACCCTAACCCCTATCCAATGCAGGCCATCCTCGTGCCTACCTCCAATTACTCGCCATCACATTTCCCCGTTTATTTTCTTTATATCGCTGCTCATAATCTAAAATGACCTGGTCCGTTTGTTTTGTATCTATCAGTGGTCTGTCTTTCACATGAGAACATAACCTCGTGTGATGGCAACCTCGTCTCTTTGTGTCTGCTGCTATGTCTCCTTCAGCCAGTACACTGCCCAGCACATAGTGGATCCTCAATAAATATTTGTGGAATGAAGTAATGAACCAACAGCAGGGAGTGCAGCTGGACCTTCTGAGATACTGGAGCTGGGAAGTAGAATGCTAATAGGAATAAAAGCAGCCATGTTCTCTAGAGATTCTTCTCTCTCTCTCTCTCTCTCTCTCTCTCTCTCCACACACACACACACACACAGACTGCTTCCTTCTTTGTGCTAATTCTCTTTCCTCTCCCTGCAGCCCAGCTTTTTCCACGTCTCCCTGTACACAGTACCGTACACAGTAGAATCAGCCTCCCTAGGCAGCCTGACTTCACTCTCCATTCTGGCATCCAGTTGGGAGTGAGCGGTGGCTGTGCCCCTTGCGTCTTTCCTCTCCTTTTCTGCCGTGCAGGGAAGCACAGTTCAGATCTGGGGGCTGAGGGAGGTTGCTCCACAAAACCTCACTGCCCACCCAGGCTTGGCTAGTCACTGGGGCAGTGGGAAGACTTCTCTGTAGATGTCTGGGAGATTCATGTGTGTTCCCCAAGGGTGCATTCAAGTGTGTTTCCCAACCCTTCCTGGAAGAGCTCCTCCTAGGAAGAGGATGAATAGAGGATGAATAGAGGATGAATAGAGGGGCTACCTCTGCTGGGCACCTCATCTGAGCCAGACACTGCAGGAGCCGTGTTCTCACTTCTGTCCCTGTTCATCCTCACAGTGATCCTGCAGCCATGCCTGCTTAGCCCCATCGTATAGATGGTTGGTATGAGGCTTTTTATGTTTTTGAGGGTGGTTTTTTAATACAGGAAATAGTTATTTAGGGTTTTGAGTATTAATGTGCCAGAAACCAAAATTGTACTTTAAAAGCTATAATTCTTTGTGAGATTTTTTTTTTTCATTTAAAAAAATTGTCATTAAAAAAACGCCCACACAATAAATTTCCCATCCTAACCATTTTCAAGTGTACAGTTCAGTAGTGTTAAGCATATTCACATTGACGTGTGACAAAACACCAGCACTTTTTTATTTTGCAAAACTGCAACCCTGCACCCACTCAACTGCAACCCTGACCATTGAACTCCCAGTTCTCCTTCCCTCCAGCTTCTGCTAACCAGCTTTCTGCTTTCTGCCTCTATGACTCTGACTACCTTAGAGACGTCATTAAAGTGGAATCATTCAGTCTTTGTCTTTTTTGTGACTGGCTTATTTCACTTAATGTAATGTCCTCAGTGTTCATCCATATCATAACATGTGTTGGAATCTTTTGGTAGGCTTCTAAGATCAGCTTACATTATTCTATTTATAAGTCAGTTGATAAATCTTGTTATCTTCATTTTAGCAATCATTTTAAGGGGCACTTGAATTCGATTTTTGTCCCACTTAAAAACTCAGCTCATTAAATACTTTCAAGTATTTTAGACTCTATTTATAAATGTAACATATTTTATTTCCTTCTTAAGTATGTCAATATCCTGACCTAATAAATAAAACCTTTCCAAGTACTGAAATAATTGTCAAAATTTATGAAATTAGACTAATAAAGTGAGCATAAAGTTCTCTTAAATGTTCCAACACCATACAATGTAAAATCCCAACTCTTAAATCAATTCTTTACTTTCACATTGCAAATTAGAGTTGAAAGCTATTACTCTTAAAGGTCTAAATTCCTTAAACTTCGCAAGTATGTAGCATTTCAAAATTTTACAGATTGAGGCTGGGCACAGTGGCTCATGCCTGTAATCCTAGCACTTTGGGAGGCTGAGGCGGGCGGATCACTTGAGGTCAGGAGTTCAAGACCAGCCTGGCTAACATGGTGAAACCCTATCTCTACTACAAATACAAAAATTAGCTGGGTGCATTGGCATGTGCCTGTAATCCCAGCTACTCAGGAGACTGAGGCAGGAGAATCGCTTGAACCCAGGAGGCAGAGGTTACAGTGAGCCGAGATCACGCCATTGCACTCCAGCCCCGGGGACAAGGGTGAAACTCAGTCTCAAAACAAAACAAAACAAAATTTTACAGATTCATTAATGCAAAAATATAGTTTTGATTCCCTTAAATGTGTCTCTATTTAATCGTAATTTTTCCTGAAGTTGAACGATGTATCTCTTGGAAGGCAATGACATCCAGTTAGTTAAGGTTACTGACAATGAAGGTATCACCAGGATTCTACCTGGATTCTGGTCCACGCCCTTTTTGGGATACACTAAATCTTTTGATGTTTGCTATAATGTTTATGCCTCCACAATTCAAAGGGGCTGGTGATGAAGTCTGTTACCCATATATCCACATCACATGGATTCCAGGGAAACCCGCAGCTTCCAATTATATGTTACAGGACTGCACCTTCTTTTCTTTCAAGTTTTGTGTATGTCTTCTTTCCTAGGCAAGAACTTAATGTAATTCTGTGTTCATTTTATATCCTTCCTCTCTCTCTCTCTCTTTTTCTTTTTTTCCAGACAGGGTCTTACTCTGTTACCCAGGCTGGAGTGCAGTGGTAAGATCATAGCTTATTCCAGCCTCGACTTCCTGGGCTCAAGTGATCCTCCCACTTCAGCCTCCTGAGTAGCTAGCACTACAGGCATGCCGCCATACCTGGCTAATTTATTTAGTTATTTTTGTTGTTGTTGAGATGGGGTCTCCTTGTGTTGCTTAGGTTAGTCTTGAACTCCTGGCCTCAAGAGATTCTCCCACCCTCAGCTCCTGAATAGTTGGGACTACAGGCACACACCACCATGCTCAGCTAATTTTTAAATTTTTTTGTAGAGATATGGGTTTCCCTGTGTTGCCCTGACTGGTCTCAAACTCCTGGCCTCAAGCAATCCTCCTGCCTTGACCTCCCAAAGTGCTAGGATTACAGGTGTGAGCCACTGTCTCTAGTGTCACATTTCTTGAGCCTCTACTAAGTGCCAGATGCTATGCCAGGGGCTGGTTACAACCAGAAGCAGATACAAAGTGTTCCTTGTCCACCAGGAGACTAAGGCAAGGCCTTGACGAGATGGTTATTCAAATCCCTCTACTAAAGACTTCAGTTAAAGGGTATTTTTGTTTGTTTGTTTTACTGTCTACTCTCCTAGTGAACTTAAATACACATAAACTTGTACTCATTTCCTGCATCAAATGTGACTCTTCGACCCAAAATACTCCTTAAGAAGTTTTTTCTTATAAAGTTCCTATGTATTATACCCTCAGATTTTAAGGGCTCATTCGTCAGATAGATAAACACACACATGAAAGCATGCATGTGTATTCAAAAGGCCTCTGCATGGAAAATAAATGAGGAAGAAATGTCAAGGGAGCCATATCAACTGGGGTATCTTAGTATCTTTAGAGAGAATCCCAGCCACTGACTGTAGATAGATAAGGGAAGAGAAACGTAATGATAAAATAGAAAAGCCTGCAATATTTTACTTTGCTTATAAAGCTAGGTGGTGAGTGTGGAATTCCTTTCTGGGGTGAAATTCCTTTATTCCATTTACAAGCCTCTCCTCCCTGACATGTGTGTGCACATGTGTACCCAGCTTTGTGTGCGGGTGTCCTTGGTCCCTGGCGTGCACGTGGCTAGTCCTGTCGGCATGCAGCCTCCTGTCGATGTGGGCAGCATCCACTATCTTCCTAGCCCATCCATATGTATGTGTGTCTATATCCCAGCAGCGGTCGGCATCATTCATTTCCAAAACCAGCATGCATTCATTTTCATAACTTTTTGTTCCATTACAATATTAATGGGACTATCAATGGAAAAGGACAAGAGAAGCATTTTTAATGTTTATCTGACAGTTGCAAATTTCACTTGAGGTTGTTTACTGGGATCTGATTGTTGGCAGAGAGGAGCAGGAGAGGCGGCAAGATTAATGGGATCACGGGAAGAGGAGATGCATTTATGGGCCTTCTGAACACCATCTAAAAGTAATAAAAAGTCCTGCCGCACCCTTCCCCGAGTGAGACTTAAGTTTTAAAGGCTGAGAAATGAGGGGTTGTTTTAATTAACTTCCATCTAATCCAGGTGGCCTGTTCAAAGTGAATCGTGCTGCATTTATGTCTTGGTCTATTAAAAATTAGATGGCCCCAGGGGCCAGGCGCAGTGGCTCACGCCTATAATCCCAGCACTTTGGGAGGCTGAGGCGGGTGGATCAAGAGGTCAGGAGTTTGAGACCAGCCTGACCAACATGGTGAAACCCCATCTCTACTAAAAATACAAAAATTAGCTGGGCGTGGTGGCGCACTCCTATAATCCCAGCTACTCAGGAGGCTGAGGCAGGAGAATCTCTTGAACCGGGGAGGCAGAGGTTGCAATAAGCCGAGATCATGCCATTGCACTCCAGCCTGGGTGACAGAGCGAGACTCTGTCTCAAAAAAAAAAAAAAAAAAAAATTAGACGGCCCTCTCCCATCTCCCATCTTTCTCCTTTCTCTCTCTCTCTCTCCCCCAGCCCCAACCCCCAAACCCCTGACCCTAGATTTCTATCACTCTAGCTTGCCCTATTTTTTTCCTCTTCCTTAAACAACTCCTGTGCAATCTCAGGAAGAGATAGAATCTCTTGATGGGGCCATCCATGGGGAGGATGGGAGAAAGAAGGAGAAGCGGATGCCAGAGGTTGCTAGGGGAAGGGAGATGGGCACTAACCCTTGGACAGAAGAGAGGGGATTTGTGCTTCCCCTGAGGCCTTCCCTCCGCTCTTGTCTGCTTAGGCCTATAGGTAACAGAGCAGTGGGTCCCAAGAACCCCTGAGAACTTTTTGGGGGAATAAAGGGATAGAGATGCGTGGGTGGACCCATCCCCTTGCCTCCCAGGAAGAGATCTGGCTGTGGGAAGAGACCTTCCTAGGGACACTGGCTTCTCCCGAAGGCTATGGTATCCGTTTGTCCTCTGAGTCCTCCATTTCAGGCCAGCAATGAATAGATATTTAGTATATGTCCCAAATATTGCATGGAACTTACTTATACTAAAAAAAAGTTCTTCATAGTTTATTGGAAATTAAAGTTTGACTGAGTGTCCTGTATTTTTATTTGCTAAATTTGGCAACTCTATCCGAGAGAGAGTCCCCACTCAGTGGAGTTATTATGATTCCAGATTCTGGCACGGCATTGCCTACACTTAGACCTTGAGCTACTAGTTATTGTTACCTCTCTGACCTCAGTTTCTCCATCTCTTAAATGGGGATAACAATAATAACAATATTACCTACTTCTAGGAATATGATGAGGATTAAATAAATTTAAATGCACCCAGTCCTTAGAACAGGGGTCATGGTCCCTGCTGCAACGATTTAACTCTGCCAAAGTTAGTGGGACAGTAGCTGGAGACAAAATGTAAACCAGTGAGCGTGGTTGCGTCCCAGCGAAACTCAAACTACAAACAGGCAGCAGGCCTTACTTGCTCCCAGGCTGAAATTTGCTGAGCCTTGGCTTCAGCCGGGCATATCATTAAGTGCTTCTTAAGCACTGATCATTATTATTATTCCACATACCTGGGACTCTCCTGACCAGGGCTGGTAGGTAGCATTAATTGAGCAGCAACCAAAAGCTCTTCTTGCCTATTAAAATACAGGTGTCATCTGCTTACTGACTCCTGAAATTTCACAGTTAGAGATTCAGCCCTGTGTCTACACAGCTCTGGAAGAAGTCATTCCTTAGGCTTTATCCCTCGGTGTGAGGACTCTCAGGAACACAGAGCAGGGTTTAGGGAGCGCTTAAGCTTGGCCAGCCCCACGGACGCAGACTCTGTCACTCATCCTCACACTTGTTCCTGGAGGGGCTTGCTGGGATTCTGTGCATTTTACACCTAAGTGGGCTGGGGTTCCAGAATGTGAGTAACTCCTCCCGGGCCACCCAGGGAGTCAGGGCCAAAGCTGACCTCTGGTTCCTGCCCACAGTTCCTGGGCTTTGCAGGTCAGAGCCAGGCAGCGTCCACACTCTCCTCATTTTACCATTTACCAATGTGAAGATGGCTGCTTGTGATTTCTCGGGGACAGGGCTGTAGCATTAACAGTAGAATAAGTCCAAGGTCAGCAGGAAGGGATGAGAGAGATGGGGCCAGAGCAAGAAAACAGTCTTAGAAGAGGGGATAGAAAAATGGGAGGAAAAAATTCAGAGAATTCTGCTTTGCCCAGAGCTGTGCCACTCTCCAGCCTGTCTTCCTTGAACCACGTGGCACAGGGAGCGATTGTTTCACCACTTACTTTCCACCTCCAGGCACTGTCTGGAGGGCCAGGGCCCAGCACTGCCAGGTTCTTCTCCAGTCTACACCGCTGGAGCTGGGACAGGTGAACCCGGGTGTTCTACCTCTGCTCACCTCTCCCCAAATCATACTTGCCCAAAATTAAATGCACCATCTGAAACTGTTGTTGGTGCATGCAAGAGGTCTGTGTGCTCCCCTCTCCTCCCAAGCCCTGCTTCCCACCCAAGCCCCATCTGAACTGAGAGAAGACGGAGTCTTGATGTCCCCAAAGACACAGCTCCAGAGTGAGACTGAGCTGCTGGTGCCCAAACCAGCTGCAGGACTGTGAGCAGACCTCTCCCTGCCTCGGTTCTTCCTTTGTAAAACGAGGGTGAGCAAACAATTCTGGAGCTACTCCAGGTTTTAAATAAGAGGACTGAGGTGGAGCCGGGTGATGAACACATCAAGATGCTGGAAGGGTGGCGTGCCTGGAGAGGGCACGGATGCTTCGTGCACCATTTCCTCCTCCCTATACCTTGCTCTACACATCTCTTCCATGTGGCTGTTCCTGAGTTGTATCTTTTATAGTAAACCAGTACATGTAAATAGAAGAGAGAGAGAGAGAGGTAAAGGAACTAACCTACTGCTGCGCACACAGCAGGAGCTGTGGGGCAAGTTTCATGCCCTTTCCTCTTTCACTATAGATACCACCAGGGCAGGGACCTTATGCAAGGCATCTCCAAGCTTGCCAGCCAAATGCCTTAGCCCCCCGGCCTGTCTCCCCACCCAGTAACCCAATGGAACAAGAAGAGAGGGGTGGAAAAGTCTTGTGGGCAGTTCCTCTCTCTGTCACTAACTAGCTATGTGGTCATAGTGGTCACTCACTTTGCACCTCGGGTTTTCATCTATCAGATGATCATTAAAATATGTTCTCATTTAACAGTGACTCTCTGGAGTCGTTATGGAAGTTCCAACCAAAGCAGAGAGGGGTGAGCAAGTGAGAAGTCTAGAATCAGACCTCAAGGTCACACCCACCTCCATCACAGTCCACACTGTGTGCCTCAGCAGCCTCCTGGGAGACATGGCTATAGAAACAGCGCCTAACTCTCAGCACCATGGCAAGGGTGGCGCAATGTGTGCAGAGGACTTCGTGCAGTGCCTGAGAGGGCACTCTCTATGCTATGTATGGTAACTGTTATCATGGTTTCATTCATTCAGTTCCTGCCTGGGAGACACTTACCACCTGCCAAGCTGTGAGGCAAGTGCATGGTGGTGAATACAGCCAAGGCCATGTCCAGAAGAGGCCCACGCTGTGCAGCTCTCAGACCTACCACCTTTGCATTGCACCTGCTCCAGCTGCCCATGCATCCTCACTGTTGCTTTCAAGCTAGTCCCTTCCTAGTCAGCTCTGGCCTGGACTCCTCAGCAGGAATCACCTCCCTCAAGACCCAGCCTCCTCTCTTGAAAGACTCCTTTGGTGACCAGTGGATCACAGTCCTGTTTATGAGAGGAATCTTCAGTGGGAGGTTCCTCTTTATCAAGCACTGCACTCTCGCTGGTAACCCTAACATCAGCAAGGACACCCACATCCCATTTTCCCTACACACTTCCCTTCACACACAGATCATCTCTTGAAACCTTCGTTACTTCACATCCCCTCAAACGCTGCCACCCCCATCAATTTCTCCTTTGCCCAGATGCTAACATCAAGGCCAGAGTTCTAGTCCTGGCCAGTATCATCTCAGAAGAGAACAGACGAGGGCACGTTGGCTTTCCTTAATTTTTGTGTAAAGTCATGCACATAGGCATGCAATCAGGTTAAGAACAAAACTGTCATCTTAGGTGTAAACAATCTTCTAAATATATATTTGTGATACTTAGCCTCAAATATACATAGGATTAAAAATTTCAGAGTTGGAAGGGAGCTTAAGGGTAGTTCTGGCCTCGTGCAGGGGCTCAGGCCTGTAATCCCAGCACTATGGGAGGCCAAGGCATGACCTGAGGTCAGGAGTTCAAGCCTGGCCAATATGGTGAAACCCCGTCTCTACTAAAAATGCAAAAATTAGCTGGGCATGGTGGTACACACTTGTAATCCCAGCTACTCTGGAGGCTGAAGCAGGAGAATCACTTGAACCCTGGAGGTGGAGGTTGCAGTAAGTCAAGATCGCACCATTGCACTCCAGTCTGGGCGACAAGAGTGAAACTCCATCTCAAAAATAAAAGGGTAGGCCTGGTCCATTCTGCCCACCCAGAGAAATAAGGGTATTCTCTGTAGTGCCCATCATGATCCCAGGACTTCTTTCAGCTTCCAGACCAACACACACACAGAGCAGAGTACTTTGCGTTTGTCACTCAGTGCTGTTTACTTGGTGATTTTCGTGGGTCATTTGTCCTGCCTCATCATTAGAGAATAATGTGCTTAGGGCAGGGTCTGGCCATTGAGTCTCCTAAGACACCTAGGCCAGGCATTTTCTGAGGACAGGTGCTTGCTTACCCTCTGACTGAGGCATAGATGGGCTAGAGGGACTTGCAGGGCATGGGCCACTTCCACACCCCAGAGCCCTGCCTCTCAGCTGGAAATTGACCACAGTGTATCCTCAGTGTTTGATATGGGTCTGTTAAGTTACTTCAATGGGCTAACGAAGGATGGATGTTTCCTATGGGAAAAAAAAATAGGTGAAATTATGCTACTTTCTTGGATAAATTGTGAGATAAAGAATAGCATTTATTTGGCCAGGCATGGTGGCTCACACCTGGTAATCCCAGCACTTTAGGAGGCTGAGGCAGGTGGATCACTTGAGGCTAGGAGTTCGGGACCAGCCTGGTCAACATAATGAAACCTCTTCTCTACAAAAAATACAAAAATTAGCTGGGTGTGGTGGCGTGCACCTGTAATCCCAGCTACTCAGGAGACTGAGGCAGGAGAATTGCTTGAACCCAGGAGGTAGAGGTTGCAGTGAGCTGAGATGGTACCACTGCACTGCAGCCTGGGTGACAGAGTGAGACTCCATCTCAAAAAATATATGTGTAGGCCGGGCGCGGTGGCTCAAGCCTGTAATCCCAGCACTTTGGGAGGCCGAGATGGGCGGATCACGAGGTCGGGAGATCGAGACCATCCTGGCGAACACAGTGAAACCCCGTCTCTACTAAGAAATACAAAAAATAGCCGGGCGAGATGGCGGGCGCCTGTAGTCCCAGCTACTCGGGAGGCTGAGGCCGGAGAATGGCATGAACCCGGGAGGCGGAGCTTGCAGTGAGCTGAGATCCGGCCACTGCACTCCAGCCTGGGCTACAGAGCGAGACTCCGTCTCAAAAAAAAAAAAAAAAAAATATATATGTGTATATGTATTTTTTCTTATAAAATGTACATATAAAAGTGTTTAAAGAATAATAACAAAATAATAAAATGAACACATGTGTATCTACTAGTTGGCTTAAGAAATAGAATCACTATTACCATTAAAAACACCTCCCATCCCTACCTGTGTATGTGACATTCCTGATGTCATCTGAGCCTCCCCACCTTGTGGATGTTTGTCTTAATCATTGTTATGGTTTGGATCTGTGTCCCTGCCCAAATCTCATTGAAATTGTAATCCCCAGTGTTGGAGGTGGGGCCTGGTGGAAGGTAACTGGATCCTGGGGACAGATTTTCCCCTTGGTGCTGTTCTCACGATAGTGAATGAGTTCTTGTTAGATGTGGTTGTTTAAAAGTATGTGACACCTCCCCCTTCTCTCTCTCCCTCCGCTCCTCCTCCTCCAGCCATGTAAGATATGCCCATTTCCTCTTTGCCTTCCGCCACGATTGAAAACTTCCTGAGGCCTCCCCAGAAGCCAAGTAGATGCCAACATCATGCTTCCTGTACAGCCTGTGGAACTGTGGGCCAATTCAACCTTTTTTCTTTATAAATTATCCAGTCTCAGGTATTTCTTTATAGCAATGCAAGAACGGACTAATATAATTATTCCTGGATTTTATTTACAATTTTATCACATATGTATGCATCCCAGAACAATATATTAGTTAGTCATGCATGTTTCCAAACTCTATATAAATAACACCCTATTCATTGTATTTTTTCATAATTTGCTGTTTTTACTCAACATTATGCTTTTGAGTTTTATCTACACTGATGTATGTAGCTATTGTTTGTTTGGAGGTATAGTTGCATGGTTTCCATTGTATGATTACAGCCACATTTATTTATCCATGCTGCTGCTGATAGACAATTGGATTTCCAGTTTTTGCTATTATGATCAACGTTGCTATGAAGATTCCCATTGTGTGCATCTCTGGGCACATATGCAAGTTTCTTTTCCATATGTACTGAGTAAAAGCACTGGATAGTAAAGTGTGTGTGTGTTCAGCCTTAGTAGATATCACGGAATGGCTTTTCCAAAGTCATTATACCAATTTATACATCTGCCAGCATCAATATCCTCATAATATTTTATGTTGTCGGACTTAAGTTTTTGCCTATTTCATGTATGTGAAATGGCATCTCCTTCTGGTTGTAATTTGCGTTTTGTTGATTTTTTTTTTCTCTTACGCTTATCATGTTTCCTTTAATGTGTTTCCTTTTCATGTCCTTTGGCCAATTGTTTTACTGGGGTTTTTTTTTCCTCCTGATTCATAGACCTTCTTTATGTATTCTGGATATCAATCCTCTATTAGTTGCCCTTGTTAGGAATATCTTCTAGTTTGTGGCTTGTCTTCTCTTTCTCCCTGTGGTATATTTTGGGGAACAAAAGATCTTGATTTTAATGGAGGCAAATATAGCAGTCATTTTCTTTATGGGTTCCACTCCTGTGTCTTAAGAAATTATTCCTTACATTGGGGTCATATCGATATTCTCATATTTCCTCATATTCTTCGCTCTGGATGCCATATTCTTGTAGGAAGATGTCCCTGAGGCCCCATCTCAGCCGGCATAGCTCCTTCTCAGCTCCTCCCATTCTCGACTGCAACGGTCGGTTGATTTGCATTCACTCCGCTGGGCCAAGAACAGGGACTAGATATATCATCGAGTTCTAACTTTGCAACTCTTGCAATGCCTGGCACACAGTAGTCTCTCCTCTCTATGGCTTCTTAATTTTTTGCCTTCTCACAATCTCCTTTTGCTTTGGCTCTGCAGCAATGGATTCTTAACCATAGCTGCACAACTTGCCAGGCCCCACCCTCAGACTTTCTGATTTAATCGTTCTGGGTGGGGTATCAATGTTTTTAAAAAGGCCTTCAAGGGATCTTGCATGGTGTCAGGGCTGAGAGCTGCTGCTCTGTAGTTTTGTGAAAAAGACAGGCTCCAGCATCTGTCCTCTGAAGCCACTCACTTCTCATGCTTCCCTGGTCTCTTACCTCAGTCCCAATTCCAAATAACAAGCCAGGAGGGTAGGCTGGAGTAGCGGACAGCAGGCCCTAAAACTCCCCAGAAGGTGACCTGCCAAGATCTTGGGAGCCTCCAGCCATCGAGGCCGCCATATTGGCGGTTTCAGTTGCCGCTAATGGGAAATAGACGAATGGGAGGGCATGGGGAGGTTTGGAAAGGGGCGAGAAGGGAAAGGTGCCATCTGTGAGAAAGGCAGAGGGATAGAGGGAGAGGCAGAAGAAACACATTTTGGAAAGCGCCAAAGTTTTGACAGGAATCTGCCTCCTTCCCCCTCCCTTTCCCATCTGTTTTGGAGAAATGTAAATGTGCCTGTGTTCCCAGGTGACTGGCCGGCGGGGAGCCTCTTTGGAATTCTGCAAACTGGCCATCTGTCGTCCTGTAATAAATGATAGCTATAAAAGAAAGTGATTATGGGGCCGATAGGGGGAGAGGCATTTGTTTATATTCTTATAATATGTATCAGATTGAATAGAAATTATCACTTAAAATTGACAAATGGAGAGCAAGGTTCCTTGGAGAGGGAATCAGGGACACAGTGGCAGTGATGGGACCGTGGGCGAACTTTATTTGACCAAGTGTCAGAGACCAGCTCAGCCTCAGAGGTTCACAGAGTATGCCGGGCCCCTGAGGGTGGGGATCCAGCTTCCAACCTTCTCCGGAAGTCTTGGGTGTGCACCTGGCAAACGTGGCTTGGCTGGTGCATAGGAGGGTCATATGTCCCCTCCTGCCTGGGGAGGAGGCAGGGTGGCTCTAGGAAATCAGCACAAAGCTGCGTTTGTCTCAGTGGGGGCTACGTGACCCTGCAGCTCCTATGTATGGCACCCCAACAAATGACTACCTTCTGTTTGATTTTTTCCCTTCCAGCCATGCTTTTCCAGTTTCTGGTGTGATGCCCACCAGCTGGGCCTCCCACCTTCTGACTTTGCCTTTCTTGCATCCCTTTCTTGGCCCTTAGCTCGCCTTGTTCCCTGCCTTTCTGGAGCAGCACGTTTGCTTTGACAGTCCCGGGGGGCTCGCTTCCCTAACGTGTCCCCTGTATTTCTGTATTTCTGTGCTGCCTGGTTGCCTCCTTCACAGCCCAGGCCAGGGAGCATTCAGGGCTGACCTCTTCCTAAGAAGCAGCAAAAGGCTTGAGGAGCTCGGCTTTCCCTTCGCCTTCTCCTGCTCACATGCCTTGGCTAAAACCTCCAGTCTCCTCTGCTCTAAAATAGGATACTTTTTCCCAAGTCTCAGCAAAATAAAACCTGATGTTTATAGAGTCCTGATCAGGTTTTCATACCCCACAGGCTAGGCACAGAAGATCTTATTCTCTCCATCTTACAGCTGGAATAACTGAGTATACGAGAGGAAAAGTCGCATGTCCATGGTCACACATTAGGGAGTGGCAGAGTCACCTGCTGTTCATTCCTTGCAATATCCTTTACTATTGATTAATGCCTCTAAGGCAATAAGCACGCTTACATTGGTTTTCAAATACTCTTCACATTCTCCCTCCTTGTCATTTGACTGTATTTTTAATATTTAAGTAAGCACAAAAACACATTTGTATATTAAACAGATCTTTATGTATTAAATACATGTATATATGCAATACTCAGCACTAGTCTTTTTTTTTTTTTTGACAGAGTCTGGCCCTGTAGCCCAGGCTGGAGTGTGCAGTGGCGAGATCTCTGCTCACTGCAACCTCCGCCTTCCAGGTTCAAGCGATTCTTCTGCCTCAGCCTCCTGAGTAGCTGAGATTACAGGTCTCTGCCACCACACCTGGCTAATTTTTGTATTCTTAGGAGAGACAGCGTTTCACCATGTTGGCCAGGCTGGTCTCTAACTCCTGACCTCAGGTCATCCGCCTGCCTCAGCCTCCCAAAGTGCTGGGATTACAGATGTGTGCCACTGCACCCAGCCTCAGCACCAGTATTAATTGACGTCACTCGACTCATTTCGATTGTCTTAGTTAATTTTTAGTGTATTCCTCAGGAGGGATTTGTAAGGATTTCTTACATGTTCAAAAGTTTGTCTGCAACCTTTGTGCTTGACTCAATTTGTGTGGATATAAAATCCTTCATTCACTTCTTTCCTGGAATAGCTTTAATTTATTGTTTATTTATTTATTTTATTATTATTATTTTTTTGCACAAAGCATTGCTGTTGAAAAATCTGATGACAATTTAATTTTCTTCCTGTGGGGATTTGGTGGCAATCCTTTCCAGTTACTCCTGTTTCAGAGAGGTGTGCATTCCTGTACTGTCAGGAAGGGATCCTGTTTCAGAGAGGTGTGCATTCCTGTACTGTCAGAAGGGATCTTGTTTCAGAGAGGTGTGAGTTCCTGTACTGTCAGGAAGGGATCCTGTTTCAGAGAGGTGTGAGTTCCTGTACTGTCAGGAAGGGATCCTGTTTCAGAGAGGTGTGAGTTCCTGTACTGTTAGGAAGGGATCCTGTTTCAGAGAGGTGTGAGTTCCTGTACTGTCAGGAAGGGATCCTGTTTCAGAGGGGTGTGTGTTCCTCTGCTGTCAGGAAGGGATCCTGTTTCAGAGAGGTGTGTGTTCCTGTACTGTCAGGAAGGGATCCTGTTTCAGAGAGGTGTGTGTTCCTGTACTGTCAGGAAGGGATCCTGTTTCAGAGAGGTGTGTGTTCCTGTACTGTCAGGAAGGGAATATGGGCAAGATGTCCTTGCTAGCTTTCTGCCCAAGACCTTGCTCTTTTCTTGTTTTCTTGAGGGATAAAAAATATGGGCTTTCACTTTCAGAGGTCTCTGCTTCCCTTCCCACATGACAGGGTTTGGATCGGTGTCCTGACCCGAATCCCATGTCAAATTGTAATCCCCAGTGTTGGAAGTCGTGCCTGGTGGAAGGTGATTGGATCATGCGGTCAGTTTCTCCTGAATGGTTTAGCACCATTCCCTTCGTGCTATTCTCCTTCGTGCTGTTTTCGTGAACATGAGTGATTTCTTGTGAGAGCTGGTTGTTTAAAAATGTATAGCACGGCCAGGTGCGGTGGCTCATGCCTGTAATCCCAGCACTTTGGAAGACCGAGGTGGGCAGATCACTTGAGGTCAGGAGTTCAAGACCAGCCTGGCCAACATGTTGAAACCCTGTTTCTACTAAATATACAAAAATTAGCCGAGCGTGGTGGCACACGTCTGTAATCCCAGCTACTTGGGAGGCCGAGGCAGGAGAATTGCTTGAACCTGGGAGGCGGAGGTTGCAGTGAGCCGAGACGGCATCACTGCACTCAGCCTGGGTGACAGAGCGAGACTCTGTCTCAAAAAAAAAAAAAAAAAAAAAAAAAGGAGCACCTCCCCTTTCTCTTCCTCCTGCACCAGCACCAGCCATGTTAAACACTGGCTCCCTCTTTGCCTTCTGCCATGATTGTAAGTTTCCTGAGGCCTCCCCAGAACCCGAGCAGATGTCAGAATCATGCTTCCAGTACAGACTGCAGAACTGTGAGCCAATTAAACCTCTTTTCTTCATGAATTACCCAGTCTCAGGTATTTATTTATAGCAGGGTGAGAACGGACTAATACACCATGTAACTTCAGCACTGTCCAGCAGAACTGTGTAATAATGGGATTGTTCTACATCTGCATTGTCCAATGCAGTCACCATATAGCAGAAGCTACTAGCCAAGCATTTGAAATGTGGCTAATGCAACTAAGAGGCTCCATTTTAAAATTCAATTTTATTTTATTTTATATTTATTTATTTATTTATTTATTTATTTATTTATTTATTTATTTTTGAGACAGAGTCTTACTCTGTCGCCCAGGCTGGAGTGCAGTGGTGCCATCTCTACTCACTGTAGCCTCCACCTCCCGGGTTCAAGTATTCTCCTGCCTCAGCCTCTTGAGTAGCTGGGATGACAGGTGTGTGCCACCATGCCTGGCTAATTTTTGTATTTTGCAGTGTGAAGCCTTAGTTTGGAGTTCCTCCTCTGTGTGGGGTTTGTCCTGAAAAGACGTCCCCACTGGTTAGTTTCAGGAGCTATCAGGTCTAGACTGCCTAGGGTGTCCTAACCTCAATTCAGGGTCTGCCGAGATCCGTCCCAGCTTTTCTGCTCCTCTCACATTTTGGCCTGTCATGGTTCCCGTCAGCACTTTTGGTGGTTTTGAGGGTCTCTGGGCTACTTCACCCACTCATATTTTGGGGTTCATGGGATTCCTCCTTCTGATTTTGTTGTACATAAGAATATTTTGTTTTTCTACCCTAGTCGCTTTGCCCATTTTCCAAGAAGGGTTTAGGGAGATTCAAAGTCTATGGTGTCATTGGTGCTATTGTCCTATTTTTTTATTTTGAAGACCCTGCTGGTGTGTAGATCTCAGAAGTACAGGCATTCTTGTAGATTCTCTGTTGCTTAAGTTTCAGCACAAAAAGTCACATGTTACGAAGTGCTTAGTACGTGGGAGGCACCAAAAATATGTGTTAAATGAACGAAGGTTCTTAACCACGTATGGTCAACTTTAGACATCTGAGCAAATTCTATTTGTGTAGCAGACATTCTGGCACCCTGAGCAAAACTGGCAGAAATAGATCTCTTGCGCAATGGAAATTCAATGGCCAGACCCACGTGGCAAGACAAGGGGATGGACTCCAGCTAGTTCTGTGCTGCCATTGGGCCTCCTCTCTGCAGGTCAATGTGCAGAAGAGCAACAGTCTCCATAAAGCTGATTAAGGGATCCCCAGCAATGGGGAGGAGGCAATGAATTTAGAACTGAGCACTGGAAGAAAGTGAAAGCTATGATTTCAAGGGAAGTGTTTATTATGTGCATGACACAACAATGAAATTGTAGACTGAATAAGTGATTGATGAAATGAATGAGTCAAAGACTTGGGTAATATCTCTTGATGAGGAGGCAAGATCTTGAGCATGCTGGATATAGCTGTAGTCACCCTGACACTTCTCAGGTTACTCTCTGGAATAGAAATAAACTCAGGGCCTCTTCTGGTCATTGACCCCCCAAATCTTATCCCTCTGAAGAAGTTTTGTCTATGCCTTCATCCTGAGCCTACTCCGTTTTGATCCCTCCTTGATGCCTTCTGCAGAGGTAATGCTCTGTTTGTTTTGCCCTTCTATTAGAGATCTTTCTTTTATACACAGGCTCTTAGTATAAGAAAGAAAATATAAAAGAAAGTGGGGTTCTCCGTCTTCCCTTGGTTCTGGGGCTCTACCCAGCTCTGGAGTTAAAGGTACTGCCAGAGAGTCAGATACTTATTTTTCATTTTCAAACATCCTTGACTCAATGTCAACTAAAAAATCACTTAAAAAAATATGCTTATGTTCCAGAGACCCTAAGAACGCACAGGAAAGTTGGGGGGCAGCAAAGTCTCCACCTCCACTCCCGGAGAGCCAGGACCCTCTCTGAGCTGGTGTCTGGAGGACCCTCTGCTGCCCCGGCCCAGTGCTTGCCTCTCTTTGCCCCTCTGCCTTAGGCCCTGGCTCATCAGTAGGAAATCTCAGTGCTACCTTCTTTCCATCTGGTGTCTTCCCTTCAAACACAGACACAGGCAGCTTCTGCTCAGCACACCCCAGACTCCTAAGTCTTAGCAGGGGAAAGCCTCTTGGCACCTCTCCTATCTCCATGCCCTTTTCCTCTCATCTATTTAAAAAAGCTGGGATTGGGGAAACAGTGAAGGCATCAGCTGCTTCTGCCCTCAAGAAGAAAATAGCCTCACCCCATCTCCTGCAAAAGGAGCACTATCCAGCCTGTAATATTCAGGGTCCTCTGGAGAATCAGATATACACAGAGAGACAGAGATGAGAGGAGACTTACAAACTGAATTAGCTTATGAAATTATGGAGGCTGATGAGCCCCACAACTGGCCGTCTGCGAGCTAGAGAACCAGGGAAGCCAGCTGCATGGCTCAGTCCAAGTACAAAGGCCAGAGAACCAGGGATGCCAATAGGGTAACTCTCAGTCCAGGGCCAAAGTCCTGAGAACCCAGGCCACTGGTAAAAGTCCCCAAATCCAAAGGTCAGAGAATCTGGAAGTGGGATGTTGAAGGGCAGGTGAAGAAAGGTGTCCCATCTCCAGATGAGAGAGAGAGCAAATTCTTTTGTCTTCTGCCTTTTTGTTCTGTCTCAGCCCTCAGCTGATTGGATGGTGTTTGTCCATACTGGGTGAGGGTGACTCTTCCTTACTCAGACCACTGATTCAAATGCCAGTCTCTTCCAAAAACACCCTCAAAGACATACCCAGAAATAAGATCTTGCCAGCTATCTGGATATCCCTTAATCCAGTCAAGTTGATACCTAAAATGAACCATCACACAACCCAGGGAGCAGACCATGAAGAGGTGAGAGCCCCAACCTCGCTCTGAGCTTCACCAGCATGGTGGTACACACTGCATCCCAAGGGTCATGAGACATTCTGCTGGACACAGACCCATAGGAGACTTGTGGAGTTTGGGGATGAAAGTCGTTCCAGGGCCCTCCTGCAGCCTCATCCCGACCCAACAGTGGCCATTCAACACTCTCTGGGGGACTTCTGTGTGGGGCAGGAACATTTTGCCACCTTCAGAAGCATGAATCAAGCCTTGCAGGTGGGTGATACCAATATCCACCCACGTGACTGCGTGCTGCCGGTAGCCCTGGTTCTGATGGGGGCTTCTCTCCTTTACACACAATGGGACTTTGATGTCCAGGAGCGTTTGTCCTGCACTGGTTTCTAGAAGGCCTTTGTTCCCATTGCTTTGATGACGACAGTAAGACAATCACTGGCTGACTTGGACTCACAGACAACCTGGTCAGGGGACAGGTTATGGGATCTCGGAGGTGACTTGGTGCCTTTCACACATGCCCCCATGACCCGCTATCTTCCATAAGTCACCCATTTTGTCTGTTTTTCTTTTTTTTTTAAGACAGAGTTTCACTCTGTCACCCAGGCTGGAGTGCAGTGGTGTGATCTTGGCTCACTGCAACCACCGTCTCCAGGGTTCAAGCAATTCCCATGCTTCTGCCTCCCACATAGCTGGGATTACAGGTGCATGCCACCACACTTGGCTAATTTTTGTATTTTTAGTAGAGACAGGTTTTCACCATGTTTCCCAGGCTGGTCTCAAACTCCTGACCTCAAGTGATCCACTCGTCTTGGCCTCCCAAAGTGCTGGGATTACAGGCATGAGCCACTGCGCCCAGCCAAGTCACTCATTTTGGATCTATCAGTATACATTTCTCTAACTCTTCTGGAATCTATTTAACTTTAAAATTTGTGTCAGCTATAATTAGTTTGGCAGTAATTAATAGAAACTTGGAACTATAGCAGTTTAAATAAGTTAAAGGTTTGCTTTTCTCCCAGGCAAAGCACTTGTGGAGACAGGAGGTCCAGGGCTGGTTTGACAGCCCCACGATATGGTTAGCGCCTCAGGCTCCTTCTGCCTTTCTGTTCTACCATTCTTAGTAGTACCATGCGTCTGTCCTCAAGGAAAACTCAGGGCTGCAAGATGGCTGCTGCTGCTCCAGTCATCATGCCCACCTTTCTGTCATGAAGAAGAAAAGAAAGGAAGAGCTTGCCAGGGGAGTCAGACCCTTTTAAAAAGATCTCCCAAAGCCCCCCAACAATAATTTCCTCCACCTCAGGGGCCGCCTCAACTGCAAAGAAGGCTAGGAATGAACTGGGAATATTGCCATCCTCAACAACATAGGGATTTTGTTGGCAAAGAATTATCTCATGGCACCTAAGCCTTACTGAGCCCTTAGTTGACGCTGGATACTCTAAGTACCCCATATGCATGACCTCATGGAACCCTCACAACAACACCGTGATGCAGGAACTATGATTACCCTATTTTTCATAACAGGAAGCTGAGCCATAAGGGTTTCAATAGTTTTTCTAAATGACAGAGCCAGGATTTGGCTCTGAACATGAGTTTTTCCCACACTCAGGCTATTTTCCACGTGGGCCCCTTGCCCTCAGCCATCAGCTGACTGCTTAAATTCGGGTCCCCCGAACTGTCCCCATGCCCCCCAGCCCCCAACCTTGTCACTGTGGTGAAAGAGCTTGGTCTTTCAGCTCAGAGGTCCCCGTTCAGAGCTGTCCTTTGAGACCTGGGTGATTCCCCACCTCCGAGGCTCTCACCGTCAGTGGTACCTGGCATGTGGGGATTCTTGGTCCCCTAACCTGCCCCTCCTATCTCTCTTCCATATGTCCCTGTCCCTCTTTCTATTATTCTGTTTTTCTCTTCCTCCCTCTTTTCTTTTCTTTCACAACATCCGTTAATCCTTTCTTTAAAATAAAAGAGACGCAGTCTTCCAGCCAGGGCTTAGTTCTTGTACTCTCACTTTCCTTCTGCCCCTCCTCTTCGTCACCCTTCTCCTTCTCTGGCCTCCCTTTCCCCACACGGAGACACCTCCCCCAGCCCCCACTGACACCCAGCCACCCCTGTGAGCACACGCTGTGGAGCAGGCCCAGAGGAAACCGCCAAGCCAGGGACATAAACATAATGAAGCTGGCACGGGCCCCTCCCCAGGGCTCGGTTTGGCAGTCACTCACTGTCACTAACAGGTCTACATCCCCAACTCCCTTCACAATGCTTGGGAGGAGAGAGCCCAGAGTGAAGGGGACTTTTACTATCCTCAGAGGGAGCTTCGTTCCTGCTACAATCTTTCCTGCTCTGCTCTAGGCCGGCCAGCAGCTTGAAAGAGGTTTTGGTCCAAATGGGTCTCTCTCCTTCAGTCAACAAACATCAGTTAATTAACCAGAACAGTCAACAGTACCAATAAAGAGCTTGCAGTACTGGCCTGTGGGGTGGAGGCGGCATCTTAGAAAACCATGCAGGGCAGCCCTTTCTGCAATGGACGGGCTGAAGCCCCAGGACTTGGTTTCCTATCTCCCTCCCAACCCCTTCCTCTGCCTCTAACCCGTAGACTGTGACTTTGGTGTAAAAAGAACTTGCTGTTACCAAACACATTTATGTAGCTGATCCTTTTCATCTTCAGAACAACTCCACTTTACCATGAGGCGGTACCCAAGTTCAAACAGCCCTGAGCAGTGGAGTCACACTCCTGGATGATGAGGCCGCTCTGGTTTGCACAGACAACTGCTTGTTTCATCAGGACCATGGAGGAGAGTAGAGGCCACCAGCCACATGCAGGGACCGCGCTCCGTTCCAGCTCTGCCGTGGGAAGCTGTATGAGCTTGCGTGGCTGCCCAAAGCTCCTTTTGTCTTGCCTGCCTCCCTCTATAAGTATGGAACACGGCTGGGCGTGGTGGCTCACACCTGTAATCCAACACTTTGGGAGGCCGAGGCAGGCGGATTATGAGGTCAGGAGATCGTGACCATCCTGGCCACCATGGTGAAACCCGGTCTCTATTAAGATACAAAAAATTAGCCGGGCATGGTGGCATGTGCCTATAGTCCCAGCCACTGGGCTTAGGCAGGGGAATTGCTTGAACCCGGGAGGTGGAGGTTGCAGTGAGCTGAGATAACAGCACTGCACTCCAGCCTGGTGACAGGGCAAGACTCCATCTCAAAAAAAAGAATGGAATGCTGCACATTTATTTTCTCAGTCAGAGATGGCCCCATAACCCAGGTGTCCCCAGTGGCAGGCCAAAGAAGGTTTTTGTTTGTTTGATTGGTTGGCTGGTTGGTTTTTTGTTTTGTTTTGTTTTTTTTGTTTTTGAAACGAAGTCTCATTCTGTTGCTCAGGCTGGAGTGCAGTGGCGCGATCTCGGCTCACTGCAAACTCCATCTCTCGGTTCAAGTGATTCTCGTGCCTCAGTCTCCTGAGTAGCTGGGATTACAGGTATGCGCCACCATGTCCCATTAATTTTTGTATTTTTAGGCCAGGCATGGTGGCTCATGCCTATAATGCCAGTACTTTGGGAGGCTGAGGTGGATGAATCACCTGAGGTTAGGAGTTCGAGACCAGCCTGGCCAACATGATGAAACCCCATCTCTACTAAAAACACAAAAATTAGCTGGGCATGGTGGCAGGCGCCCATAATCCCAGCTACTCCAGAGGCTGAGGCAGGAGAATCACTTGAACCTGGAAGGTGGAGGTTCCAGTGAGCCGAGATCGCACCACTGCACTCCAGCCTGGGTAACAAGAGCAAAACTTTGTCTCAAAAAAAAAAAAAGAAAACAATTTGTATTTTTAGTAGATCCGGGGTTTCACCATGTTGGTCAGGCTGGTCTCGAACTCCTGGCCTCAAGTGACCCACCCGCCTCGGCCTCCCAAAATGCTGGGATTACAGGTGTGAGCCACTGTACCCAGCCAAAAAGAAGTTTTTAGGAGCCCCCAGGAAAGGTTTGTTGTCTGGGATAAAAAAGGAGGGCTTTTCTGCCTATCCCCTTCTCTCCTGCTTTGCATCGTGGTATGAAGATATGACTCTGGGAGCTGAGGCAGCCATTGTGTGAGCATGAGGTGGCGAGCTTGAGGACCAACGTATTAGAGCACGTGAAGAGCCTGAGTCATGGAACACTGCCCCCAGCTCTCAGCTCCCCCTTCAGACTTCTTATTATGGGAGGAAAATACACCTTTACTTGTTGAAGTGTTTGTGGTGGGCGGAATGATGTCCCCATTCCCAGAGACGTTCATATCTTAATCCCTGGAATCTGTGACTGTTAGGTTATTTGGCAACAGGAAATAATGGTAGCAGATACAATTAAGGTCGCTAATCAGCTGGCTTTAAAATGAGGAGATCATACTGTAGTATCTGAGTGAACTTATATAGATGTATCCCTGAAGACATAGATATCTCTCAGAGAGAGAGAGAACAATTTATATATTTTTTTATTATTATTTTTTGAGATGGAGTCTCACTCTATCACCCAGGCTGGAGTGCCATGGTGTGATCTTGGCTCACTGCAACCTCCTAGGTTGGAGCAATTCTCCTGCCTCAGCCTCCCGAGTACCTGGGATTACAGGCACCCACCACCATGCCTGGCTAATTTTTGTATTTTTAGTAGAGATGGGGTTTCGCCATGTTGGCCAGGCTGGTCTTGAACTCCTAACCTCAGGTGACCCACCCACCTCGGCCTCCCAGAGTGCTGGGATTACAGGCATGAGCCACTGCACCCTGCTGAGAAAAACTTATTTTAAGGAATTGGCTCATGAGCCTGAAATTTGTAGAGCAGTCTGGCAGGCTGGAAATTCAAGGAATAGTCAATGTTGAAGTCTTGAGCACAAAGTCTGCAGGCTGAAAATTCAGGCAGAAATTCTATATTGCAGTCTTGAGGCAGAACTGCTCCTACTTCAGGAAACCTGTCTTTTCTCAGCCTTCAATTGACTGGATCAAGGCTCTTAAGTAATAGAGGATCATCTGCTTTACTTAAAGTCGACTGATTTGAGGAGAGTGCAGTGGCACATGCCTGTAATAGAAGCTACTCGGGAGGCTGAGGCAGGACGGTTGCTTGAGGCCAGGAGTTTGAGGCTACAGCATGCCATGATCATCCCACTACACTTCAGCTGGGGCAACAGAGCAAGACTCTGACTCTTAAAAAAAGAAAAAAAAAGTTTACTAATTTAAGTGTTAATCACATCTAAAAACTATTTTACAAAACGGGCCAGGTGAGGTGGCTCATGCCTGTAATCCAGCACTTTGGAAGGCTGAGGGAGGTGAATCATTTGACCCCAGGAGTTTGAGACCAGCCTGGCCAACATGGCAAACCCCCCCGCCTCTATAAAAGATTAAAAAATTAACTGGGCATGGTGGCCTGTCCTTGCGGTTCTAGCTACTTGGGAGGCTGAGACAGGAGGATCACCTGAGCCCGGGTGGCCAAGGCTGCAGTAAGCTGTGATCACACCACTGCATTCCAGCCTGGGCTACAGAGCGAGACTCTGTCTCAAGAATAAATAAATAAATAAAAAATTTAAAAGTTACTTTACAGCAGTAGCTAGACTAGTGTTTGACCAAACAACTGGGCACCATAGCCTTGCCACGTTGACACATCAAAAGCAACCATCACAACGGTCCCTAAATGTACAAGAGGGAGGCAGAAGAGTCAGTGTCACAGTGATTCTATGTGGCAAAGACTTGACCGGCATTGCAGGCTTTGAAGATGGAATGGGGCCATGAGCCAAGGAATGCAGGACACCACTAGCAGCCGGAAAAGGAAAGAAAATGGTTTTCCCCTAGAGCTTGTAGAAAGCAGCACAGCCCTGCTGACGCCTTGATTTTAGCCTTGTAAAACCTCTTGGGACTTCTGACCTCCAGAACAGTAAGATGATAAATATGTGTTGTTTTAAGCCTCTAAACTTCATTATAGCGGTGCAAGGAAATGAATACAGCCACTGTTTGTTCAGATTTTTTTCATGTACTTACAGCCAAAAGCATACCTAACATTCACTTGGCAATGACACTTTATCTCTCTGGACTTTCAGTTCATCTCTGATAAACGGTAGGGGGTGAGGGGAGAGACTGAAGTGCTCTAGGCCTGTTTCTACCCTGCCCATAGTGTATCTAAATCTACCTGACTCAAGGGTGATCTATTACTCCCTTACCAAGGTCCTCCTTTGCAGAATTGTATAAATGGCACTCTAGGGTGTTGGCTGTGTTTGCTAGCCGTGGCCTTTGAGGCTCCCCAGACACATGCTAAGCACTTTAAGGAAAGGGGCCATGTCTTCTCTTTATATCTTCTCACAGCACCCACTGCATGAATCAACTTTTCTAGCATTCTCCTATCACTAGCTGTGTGGCCTGGGATATATTACCTAACCTCTCTGGGCTGCAGGCTATTTGTCTCTAATAAGCAGATAATAGAAGTACCTGCCTCATAGGCTTAGTATATAAGGAATAATTGAGATAATGAACATGAAACATTTAGCACAGTACCTGACAACACACACTAAATAAATATTAGTTTTAATGGTGGTATTCATCACCACAATAAATATATTGAAAAGGCGTACATTCTCGCCATTTTGCTATTAAGAAAACATATATTCAAAGAGGTCAGTTAATTTGCATGAGATTATGGAGCTCAAGAGGGCGTAGTTAGACTTGGAACCTAGATCTACCTGGTAAAATTAAACGTAATAACACATGTAAAGTGCCAGAACAGTGCCTGGCACATACCAGGCTCTCAGTAATGATAACTGTTGTTGTTATTTCTACTCCCCTAATTTATCTCTATTTATTCAATCAACACTTATTGCATGTCAATTACATATGTGTCAAATCCTGAACTAAGCAGGAAGACTACAAAGATAAAAGACAGAGACCCTGCGCTCAAGGCTGTAACTACTGAGCTTGATATTCCTATAAATTACTGGCAAGAGTGCAGAATACCCACAGGGACAAGAATGGGGACAGCGGGAATCCCGTACTCTCTTCCCTCTCGTTACCCATCATTCCTTGCAATGGATCTTTCCTTTCCCATTTCCAGGCCTTGATCACTTCCACTTCCTCACTGACCCTAGGAAGGCACCCACTCCTTCTCCTCTTGTCCATTTCTGCTTTGGAAATTCCATCCACCATTCAAAGCCCAACTTGAATCCCTGCCCAACCATAGCGGCTTCCTGAATGACCCTACCCAGTCTTCCTTTGAACAACTCAGGGTGCACTATCCAGGGTGATCATCTAAGTATCTGATAACCAGCTGTCATGGGCACTGGCTGGTCAGAATGAGCCCAGCTGCAAAGACCCATAAGGCTCTACCAGGCTCACCAGCTGCATGGCCACCCTTTGAGGCCACTCAGCTGACACTAGATGTTAGTGACCTCGAACGATAGGCATTTTTAAATTTTTTCATCTTTTTGTTCTTTATAACTAGATTGTAAGCTTCTTTGAGTTCCTCACAGCATCCGCCTTTATCATATGTATCTGTCAGGAATACTTGTAGATGCAAATAACAGAAAAATTATCAATGGATTAGACAAATAGAACGCTGTTTTTCCCCGAAACAAGAATGCTGGGAGTAGATGACTTCTAGGGATGGTTCACCCAGTGGCATCAGGACCACCATTTTTGTGTGTCTCTTGGCCTTTCCCTCATGTTCAAAAACAGCTGCCAAAACTCCAAATAGAAGGAAAGAAATCACGTCACCTACAATGTCTTTCCCTTTAATTTGGCTTCCCTCTTATCGTATTGCCTGCTTCAGCGTCACAGGACCAGCCCAGCCTCCAGGGAGGTTGGTGTAATGGAACAAATGTTTATGTCCCCTCCGAACTCACATGTTGAACTTTTCACCCCCAAAGTGATGGCATTAGGAGGTAGGGCCTTTTGGAGGTGACCGGGTCATGGGGGAGGAGCCCTCATGAATGGGATTAGTGCCTTTGTAAGAGACCCCAGAGAGATCCCTCTCCCCTTCCACCATGTGAGGATGCCGTGGCCATCTAGTGAGCGGACTCTTATCAGACACTGAATCCGTTGGTGCCTTGATCTTGGACTTCCAGCCTCCAGACTGTGAGAAATAAATTCCTGTTTTTTATGAGCCACCCAGTCTATAGTACTTGTTCTAGCAGCCTGAACAAAACAAGAAAGTTGGAAATAGAAGTGCTTCCCTTTTCCAGTCTCAGAGGTGGAGGCAGGCCAGGAATGAGGGGGCTGGGAATGGGCATTATGTCAGGTGACCAGCCAGCAGGGTCTGCCACTCCACACCTGAGTGAATGAACGAATGAATGAATGAATGAAGCAACCAATGAATGAATCAATGAATGAGTCCATCAATCAGCTTAAAAGAGGGTTCCACTTGGACAAGTCTAGGGTAGGAAGGAACCTGGGGATATGGTCTTCAGAGCTCTATGTGGCCACTGGGTCCGGCCTGCACAGAGTTTCTCCCAAATCCCCCTCCGGCCCTCCTTCTTTCCCTTCTCCCAGCCCCTTCGTGGGCTCTCCTTAAGAGTGGAACCCCAATATAGCTGTTTACAGCCCCGAAGAGACAGGCAGGGCTCTGTCCCTCCTCTGGTCCCTGCCCCCATCCTGTCCATACAAGATTGATAATGAAACCAATACCTTTTACCAGCGTAATTTTCATATTTAATGAGCGTGACTCAAAAACTATTACATTAATTAGTCAAATCCCACAAACCGTTAATGGTGCACGCGGTAATTAATATTGTATTCAATTAAAAAATGACCTGTTTCGGGGGCTTCTCCCAGGTTGGGAGCATGGGGGCTGGGGTGTTTGCAGGCGTGCAGGGCCCTGTTTGCAGGCCAAAGCCCTCTGGTACTGCCGCCCTTTCATCTCACTTTCCTCTTCCCAGCGATACCTGGAGAGAGAATGCACCAGGAGAACATGGGTGCTTCCCGCCCGCCACCCTGGCCAGCCGCTGGTTTCCCCTCTGTTTTGCCACTCTCCCCTCCACCTCTTCCCCCTCTGCTGAGCCGACAGCCTACTTGCTGTGATTTATGGGAGGGCCTGGCACAGGGCTCACGAACTGGAAAATTTCCAGTTTACACAAGAATTCCCTGAAAAATGAGCTTGCTTAATTTATTTCTTTCATTAACGACTTCGAACTGTGAGATCATCTTTCTGAGGGCCCCTCCGGTGTCACCCAGCATTGTTCATACATCCCGACAAGCTGCTCCCTGGCCTCCTGTCCTGCCTGCTGGACCAGTGGCCAGGGCCCCGGGGAGGGATGAGGGGCTGACCTCAGTGGGTGTCTGCCTGGTGGCCCAACTGCTGGGACTGGGGCCTTTGGCCAATCAGGGATCCCCTTCCCTTCCACCCTGTTAATACCTGGGATTGAAGCTCAAAGCTAAATCAACAGGAGCCCGAGGCTCGATGTTGGCTGGATGCACTTACAGAGGGTGTGGCACTTTGCTAGGCCTGGGTGGCAAGCAGCCAGGAGGAGTTTAAGTCAAAGCGCTCATCAGCCGGAGACGTAAGATCCAAGAATGGAGACGGGTCTGATAATCAGGACACAACTGGAGGACAAGGCCTAGGCCCTGCCTTTATGTGTGGCCCGGAACAAGAGTGTCCAGGGGCCCTCAACCCGCAGCTCTCCCACATCCCTCCCAACAGGACACCTAGCTCTCACTCTACACTTTGGCTCCCTCTCCCAAACAGCTGCCTCTGGGCCACCCATCAGGCCTAGGATGAGCTTGACCCGCCTCCCAAGGGAAGGGCCAGGAAGAAGGCCCACATAGATCCTGGAAGTCACTTAGGGCCAAGTGTACAGGGAACTCTGAGGATGTGGAATAGGGTCTGCGAAAGAACACAGGCTTGGTTCCAGGAATCCTTGTCCCACAGGGAGGAGCTCTGCTATAGAAGAGGGACAGTGGAGATCCAGGGCAGAGGCTCCCTTGCCAGGGTTAAGGGCAGACCTTATGAAATTATGGTGGAAACAATTTGAAACAGCTCAAAGCCAATGGGGCAGCATGTGGTGTGGGTGGAGTACCTGGGCTTTGGAGCAGGACCACCTGGTTGGAGTCCTGACTCTGCCATGTTCTTGCTGTGCAACTTTGGGCAAATTACTTACCCTCTCTATTCTCAGGGTCTTGATTTTAGGAGGGGGATACAAAAATTGATTCTTCATAGAACTATTGAGAAGTTAAATATGTAGTGCACAGAGCCCTCTGACACACAGTAGGAATTAAATTAGTGTAAGTGATTACTGCTGTATTAATGGCAGCATTATTAGGTGATGTAATGACAGTGCTTTGCAAACATCCAGCCTCATGATTGACATTACAGACACTTGGCTCTACCATTTGCTTGCTGTGGGATCTTGGACGAAGCACATAACCTGCCTGAGCCTCAATTTCCTCAATTGCAAAATAGAGATTATTATAAACACCTCAGAGGATGTTATGCAAATCGAGTGGAATAATGCATGCTAAGGGTCTAGCACATGGTAAGTCCTTAGGCCAAGTCAGTTATTATTATCTATTAACAACTATTATGCCCTCTGAATATGTGGGATTCATCATGATTATCACCCTCCAAACAGATATTTTAGTGCTTCCTTTCCACTCTAAAATAAAATCCATAATAATATAACCTGAGTAAATACAGAATTTAAAAATAATACTACAGATTCTAAGTACGATATGAAGAAAAATAAAATAAGGGTAATTTACTTAAAAAACAATATGACTTTAAGTATAATACTAAAAAAGTAATTTCTAACAAAACAATTTGTATTTTAATCCATGAATGATCAGGTATGATGGCACTAGAAGACATAAAGGAGGAGTCTGTTGGTGAAATCTGAGTGAGGTCTATAGTCTAGTTAATTGCACTGCACCAATCAATGTCCCGATTTTGATAATGAGCTATAGCTATCTAAGATGCTTCCACTGGGGGAGGCTGGGTTATGAGTACATGATACCTCCCTGTACTACTTTTGCAGCTTCTTGTGAGTGTATAATTATTTCAAAATTTGTAAGTGGATTTCATAGCTACAAATGCAGACTAATATATACTGCCAAATGAGCCAAATACAATGAATAGTGTTTCCATTGTGATTTCATTTTCTGAAATAGTGAACAATTCTTGGCAAGGTCATGAACAAAACAAAGTTTAGTTTTACCTTGATTTACAAGAGTTGAATTGCTGGAAAATTTGGTGATATTAAAACTCTACAAAAAATTGCTTTGTATTTATATGTAAAAAAAAGTGTTAAGCCAGACTCAGATCCCTCAGGTCAAGTTTTTCATATATATCAATGTCCAGTGGACGTTCAAAATTCACATGAGCATTGGTGGTATAGTGGTGAGCATAGCTGCCTTCCAAAATTCACACGAGACACAAAACAACCTTTGTCATATGTAGGATTATCCTGTGTGTTTGCCATCCTCCCTGGACACACCCACTAAATGCTGGTGGGGAAGCACAATCACTGAAATTGCCAACCTCCCTGTCCCCCTTCTCAGAGGGAAGAAACTTCCACTGAGAGTCGTTAATATATAGAGGGTTCTAGTCATCCTTCTTATTCCTAACATGGTGGGCACATTTAACACTCACTGTCTTGAATCTGGGCCCATAGCAGCAGGCTTCCCTTGTCCCTACCACTCCAGGAAATACCTCTCATCCCTTCTTTCTGCAGAGCCTTCCTCAACTCTGTATTCCTTTAGCCTCGACCATGTCAGCTTCACCCTTATAAAGGAACCTTTTGAAGCCAGGTGCCTGTAGCTGAACTCCTGGAGGCAGCCACCATCTTCCTGAGAGAGGACTGACTCATTCTCTCTGCCGGGTGCCAAGAGAGAGATGAGGCCTATTCACAGTCCCAAGGGCCTTCCCTGTGAAGCCCAGCCCTGCACCTGCACCACACTGCTGCTCTCCAGCCAGCTCTCTAGAATCTGAAACCTGGGTAGGAGTTCCCACCATCCTACCCCCCACTAGTACATCCTCAAAGAATAAACTGCCCAATCAGCCTTCACATCTTCTTCCTATTAAAAGGAAAACATGGAGCTAAAAAAAAGTGACCCTTGGCAAACTGATATCAAACACAACCAAAAATGCTTAGTAGCTGTGTGAACTTGAACAAATCACGTAATCTCTCTGAGCCTTAATGTCCTCAAACTGTATGAGGGTCATGTAGAATAGTTTATGTGAAAGAGCTGTGTAAAATGTAAAATTACATTAATATATTAATATGATTAATTGCTATCACTGTTATTATTATGTGGGCCAGTTCAACGATTCATTTAAATATGCCAATGGATAAAAGAACAGTGGGCGAGAACCCCAAGTTATAGGAACATAGAATGCATGCACTCTTCAAAACCATCATCTAGATCAGGGCAAACTAGTTGGCAAACTACATCCTGTGGGAAAATCCGGCCCACAATCTGTTTTTGTAAATAAAGTTTTATTGGAACAGAGCCATGCTCATTTGGTTACATATTGCCTAGGGCTGCTGCAACAGCAGAGTTCAGTAGTGTAACAGAGAGCATATGGCAGGCAAGCCTAAAATGTGTGTTACTTAGCCCTTCGAAGAAAAAGTTTGGGGACCCCTGGTCTGCCCAGTCAACAGAAGGATCTGTCTAAAAGGTCCAACCATGTTACAATCCAGCTCTTCAACAGTACCCTGTTCAACAAGGAACACAGGCCTGGCTTCAGCCCACCCAGCCAGGCTCACCTTCCTGCTACAGACTTCATGCTTTAGAAAACCAAGCTTCTTTCTTGCAGTTTCCTTGCTCAGTGTTGTTTCTCACCCTGTACCTTTGCCAAGGACATGAGGCTAGCTTGGGATGGTTCTGGCAGGTTGAGGCCTAAGCTCCTTTTCTAGCCACTGCTTGGATCTCTTAGCCCCATCCCAGGAGCCTTCAGCCCCTCTGTCCTTGAAACAGGAATACAGCACGAGGGTCCACTGCCTCCTTTTAGCCTGGGAAGGCCTGAAGGAGTGAGCATCACTCAGGAACTTGGCTCTGGAGTGTGTAAAGTCCCAGTTCCATGTCTGTCACCCAGGAAGCAGCAATAAATAGTCAGTATTATTATCACTTAGCACCCACTTTTGGGTCTTGCCAAGTTTCAGAGTGCTCCACCTTTCATGGGCCCTCGACCTGCTGTGAGAATTTAAGGAGAGGAAGACTCCCCCTTCCCCACCATCTACCTGCTGCTCCAACCCATTCTCTCCTCTCTGGGAGAGGCAGGGCTTTTTCTAAGGCACTATAAGACACTATAATTTCAAGTGCTCTGTAATGACTTCTTAGTTACACAGACACTTAATAGAATTTCCTGAGATAGAGGTTGAGTCCACGGTAATTCTAGACCTCCTATTGACTTGAGTGTAATTGCTGCTAATAGACAAAGAGGTAATTACTGTGTGACCTGCCTTCTGGTTTGGAAGCAAACAGTCACACATGTTGTGCTGTTGGGGGCATCTGACAAGTGTTACTGTTGTGCCCAGTTGTGCCCAACCGAGTCTCTGCCCTGTTTGAAAAGACCCAATGATCCAATCAATCATAGGACCTGCACCTGGGAATATGTTACGTTATATGACAAAAGGGAATTAAGGTTGCAGATGGAATTAAGAATGTCAATCAGCCGACCTTCAAATAGGAAGATTGTCTTGGATTATCTGGGTGGTCCAATATAATCATGAATGCGGAAGAGGGAGGCAGAAGAGGAGGTCAGAATGATATGATGTGAGAAGAACTAGACCCACCATTGCTGGCTTCAAAGGTAGAGAAAAAGATCCACACACCACAAAACAGAGTGGCCCCTATAAGCAAGAAAAGGAAAGAAAATGGATTCTCCCTGCGAGCTTCCACAAAGGACCACAGTCCTGCCACACCTTAATTTTAGTCCTGTGAACCTGATGTTGCATTTCTTTTTCCTTTTTTTTTTTTTGAGATGGAGTCTCGCTCTGTTGCCCAAGCTGGAGTACAGTGACATGATCTTGGTTCACTGCAACCTCTGCCTCTTGGGTTCAAGTGATTCTCATGTCTCAGCCTTCTGAGTAGCTGGGATTACAGGCATGCGCCACCATGTCCGGCTAATTTTTGTATTTTCAGTAGAGACGGGGTTCACCATGTTGACCAGGCTGGTCTCAAACTTCTGGCCTCAAGTGGTCCACCCACCTCAGCCTCCCAAAGTGCTGGGATTACAGGCGTGAGCCACCACGCCCAGTCCGATGATGCATTTCTAATTTACAGAACTGTAAGGTAGTAATCTGTGTCCTTGGACCCCACTAAGTTCATGATCATTTGTTACAGCAGTCATTGAGTACGATTGTCGGCCCCTGGTCTATTCCAGCCCCTTTTACCTGGTACAGAAACCCCTCTGCAGTAAACCTGATTTGTGGCCATTTTCCAGCCTCTGCTTGAGGACTTCCGGTATAAGGAGCTCACTCCTCAAGACACAGCCTGTCCAATATTGGTCGGCTATCATTGTTGGAAAAGACTCCCCTTGTGAGTTCAAAATTCATCTCCCACAACTTTCAATCATTTGTTCTGGTTCTTCCTTGGGGACACACAGACTTACCTACTCACGCACACATACATGTGCATTGAAGTTTCCCATGATGGCTCTTCGTGTATATGAAGAGCTCCCCAAAGCCTGGCATGAAGGAAGCACATAAACATTTGCTGATGGACAAATGAAAAAATGTAACTCCTGCAGCTCCCCGTGACTGTGTCATGAACTGGAGCCGACCTCTGTTATTTTTGTCCCCAGCTGTAGCATCTACTCTCCCCTTTCTCCACTAGCAACACCCAGATTCTCCTTGGGAAATGCCCTCCTTAGCTCTTCATTCGGCTTGGCTGACAAAGCATTGCACCCCTGTTACGCCTCTGACCACAGTGATGGATTCAGGGGTGGCACATGACTCAAGCCCGGAAACCGGAACCAATGAGACTCAGTTCTTGGACTTTGGTGGGAGAGGACCATTGAGAAAGCGGCCCTCTTCTAACGGGAGGCCCAGGAATCTGACTTTTAATAGGTACAGGTACCCCAGTTTCTTGTTCTGCATGTCCTGCAGGTCGCGTTTTGAGAAACATTGCATAGGTTTTGTTTGGAATCTTAATCTGAATGCCACAAATGTAGACTCAAATAACAACCCTGAAGGTGGATTTTAACTCAGGACTTTATCAGGGCAAGAAAAGGATTATTGGAGAAGACCTAAGCCAATATGAGAATAAACCATGGATAGGTTTGTTAAACATAAAAATATAGTGAGTTAAAACAAAAAGTTAAGGTGGAGTCACCTCAGCTTTTTTCAGTTCACCCTTTCACTTAGGGTCTGGTGCACCTGCTGAACAGGCCCACTCATGTGCTTTCCCTCTCTGTCTCTCGTTCTCTCTTTCTCTCTCTCTCGGCACATGTGGACACACAGATTATGGAGAATAAAGAGAAGCCTAATCTGAGGTTCCCTCCATTGCCCCACCTGCTCCAGACCCAGAACAAGTGAAAGCCTTCTTCCCATGAATGATCAGGGCCAAGGGGATTTGGGGAGACTCTCGGGGCACAGGCACTCTATCCTCACTGGAGAGGCCTGAGTGTTAGCAATCAGGCCTTTAGAAGTTCCCCAGAGTTCTGTGCCCTCAGAGAGAGGCCCAATCCAGATGCCAGCCATTCTCTCTTCTGCTCTGAAGGACAAATGGGGAGCTGCCTCCGGAGGCTTGAGCAGTGTCTGTAGTAGTTTGGGACTGCCCTGTAATCTCCTGAGACATGTAACTGGAGTTAGCAATGCTGCCCAGGCCCCTGCACTCACCTCTCTAACAGAGCCAGGGCTTGGCACACAATTGGCTCTCAGAAATATGTGTTAGATGTACAATTGAATGAGAGCAGATAGAGAGGGAGAGGGAGAGGGAAAATGGGAAGAGAACAGTTCTTTCAACTCCCAGTCGGCTAGAATAAGGAGCTTCTTTAATAAACTTCCCATCAAAATGACATTGCTTGCATAATAACCAAGAAAGCAGAAACAACCTAAATGCCCATGAAATTCCCATGGATAAATGGATGAACAAAATGTGGTATATCCACACAATGGAATATTATGCAGCCATAAAAAGGAATGAAGTTCTGATACAAGCTACAGTGTGGATGAACCTCAAAATGCTGGGTGGCAGAAGCCAGACACAAAAGGTCACCTGTTGCATGATTCCATTTAGATGAAATATCTAGAGACAGCAGATTAGTGGTTGCCAGGGGAAGGTGGGGAGGGAGTAATGACAGTGAAGGCTTAATGATCACAGGGTGCCCCTTGAAGGTGATAAAAATACTTGTAACTAGATAGAGATGTGGTGGCACAACATCGTGAATATACTAAGTGCCATTGAGTTTTGCACACTTTCAAATGGTTAGTTTTATGACATGTGAATTTCACTTCAGTTTTTTTTTTATATTGCATGATATATTAATCTTGTCACAGTGCTATCTGGCAGCCTTAATGCTATTTGGCATCCCATCCTCCAGCTGTGAGGGCTATTTCATTCTCAAGGACTCATTTTGCAGTTTGGGGGTCATTCTAGCACTGCACCCTCCCATGACCTTCCCCTCCACTTCTCCCCTGGGCTAAGGCATTGCTAGAATTTCACTTCTTGTTGGTTTCTCATTTGGGCTTCCTCCACCAGTCTATCACTATCTCTGCTTCCCTGTTCCCTGCTCCTTTCAGTGGCCAAGACTCAGTGGCCCCCTGTCCTTTTCCCTGAGCCAGTCTCCATCTAGCACGGTTTCCTATGAACCCAGGAGGGTCAGGGGCTAACTGCCAATTCCATTCTGCTAGGGTTTTGGTGATGTCTGTAGCCAGGAATAGCTAGAATTTTATTTGTGTTTGATTTTCTCTTCTGGCTCTCCATTATCCAATTCCACATCAAGTGTCAGCCACGGCTACTACAATTTACCCGGAGCAAGTAGGGTGGGTCATTTCCCATTCAGAGGACTCACAACTCTTCTAGAAGAGCTCTCAGCTCCTGCCTCTGCTGCTCCCATCACTGGGTCTCTCAGGTTACAAGCCTCTGCCGTTGGACTTTGTGAACTCCTTTTCCCAAGCTCCTCTCCTCTCCTCTTCTCTCTGATATCACACAGATGTATGCAGAGATGGGCAGGCTGGCATGGGCTCCTGCGCATGCACACGAGCTCCTCTGCAAAGCCTCCCAACTGCAGCTCCACCTCCACAGTGTCAGGGGGCATTGAGTGTGGTCTGGAGGACTCTTCCCCTCGACTCCGGAAGATGAAGCAGCTGTCCCTAGGGCTGGGGCTGAAACACAAATCACTTTAAATCACTGTGCCTCTATGTTATGGGTTGAATTGCATACCCTAAAAAGATATGTTTTAAGTCTCAATTCCTGGCCCCTGTGAATGAGAACTGATTTGAAAATTAGGGACTTTCAGATGTAATCAAGTTAAGATGAGGTCATTAGGGCTGGGGGTGGTGGCGGCTCACACCTGTAATCCTAGCACTTTGGGAGGTCTAAGCAGGTAGATCACTCAAAGTCAGGAGTTTGAGACCAGCCTGGCCAACATTGCAAAATCCTGTCTCTACTAAAAATACAAAAATTAGTTGGGCGCCTGTACTCCCAGCTACTCGGGAGGCTGAGGCAGGAGAATCACTTGAACTCGGGAGGCGGAGGTTGCAGTGAGCCATGAGCTACTGCACTTCAGCCTGAGTGACAGAGCGAGACTCCATCTCAAAAAAAAAAAAAGGGGGGGGTCATTAGGGTGGGCCCTAAAGCCAATCTGACCCTTGTCCTTAGAAGAAGAAAATTTGGGTACAGATGCAAAGAGAGAAGCAGAAATTGGAGTTAGGCTGCCACAAACCCAGATCTCCCTGGGGCTGCCAGAAGCTGGAAGAGGCAAGAAAGGATCCTGCACTGGAGTTTCCAGAGGGTATACGGCCCTGCCATCACCTTGATTCAGACTTTTGGCCTCCAGACTATGAGAGAATAGATTTCTGTTGTTGTAAGTCACCCAGTTTGTGACATTTCGTAATGACAGCCCTAGGAAACTAACATACTCCACTTGCATAAAGAGAGAACAGTAAGACATGTTTTGAACACGGAAAATCCCTGCACACATGTGAGGGTAGAGTTGTTGAGGATCAGGAAGGTAAACCCTGTGAAAGAAAAATATTTGAAGTGTTAAGCACCGATCACACATGATTACGAAATCATCATTCTAATATTGATAAAACAGAACCAATTTCTGAGCATCCCACCTCCCCTCTGCCTTGTGCGCACCTGATAATTTCTTAACCATTTGCATTCCTCCTTTTGTCAGTTCCCTTCTCCTGCTTCCCCTTTAATAACTTGCAAACACGAAGGAGAAACCGTCCCTGACAGCCCAGTTAGGGACAAGGGATGGGTTAGCCCAGCTCCGAGGTAAGCTGCACACAGTTAACTTTCCCCGCGGGGGCGGGAACCCCAGTCTCCCTCCCGGGCATGCGTGTGCGCTCATGTGTGCCCCTGGAGCATAGGGAGAGAATCCAGTGATATTTCACACAAATGAGAAATGTTATTCTGCAGATTAAAGCCTCGCTGAGTCTGGTTTTGTCTTTATTTATGCTTTTCCATTTCCCTCTGCGCTGACATGGGTGCCCACGCCGGGGAGCACTGAAGGACGTAATTGGCGTGGTGAAGGATTGTTGAGCGGTCCGGGCGCTCCCTCTCAGGGCTGCCCCCCTTCTCTCCCCCATCTGTCACCATCTAATGTGACAAAGTTTTTATCGGGCATTGAGGCACAGGAGATTAAAAGTAAATACTGCAATCAGGAGGCAGCTGGGGAGAAAATGCAGCGCATTTCACAGTAAGCTGCACAGCTCATCAGGGTAGCCTTGTGGCTCCGTGAGGCGAGGGGGATGGGGAGATGGGGGAATGGAGAACTCCAGGCTGGGGTGAGCGCGAGGAGACACAGGCCTAAGCCGCTGTGCTTTCACTTTTTGCTAAGTAGTAATAAAATGATGGCAGCTGCCATATATCAAATGCCTACTATGTGCCAGGCATTTGGACTGGGTGGTTTTGAACATTTACTAATGTAATCCTCAGGATGATAACTTACAGTTGGAATAGCCCCCTCTTTTAATAGATGAAGAACCTGAAGGCCAGAGAGGTTAAGGAACATGTCCAAGGTCACACAGCTGATGAACTGCCCAGGAAGCCCTCTCTCCTTCTCCTTTCTGCTCTCTTCTTCACTGAACAGATACCGGGGTTTGGGTTTGCAAGATAAATTGCCACAGGAGAAATTGTGTTTTGTTGCATTTTCATTGCTATGTCATACTAAACGACAAGCATTCTCCACTAAAGAATTAATTCCATCTCATATTCATTCATTTGGCATACACGGTTTATGTTCTGCTTGCTTTTTCTGTTCAGTATCTCTAGCACCCAGAGCATTGTCTAGTACATAGTAAGTGCTCAATAAATATTTGCTGAATGGCTGATTGATTTGTTGAATAAATAAATATGAGTCCGGACCTCCTATGCCATTGCTACTCAAGTGTGGTCCCTAGACCAGCAGCACTGACATCCCTTGAGAGCTTGTTAGAAATGAAGGATCTCAGGGACCACCCTGGATCTGCTGAATCAGATTCCCAGGTGATTCATGTGATGCAGAAGTTTGAGAAACACCGGCACGTATATAAGACCCCTTGTCCTGACGGCCCAAACTTTCCTGCTTCATGGGTGAAGGAGGTTGAATTTTACTTACCTCTGAGATCATGCTTTACGCCACACATCATTAAATCCTGTTGCTAAAATACCACTGTTAGATGGTTTTACAGTGTAGACTGAATCAGCCATGAGTGGGCCCCTGCAAATCCTTCTCCTTTTGTCCCCCTTCCCCTTTCCTTTTTCTCCCTCTGCCCTCCCTGTAGGTCTGGGTCTATGGTCCTGGCTGATAGCAGATCTCTGAATTCTTCAGATGGGGCTGTGTCCTTAGCTACTATGTTCTCTCTTGAAGACTTTGATTTCTTCTCATTGCAGGACCATTCTCCAGGTGGCCTTGGACTGACCCAGTTCACCTCCCATCCCCCACACTTTCTTGCTTGTAGTTCTCAAGAATAGCTATGGCCGGGACACAGTGGCTCACACCTGTGTTCACACCTGTAATCCCAGCGCTTTGGGAGGCCGAGGCAGGTGAATCATGAGGTCAGGAGTTTGAGACCAACCTGGTCAATGTGGTGAAACCCCATCTCTACTAAAAATGCAAAAAATTGGCTGGACCTAGTGGTGAGCTCCTGTAATCCCAGCTACTCAGGAGGCTGAGGCAGGAGAACTGCTTGAACCCAGGAGGCAGAGGTTGCAGTGAGCCAAAATCATGCCACTGCACTCCGGCCTGGGCGACAGAGTGAGACTCTGTCTCAAAAAAAAAAAAAAAAAAAGAATAGCTACAATGTGTTGGGAATGCAGCATCCTGAGACAGAGAGGGACTGTCCCCCACAGGCTTCGAACCTCTCTCTCCTGTGGAAGCAGGATATTCTCAATGCTTTAGTCCAGTGGGTCACATGACCCCAAGGTGTATAACCCAGGAAGTAAAGACTCCATCTCCTGCAAGCCTTGTGTGGTGATGCATGCCTGCAGTCCCAACTACTGGAAGAGATGGGGATGGGGAGGCTGAGGTGGGAGGATTGCCTGAGCCCAGGAGTTCAAGGCTACAGTGAGCTATGATAGTGCCACTGCACTCCAGCCTGGGCAACAAAACGAGAGCCGGTCTCCAAATGGAAAAAAAAAAAAACAAAACTCCATCCACCCCAGCCAGCTCTCTTGAGCCTTGGGGAACTGGCTCACAATGGATGCTAGGCTTCTTCTGTCTCCTGCTTTCTATCTGTAAGCAATAAATCCACTTCACAGAACCTGTTGCCTGTGAGTGTGCTCTTTCTCACTGGACTCAGGCTTTGAAACTCTGCAGCCCGGGATGCAGTGGGCAGAAGTGTTTGACTCCTACTCCTGGTAGTTGGCATAATGAGGATCTTGGCTATGCCCCACACAGGGGGAGGCCTCGCTTGGGACTGGTTATTAATGAGTCTGCTTTACACTCATGGGCAGGGACCAAGGGGGTGAAGAAGAAAGAAAACTTCATTCTCCCAAACATTCAGCCAAATAAGCCCTTACTTCTGTGTCCCATAGAAAAACAGACTTACGTTTTGTTTTAACTTCCATTGTCTAGCTAGGGAAATTGAGGCCCAGGAAGGAGAAGAATCCCCATGTAGGCTGATGACACCAAACACTGAGTAATATTTGGTCCTTAGTAAGATGTAGAAGGGGAATGGTGGTTCACATCTGTAATCCCAGCACTTTGGGAAGCTGAGGTGGGAGAATCACTTGAGGCCAGGAATTTGTGACCAGCCTGGGTAACATAGTGAGACCCCATTTCTACAAAAATAAAAAAATTAGCCAGGTGTGGTGGCACACTCCTATAGCTACTTACTGAGGTGGGAGAATTGCCTGAGTCTGGGAGGTCAAGGCTGCAGCGAACCATGATTGTGCCATTGCATTCCAGCTTGGGTGACAGAGCAAGAATGTCATCTGTCTCAAAAAAAAAAAAAAAAAAAAAAAATACAACCACTGGGCCAGATAATGCTTACAAGCTTACATGCTAAGAGAACAGTTCCCCCATGTTAAGCCTGTACGTTGTTCTTTCCTTCCCACTCCAGATTTGTGGAGCCCCACTGCCTTGGGGACAAACAGTCTTGGCTGTGATGCTAATCTCACTCTCTAGCCTGTAACATTGCAGTCTCTATCTGCCAGCCTGGACAGAGGCTCCAAACTTGCATGATCCAGGAATTAGAGCAGGGGGGGTCCAATCTTTCGGCCTTCCTAGGCCACACTGGAAAAAGAATTGTCTTGGGCCACATATAAAATACACTAACACTAAGGATAGCTGAACTAAAAAAAAAAAAAAAAAAGAAAAAAAAAAAAAAAGAAAAAAAGAAAAAATCACACACACAAAAATCTCATAATGGTTTAAGAAAGTTTAAATTTGTGTTGGGCTGCATTCAAAGCCATGCTGGGTCACATGCAGCCCGCAGGCCACAGGTTGGACAAACTTGATTGAGTCATAAAGCATTCAGTCAGCTACTTAGTAGCCTTCATTATTCCATTACCACAATTATTTTATCATGAACTATAAATTTAAGTGTATTTTTCTTATTTTAATATTTGCAAATTCAGAGTGCAACTTACAATGCAGTAAACATATTTGATAAATTGCATTAATTTTTTTGTTTGTTTTTTGGAGACGAAGTCTTGCTCTGTCGCCAGGCTGGAGTGTGATGGTGTGAACTCGGCTCACTGCAACCTCCGCCTCCCGGGTTCAAGCAATTCTCCTGCCTCAGCCTCCCAAGGAGCTGGGATTATAGACGCCCGCCACCAAGCCTGGCTAATTTTTGTATTTTTAATAGAGATGGGGTTTCACCATGTTGGCCAGACAGGTCTCGAACTCCTGACCACAGGTGATCTGCTGGCCTTGGCCTCCCAAAGTGCTGGGATTACAGGCATGAGCCACTGCGCCCAGCCCATTTATTTTTTTAAAACTTTCATTAGATTGATGGTATGTGTTACAATTTTTGGCCTCTTAGAATTGAGGGAATATGACATTAAGGCTCTAACAGAATGGGACACAGCACAAGTACATTTTTGCTTGTTTGTTTGTTTGTTTTTTGGAGACTGAGTCTGCTCTGTTGCCTAGGGTGGAGTGCAGTCGTGTGATCTCGACTCATTGCAACCTCCACCTCCTGGGTTCATGCAATTCTCGTGTCTCAGCTGCCCTAGTAGCGGGGATTATGGGCGCCTACCACCACGCCCAGCTAATTTTTTTATTTTTAGTGGAGAGGGGGTTTCGCCATTGTGGTCAGGCTGGTCTTGAACTCCTGACCTCAAGTGATTCACCTACCTTGGCCTCCCAAAGTGCTGGGATTACAGGCGTGAGCCACTGCACCTGGCCCACAGGTACATTTTGATAGATGATAGGAGGCTTAGGAAAAGTGGAAATGAGGATAAATTAATAATCACTGGGATAATAATAAATACTACTTATTGAGTGCTTATTTTATGTCAGTTATAAGTTTCCTCTAATTCTTGAATAAGCTCACAAGGAAGATAACATGGCTTTAGGCTGGGTGTGGTGGCTCACGCCTGTAATCCCAGCACTTTGGGAGGCTGGAGGCTGGGGGATCCCAAGGTCAGGAGATCAAGACCATGCTGGCCAACATAGCAAGACCCTGTCTCTACTAAAAATACAAAAATTAGCTGGGCGCGGTGGTGCATGCCTGTAATCTAAGCTACTCAGGAGGCTGAGGCAGGAGAATCGCTTGAACCTAGGAGGTAGAGATTGCAGTGAGCCGAGATCGCGTTGCTGAACTCCAGCACGGGCAACAGAGGACAGAGCGAGACTCCATCTCAAGAAAAAAAGATAATTGACTTTAATAACTTTAAACATTTGTATACTGTGGTCTTCATCTTATGGCCTTTTTATTTAATAAATGCTTTATTGAGATATAATTCCTATGCCTAAAATTCATTCTTTTAGTGAGTTTTAGTTTATTTAAATTTTAGTTTATTTAAATTATTAAAACAATTTAGTGAGTTTTAGTTTATTCACAGTTGTACCCGTAGCCTTTTTAAATCTGAATTTCTTGTGGATCTGATCTTACTGCCTCTTATATCTGTCAACTTTCACTCATGGTGAATTATTTCCTTGTGGGTTTTGTAATTTTAGGTTGTGAGTTCATCTTTGGTAAGGCTTTGCATGTGGAAATCCTACATCAATTGGATAGAAAATGTGTTCCTCTAGAGGGAGTATTGTATTTGCCCTTAGGTATAACTGGCCCGACTTCCTTTTGCTGTTGTCGTTGTTAGTTGATTTGATTAGAGCTCCAAAACCATGGAAGTAGAATAAATTTGAATTCCAAACCTATGGGAGGGAGACAGGGATCATGGTTATGACTTCCCAAAGACATTTTCCTGCACAGAGCCCAGGTATGGATCAGGATTTCTCAATAGCATTTCATGACATTGTGGACATCCTGGGCTGGGTAGCTCTTTGTTGTGAGGAGCTTCCCCCTACATGGCAGGATGTTTAGCAGCATTCTTGGCCTCTACCTACTAGATGCCAGCAGTACCCTTCCCCCAGTTGTGACAATCAAGTGTCTCTATGCCCCCTAAGGGACATTGCCAAATGTCCCTGTGGGGCAAAATTGCCCCTGGTTGAGAACCTCTGATCTAGATAAACAAGCTTCCTCAACATTATGGAAAAGAAAGGGACCTCAGCAAGTTTCCATGCCATCAAACTGTGCCAGCCAGAGGATATTTTCCCTATTTTCCCAGTTTTGTTAAGGTTGTAGCCTTTTGTGGGTTATGGATTTATGGGGTCTCAGTTCCAATTGCCCTCCCCTCACCTGGGGCCAGGGTCCTTAGGCAGGGGCTGGGGTAGGATAGGGAATACAGGGACAGCTCTTGTGCTTTGTGGTACTGTTTCTGGTTTTCCTTTTTTATTTTTAGCTCCTATGGGTTTCTCTCACTTTCTTGGAAATTTGTTTATACATATTTTTTTGTTGTTGAGATAGGGTCTCACTCTGTCACCCAAGCTGGAATGCAGTGGAATGACTGTAGCTCCCTGTAGCCTTGAACTCCTGGGCTCAAGTGATCCTCCTGTCTCAGCCATCTGAGTGTCTGGGACTATAGGTGTAAGCCACCACACCCGGCTAATTTTTTTATTTTTATTTTTTGTAGATATAGAATCCTGTCATGTTACCCAGGCTAGTCTTGAACTCCTGGCCTCAAGCACTCCTCCCACCTAGGCCTTCCAAAGTGTTGGAATTACAGGCATGAGCCATTGCGCCTGTCAGTTTATACATTTGGAAGACTGCCAGCTTACATTAAACATTTCTGGGTATTTTGTAACAAGATGAATTTTAGGTCATCAAGTCTGTAATATTGCCAGAATTGTGGATCCCTAGGTAGATATCATTATCGCCATACAGACATGAAGAAACTAAGACCAAAAGAGGTTGAGTGATTCAAAGACCACACAGATGATAGGTGGCAAAGCTGGGATTTGAACCTAGGTCTGTTTGGTTTAAAAGTTAAGAGCTGTGTAGAATCCAGTGATTTGGGAACTGGAAGGCACATCCTATTACTGCTCTAACAAATTACCAAGAATGTAGTGGCTTAAGAAGTCTACAAGGGGTTGGCAGGGCAGCATTCCTTCCGAAGGCTCTAAGGGAGAGCCCACTGTCTTGCCTTTTCCAGCTTCTAGTGGCTGTCTGCAGTCATGGTTCCATGGTCCCTTCCTCGCTTCAACTTCTGCTGCTTCTGTTATTCTATCTTCTTCTCCAACTCTGACCCTCCTGCCTCCCTCTTATAAGGATCCTTGTGATCACGCTGAATCCACTCAGATAATCCAGGATAATTTCTCCATCTAAAGACCCTTGATTTAATCACATCTCTGAAATCCCCTCTGCAATGTAGAGTGAGATATTTACAGCTTCTGGGGATACATGAACATTTTTAGGGGGGCATCATTCAGCCTATCACAGAAAGGATCTAACAAATACATATGTTCTTCAACTTATGACGCGGCATCAGAAATTGAAAATATTGACCAGGCGTGGTGGCTCATGCCTGTAATCCCAGCACTTTGGGAGTCCGAGGCTGGGGGATCACAAGGTCAGGAGTTTGAGACCAACCTGGCCAAAATGGTGAAACCTTGTCTCTACTAAAAATACAAAAATTAGCCGGGTGTGGTGGCACACACATGTAATCCCAGCTACTCCGGAGGCTGAGGCAGGAGAATTACTTGAGGCTGGGAGGCGGAGGTTGCAGTGAGTAGAGATGGCTCCACCACACTGCAGCCTGGGCAACAGAGTGAGACTCCATCTCAAAAAAAAAAAAAAAAAAAAAAGAAATTGAAAATATTGTAAGTTGAAAATGCATTTAATACACCTAACTTACCAAACATCATAGCCTAGCCTAGCCTGCCTTAAACGTGCTCAGAACATTTATATTAGCCTACGGATGTGTTGGGCAAGATAATCGAGCACAAATCCCATTTTATAATAGTGTTGAATATTTCATGTAATTTATTGAATATTGAAAGTGAAAAACAGAATGGTTGTATGGGTACTGCTGCAGTACAGTTTCTACTGAATGCATATCACTCTGGCACCACTGTAAGTCGAGCCATCATAAATTGGGGGCCATCTGAAATCTTTTCAACTTTTTTAACATTATAGAAAAAGAAACAGGTCCAAAGAGGTCTCCTGGCATGTGACCTCTTGCTTCTTCCATCTTACCTGCTACCCTGACTTGCTTAAGTGCTCAAGGAAATAAGTAACTTGAGTCCACTCAAGGAGCTGTCCTGAAAGAGGTGGGATGTGAGTGGGGCCTGGTAGGAGAGGAAGGGCAAGGCTTGATGGAGGCAGGGTTCTATCAAATGTCAATTCAATCAGGAATTTACCTAAGCCAAGGAAGGAAGGAGCGCCGGCTCTGTTCAATGTATAAGCATTTATTGCGTGCCTGCTGTGAACCAGGGTTGTGCCAGAGGAATAAGACCTGCCACCCACGTGGAGAAGAGACTTGTGGAAGAGGCGTTTTATGTGATGGAAAAGAAGCACAGATTTGGAATAGGACAAGTCTGAGTTTGAACCCAGTTCTTCTACTTACGGAGTAACCCAGGAAAATTCATCTCTCTGATAGTTTCTTCATTCATAAAACAGAAATAGCCATCAATTATTTACACAGTGAACATTAAAAAATCTGCTTTAATGTTTCCTAGTTTGGGAACCAAGACGGAATTTTGTGACTCTGAAACTGACAAGCTTCCTGAGTCTCAGTGTACTTACCTTTGTAATAGGCATAATATTGCCTGGTTTGGAGACTTCAAAAGAATGTTTGCCAGGTACTTTTATGCTCAGCTCTGGCCATTTTTGCAAGAGCCCAGGAGGAGACTGCAAGCAACCAGAGGCAACTGAGCCCTGGGCTCTCCAGGCCCTATCTGGCGGCCTGCAGGGTGGAGAGGAGGAGCCATTGTGTGTAACCCATGTGTACCCCTGGCACATGAGTTGAAAAATTCTGCCTTTGAAGGCTGTTAGGAGGATTAAATGGCATGATCTATGACCGTATTTCTCAACCGTGGCATTATTGACAGTTGAAGCTAGATAATTATTATGGGTCTTGTCCTGCACTTCATAGCATGTTTAGCAGCATCTCTGGCTTCTACCCACTAGGCACCAGTAGCAATCCCTCCTTGTGACAACCAAAAATGCTTCCACGCATTGCCAAATGTCCCCTAGGGAACAAGATTGCCCCTAGTTGAGACCTACAGGAAAGCATTCTGTAAGCCTAAATATTTAAGATATAACTTTTTGATTTTTACGTTTATTTAATTCATTTATTTATTTGAGACAGAGTCTCCCTTTGTTGCCCAGGATGGAGTGCAGTGGCGCGATCTCAGCTCACTGCAACCTCCGACTCCCAGGCTCAAGCGATCCACTTACCTCAGCCTCCAGAGTAGCTGGGATTACAGGTGTGGACCACCACACCTAGCCAATATTTATATTTTTGGGGGTAGAGACAGGGTTTTGCTGTGTTTCCCAGGCTGGTTTCAAACTCCTGAGCTCAAGCGATCATCCTACTTCAACCTCCAAAGTACTGGGATTACAGGCGAGAGCCACCGTGCCTGGCAGATATAATTCTTGCAATGAATTATTTTTGTCATTATATTGCCAAGTGCTGAAAAGAAGTTACGTTTGAGCATACTGCTGTGTCCATTTTAACCAGAACCCTATAAAGACAGTCTGAGCTCAGTGTTAAACAACAGGAGGAATACTTAGCAAATAGATAAGGAAAACGCTTTGGAATAGCTGGACCCCACTTCATATTCTGCAAGCCGGTGCCTGCCTTGACTCCTTACAGGTCCAGCTTCCGCGGGCAGGGCTGGAAGAGACCAGACACTCAGGTTCTGGTCCCAGCATCACCACTAAGCAAGTGGCCTCTCCTCTTTGGGTGGCCCCAGGTGCCCTTTCCTCTTTGGGCCCCACTCTCGCATCTCTGGTCATGTGGCATTCTTCCCTGCAAGTCAGTGTCTCTGTCCTTTCTTCTGCTTTTTTTCAAACTTATTTTTATTTTACTTTTTTTTAAGAGACAGGGTCTGAGTGGGCGCGGTGGCTCACACCTGTAATCCCAGCACTTGGGAGGCCAAGGTGAGTGGATCACCTGAGGCCAGGAGTTCAAGACCAGCCTGACCAACATGGAGAAACCCTGTCTGTACTGAAAATACAAAATAAGCTGGATATGGTGGTGCATGACTGTAATCCGAGCTACTCAGGAGGCTGAGGCAGGAGAATCGCTTGAACCAGGGAGGCAGAGGATGCAGTGAGTCGAGATCACGCCATTGCACTCCAGCCTGAGCAACAAGCGTGAAATTCCATCTCAAAAAAAAAAAAAAAAAAAGAGACAGGGTCTTACTCTCACCCAGGCTGGAGTTCACTGCAGCTTCAAATTCCTGGGTTTTAGTGATCCTCCCACCTCCACCTCCTAAGTAGCTAGGACTACAGGTGTACACCACCATGCCCAGCTAATTTTTAAAGTTTTTTAGAGACAAGGTCTTCCTATGTTATCCAAGCTAGTCTCCAGCTCCTGGCCTCCAGCTATCCTCCTGCCTGGGTTTCCCAAAGCTCTGGGATTGCAAGCATGAACCACTCTGCCTGGCCTCTTTCCACCTCTTAAATGACACTAATCATATTGGATCTAGTCTAATATGACCACATCTTAACTAATTACACCTGGAAATACCTCATTTCCAAATAAGGTCACATTCTGAGATTCCAAGTGGACATGCATTTTTGGAAGACACTATTCAGCTCAGGACATGAAGTGAGAGGCACCATGATCCATAACCAGAATCCTGGGGAAAGCAGAAGGACCCAAAGCTCTCCCTTCCTGTCCATGACCTGTACCACACATATGCAGGGTATGGCCTTGCACCTGTGCAGTGTGTGCTGGAATAAGCAGGGCAGACCCAGAGCTCTGTTCAGCTGGCTGCTGCTCATGGTTAGTGGCTCGTAGTAACTGACCTTCATGACCTTCCATCCAATGGTCCTGCTAGCCCTGGGCAAAACGTCCTCCTGTTTCAGATAAGTCTTAATTGAGAAAAGTTATTGTCTGTGGCCTCTGCCTTTGGCTTCCATCTCCCCTTCTTTGAGTAAATCACACTCAGACTCCCTCTTGAGGACCCCACTTCCCTCACTCTCAGGCTAGGTAGGGCCCTATCCAAGACTTCAGGACCTTGTCAATCAGCACATTCCATCTCCCTGGTCCCAAAGATTGGTTAAGGGTGGGCACAAGTCCAAGGGAGAGCAAATTCTTCTTTTTTTCCCCACTGGTCTTGAACCTGCAAGGCTATGGACTGGATCTCTGGCAACCATTTTGCCCATGTGAGGTCAGAACTTCTCTGAGAATGGAACTAATGTAGAAAAAAGTGGAATCAAGAGTTAAATAGAGTGAAATGGGGTCCTGATGGTATCAATAGCACCTAGATCAAGCTGTACCTGAAGCTTTACCACTGGTCTTTTTAGCTATCTGAACCATTAAATCTACCTCTCCCTTACTTTGCTTGAGCTGATTTGAGTCACATTTTCTATCAAAAGCAAAGAAAGGGCATTAATTGCAGTTCACTCAGACTCACTGTCTGGGTTTTATAGTTTATCTACTTGAAGTATGTTTCTTTTCATCAATCTTTGAAACAATTATGAAGTAGATGGCATGCCCCCTAGTGTCAGTGCAACACCCTGCTGGAGGAAGCAGTCTCAAGAGCCTTCATAGAAGTGCTAGTCCATCTGATCATGCCTTTATCCAGCAGATATTTTTTGAGTGTCCATCGTGTGTGTGTGCCTGAGGAGTAGCTTAGATTAGTATGGTGGCAGTGGAGATAGAACCAATGGCACTAACAGAATTTGGTATTAATTGGTCGTCAGTGATGTGGAAAGGAGGTGTCCAGACTGAATCCCAGAATCCTAGGCTTCTAGTTTGAGAAATGGAGTGTCTGTCATGTTCTGAGCTGAGGAACACTAAGAATGACCAGGTTTGTTTTTGGTGCTGGGATAAGGGTAGCTAAAAAGAAAAAATGAAAAATAAAAAAATAATAAGGGTGACCATGACCAGGTTTGTTCATGGGGAGGAGGGCAGATAGTGAGTTTGGTTTTGACCATGGTTAGTGTCATGTCCCTTCACAGCGTCCACATGGGAATGCAGGTCAGCAACTGGACATCCAGCCCTGGGGCTTGAGGAGAGGCCAGGTGAGAGTTATCTAAGTTGGGAGTCACTTGCCTGTGAGCGGTGGCTGAAGTGGTGGAGGCAGGAGAGGCTGAAGGAGACTGTATGGGATGAGAAATAGAGGGCCCTGGAGGCAGCCTAAAAGCAGCACTTTCCATGAGCACAGCAGGAGGAGGACTCCAAGCTGAGCTATCCCTAGCCCTGCTCAATGGATGCCAGAGCCTGGCCCTGAGCCATCTGCTATCCTGCCTCTTGAACGTCAGCTCCCTGAGGGCAGGAGGTTGTCTTGTACACATCCAATAGGATTTTCAAGGAAAGAAGCTGCATCTGTCATTGGTTGTTTTTTTTTTGTTTTTTTTGTTTTTTTTTTTTTTGAGATGGAGTTTTGCTCTTGTTGCTCAGGCTGGAGTGCAATGGGGTGATCATGGTTCACCACAACCTCCTCCTCTCAGGTTCAAGTGATTCTCCTGCCTCAGCCTCCCCAGTAACTGGGATTACAGGCATGTGCCACCACGCTTGGCTAATTTTGTACATTTAGTAGAGACGGGGTTTCTCCATGTTGGTCAGGCTGGTCTCGAACTCCTGACCTCAGGTCACCTCGGCCTCTCAAAGTGCTGGGATTACAGCTGTGAGCCACCGCGTCCGGCCGAAACTGCATCTGTCTTGTACACCGCTGAGGAAGATGCTTCGGGTGTGGCCCACATCTCTGCACTCACTCCCCCCGCGCTGCACGCCCTCTGTGAGTGCCTCCCCATACACACTTCCTCTGAACATACTGCTCCCTGTACTTACCACCTCCACGCACCTCCCCAGCACTCAGCTCCCCTGCACTCACTTTCCCTGCATTCACTCTTTAGGTACTTACTGAAGAAGCCCTGACTCTGACGGAGGGCTGCTGGCTGGGAAGCAGGCTTGGTCTGCACGATGGTTAGGCTAGAAGTGCCAGGGAGCTCAGGGCCCTGGGAGCAACCCTCAACTAATGTCCAACGGGAACTTAAGATAATGCCTCAGCTCCTCTGTCCTCAGGCAGGAGTAGGACAATGCTGGAACTTGTTCTCCACACTCTCTCAGGGTCCCAGCATGACTGCGCCCCAGTTGCCCACAGGGTGAATTGCTCCCTGACATTCCCTGCGCCGCCTTCCTTCCCTTCCCTGTCTCACTGTCCCATGTCCCTCCAGGAGCTTCCTGTCCCAGAAACCACCTCATTCACATCCTCACTCAGGCTCTGCTTCTGGGGAACCCAGCTTAAGACAATCACTGAGTGGGGAGAAAGGTGCCTGGTTCTTAGCCAAATGAGGATTTCTTTTTAAATATTTTTTAATTCATTTATTTATTTTTGGAGATAGGATCTTGCTCTGTTGACCAGGCTGGAGTGTAGTGTTGCCATCACAGCTCACTGTAGCCTTGAACTCCTGGACTCAAGGGATCCTCCTGCTTCAGCCTCCCAAGCAGCTAGGACTACAGGTGCGACCACCACGCCTGGCTAATTGGTGTATTTTTTGTAGAGACAGGGTCTCCCTATGTTGCGCAGGCTGGTCTTGAACTCCTGGGCTCAAGTGATCCTCCCACCTTGGCCTCCAAAAGTGCTGGGCTTACAGGCATGAGCCACCGTGCCCAGCCGATAAGGACTTCTTGTATAATTATTCATCTCCACTCCCTGGCACAGAGCGGGAGGTTAGTGAACTTTAGTTGAAATGATAACCGTTGACCATTTATTCACACCAACTGCCGTGCACACGTCCACACAGAGTCTCTGCCGTGGTCATCAGCTCATCTCTCCCCTTGGTCAAAGGAAGCCAAGTGAGGACACCCAGGTCCCACAGCCCACAGGAGCACCTATGGACCCAGGTGCCTCAGCATGTGGGGGCAGGGCTCTGTGTTCTTGGCAGTGGCCAGTGGGTCACTCCCAGTGTCTGTGTTCACAGGGGCTTCATCCTCATCCAGGGGATCTGAAAATGTGGTGGCCCGGGTACACAATCCCCAAGTTGTCTCTGTGCTAATAAACTTTGGGCAAATCCCCTTGAGTATGTGTGTGTGTGTGTGTGTGTGTATGTGTATGTGTGTACCTAAGCATTTGTGTGCTCGTATCTTGCACTTAATGTCTGGTGTGTATATGTGTACCCGTGTTTTGTGCTTCAGTGTGTATTTGTGTGTGCACGGTGGCTGCCTGTCATTATGCCGCTAATGGAAATACGGCCACGGATCGCAACTCTCAATTAGCTCCTGGGGCTATCTCTGTGACAGCCAGTTACCGAACAGCAAGGCCTAACGGAATGAATTAATTTGTAGTACATGGCAGTTAAAGTCACTGCGTTAGCCACAGGGACTCGACAGCCAGAGACCCTGATTAGAGGGGCTTGGACCATTTGGCACCAGCAGGTACCTGGGAGGCCTCTCCTCTGAGTTCCTGACCTAGGAAGGGGATGAGAGGAATATCAGGAAACTTAGATGAGCTCAGATCCATGCAGCCATCAACCACTCCAGCTGGAGGGCTCTGGCTGGCACTTGGCCAGGCCAAAGGCCCAGGGTGCCAGGAGCTTGGAAGGGTGGTGAGGCCTCGTTCTCTCTCTCTCAATCTCTCTCTCTCTCTCTCTGTCTTCAAACAGAACCTTTGATTGGTTCATTTTGTCTGGAGTGGGGCCAGATCTCTTCAAGAATGGAGTCTTCAGGGGTCAGCTAGGAGGAGCCCTAGGGCACCAGGGAAAGACAGAAGTCAACCATTTCTCCATGTATTTGTTAGGATTCTTTCTTTATTTTGAATTGAACTGCAAGTCACGTAACATACAACTAACCATTCTGTGTACCATTCAGTGACATTTGATGCGTTCACAATGTGGGCAACCACCACCTCTCTCTAGTTTCAAAACTTTTCTCTCACCCCTCAAAAACACACTGTATCCTTTGAGTGATCATTCCCCATTCCTCCTCCTCCCCCAGCCCCTCTGACACAACCACTCATCTACTTTCTGACTCTATGGATTTGTCTGTTCTGAAGTTGGTGTGTCAGCGTGGCTAGGCTTCAGTCCCCAGTTATTCAGTCAAACACTAACTGAAAATGTGGTGGCCCCAGTTGTCTCTACGCAAACAAACTTGGGCAAATCAGCTTGAGTGTGTGTGTGTGCACCTGAGCATTTGTGTGCACATGTGCACACGCTTAGCTTTACAATGAAGGTATTTTGTAAACATGATTAAAGCCCACAATCCATTGACTTTAGGGGAGATAATTATTGAAAATCTGGGTGCGCCTGATTCAATCAGTTGAAAGGTCTTAAAAGCAGAGCCAAAGCTTCCCTAAAGAAGAGATTTGTGCCTGTGGACAGCAGCGTCAGCTCACGCCTGAGAGTTCCAGCCCACCCTTCCTGATGCCTGCTCTGTGGATTCGAATTTTCCCTGCCAACCCCACAGTCACATACCCCAAGCCCTTCAATCTATCTATTTATCATATCTAGCTATCTGCCCACCTATTCTCTATCTGTCTAACTACCTATCTATCTAGAGAGAGAGAGAGAAGAGATGGAGATATCATCCCCTATCTTGCTTGGAGCTCTACAAACTAACTGGCTCCTCTTTCTGCTCCTTCTGCCAAATGCAAGTACTTCCCAAAGTCCTACCTTTGTTTGTTTCCTTCCTTGCAATAATACCATCCAGGCAGCTGGGCACGGTGGCTCATGCCCGTAATCCCAGCACTTTGGGAGGTCGAGTAGGGTGGATTACTTGAAGCCAGAGTTTGAAACCAGCCTGGCCAACATGTTGAAACCCCGTCTCTACCAAAAATTCAAAAATTAACTGGGTGTGGTGGGTGCCTGTAGTCCCAGCTACTTGGGAGGCTGAGGCGGGAGAATCACTTGAGCCCGGGAGGCAGAGGTTGCAGTGGCCCAAGACTGCACCACTGCACTCCAGCCTGGGCAACAGGGTGAGACTCCATCTCAAAAAAAGAAAAAAAAAAACAAAAAACATCCAGGCACATAGCCCAGTAAATGTTTAGCTATCATTGTCATCATTGCTATTACCATTACAGCGTGAAAATTTTAAAGGAACACAGAATTCCATACTAATCAAAAGACTTATGCTTGACCAATAGAGTCCTGGGTGGGAGGGGAGAAGACTGAATTTTTTCTTGCCACTGCCTGTTTTTCTGTTTTCCCCTGTTCTTCTGCTTTCAGTGGAGATGACACCATTGTTTTCTTCTCTAGGCAACAGAAGCATCCCCTCTTTGTCCAGAATCCAGAAGGTTGGTAATTAAGTGTTGCATGTGAGTAATAAAATATGAGGAGACACTGGCCACACGGACCCCACTCTCAGGCCCATGGGCAGATGACAGCTGTGTAGGTACAGGCAGCATGGGCAGCTCTGCTTTGCTGCCCTGGGTGAAGGTGTGTCTGTCCTCAGGCAGACTCAGAGGAGCAAGGAGGGGATCTGCTGTGGCACCAAAAGAGAATGAAAGCATCCCTCGATCCCATTTTCTTCAGGTTTTGCTTTCTCACCTTCCTCCTTTGCAATACCATCTAGCTTCTCCAAAGGGCAGCATTTACCTGGTACCTCCATTTCCTCCTTCCTGTCTGCCTTCCCTTCTCCTGCTCTACTCAGTCAAATTCTAAGACATTAGCTAGGACCCAATAGCCACATCCAAGGGCTGCACGTAGTTTGTCAGCAGCCTTTGCACCTCTCGGCCATGCCTGGCTCCTCCTTGGTGATACGTCTCTCCTGGGGCCTCCATGGCACTGCGCCCTCCTGGCTCTCCTTCTTTCCTGATCACTTGCCCTTCACTCGCTCCTCTTTCTGCTCCTGCGCCCCAGAGCAGGCACTTCCCCAAGTTCCTTCTTTGTTTGTTTCCATCCCTTTCTACTGCCTCCTTTTGACAAGTCCACTTGCTCCCATAGCCTCAGAGTTCCTCGAGGCAGAGGAATCTTCCTGTATCCATCTCTATTTCCCCAATTCCAGCTATGCAAAAATGTGTCTTGAACGGTGAATGGGACACTCATTGCCCCTGTATTGGTCAGGGTTCTCTAGAGGGACAGAACTAATAGGATAGATGTATATATGAAGGGGAGTTTATTAGGAGTATTGACTCACACGATCACAAGGTGAAGTCCCACAATAGGCAAGCTGAGGAGCAAGGAAGCCAGTCCAAGTCCCAAAACCTCAGAAGTAGGGAAGCCAACAGTGCAGCCTTCAGTCTGTGGCCAAAGGCCCGAGAGTCCTTGAAAAATCACTGCTGTAAGTCCAAGAGTCCAAAAGCAGAAGAACTTGGAGTCTGATGTTCGAGGTCAGGACACATGTAACACTGCAGAAAGATGAGGGCTGGAAGACTCAGCGGGTCTGAGACAGGAGAATAGGGTCCGGAGGCAGGGAACCTACGGCTGATTCACGCTGACTTCCCAGAACTAAATCAAAGGAAAAAACCCAACTTTCCAAACCTAAGTAACAAAAGGAAGAGAAGCTTTCACTTTCTGCAACCAATCAGACTGATTACAGGTCACTACTTCATTTGCATGGGGTGTACATCAAGTGGCCAATGGGAAACCTCTAGGGGGTGTTTGGACCCCGGAAGATTCTGTGTCAGGTCTCTGGAGCCGCTGCTCGGCCCACTCCCACCCTGTGGAGTGTACTTTCATTTTCAATAAATCTCTGCTTTTGTTGCTTCATTCTTTCCTTGCTTTGTTTGTGTGTTTTGTCTGATTCTTTGTTCAAGAAGCCAAGAAACTGGACACTCTCCTCCAGTAACAGGTCTGCTCTTTCCAACTTCTGCTGCTGCTTTATTCTAGCCACACTGGCAGCTGATTAGATGGTGCCCACCCAGACTGAGGGTGGGTCCGCCTCTCCCAGTCCACTGCCTCAAATGTTAATCTCCTTTGGCAACACCCTCACAGACACACCCAGGAACAATACTTAGCATCCTTCAATCCAATCGAGTTGAGACTCTATTATTAACCATGACAGCCTCCTTCCCTACTTTTGCAAAAATCCCTCCAATTCCAGGTGTTGCTCTTGCTTTTGCAACCTAAATGTACAACCGGCATCCTCCTCCCTGTGTTCAACTCTATGCCGCTTTCTTACTCAACAGCTCTCAATGAATGGTTGCACTTTGCCCCATGAGCAAAATTAACACACTTTACCATGATATTTAGTGTCCTTGGTAATCTGAACATAACTACCTTTTCAGTCTTATTTTCCCACTACTCATTTGCAACAACTTAACAACTTGGGTATATTTTAAACCCCCAAACCACTACTCGCATATCCCACCTTTATAATTTTGTTCATTCCACCTGAAATGTACTTCTCCTAAACTTTAAAAAAACAACAGTTTTGTTTGTTTGTTTGTTTGTTTGTTTGTTTGGTTTTTTTTGTGGCCGGGCACAGTGGCTCACGCCTGTAATCCCAGCACTTTGGGAGGCCAAGGCGGGCGGATCATGAGGTCAAGAGATCGAGTCCATCCTGGCCAACATAGTGAAACCCCATCTCTACTAAAAATACAAAAATTAGCTGGGCGTGGTGGTGGGAGGCTGAGGCAGGAGAATCGCTTGAACCCGGGAGGCGGAGGTTGCAGTGAGCCAAGATCATGCCTTTGCACTTCAGCCTTGGCGACAGAAGGAGACAGAATCTCGCTCTATCGCCAAGGCTGGAGTGCCGTGGCACGTTCTCACTGAAACCTCCTCCACCTCCAGATTCAAGCGATGCTAGTGCCTCACCCCAGTAGCTGGGATTACAGGTGTGTGCCATCATGCTCAGCTAATTTTTGTGTTTTCAGTAGAGGCGGGATTTTGCCATGTTGTCCAGGCTGGTCTCACTCCTGTCCTTAAGTGATCTGCAGCCTCCCAAAGTGCTGGGGTTACAGGTGTGAGTTACCGTGCCCAGCCAAAAAAGTAACATTTTTTTCTGATTATACAATATATTGAAATGAAAAAAATAGACATAGCAGAGGTATCAGGGGCCAGGGGAAGAAAATAAATAGATGAGAAAATCTGTGGGCCTACTGATTCAGGGCAGGCTATTAGCCAGAAGATGCCCCACCTTCCCAGATAACTTTGTGTTAGAATTCGTACATATGGGGAAGCCCAACTTTGGCTTATAAGGTGTTTCTTCATGTTACCAGAACCAATTTTCTTTTAACCCCAAATACTTCACTGTTTTTCCAAGACAAGGACATTCTCTTATATAACCTTAGTATAGTTGTCAAAATCAGAACATTTAACATTAACTATTGGCTGGATGCTGTGGCTCCTGCCTATAATCAGCACTTTGGGAGGCCAAGATAGGTGGATCACTTGAGGTCAGGAGTTTGAGACCAGCCTGGACAACATGGTGAAACCCCGTCTCTACTAAAAATACAAAACTTAGCCAGGCACGGTGGTGGTCGCCGGTAAGCCCAGCTACTTGGGAACCTGAGGCGAGTGAATTGCTTGAACCCAGGAGGTGGAAGTTGCATTGAGCCAAGATCATGCCATTGCACTCCAGCTTGGGTGACAGAGCAAGACTCTGTCTCAAAATAAAAACAAAAACAAACACATATTTAATCTGCAGTCTATATTCAAATTTCATCAATGGTCCCTCAAGCAAGTGTCCTTTATAGCTAGTTTTCCTCTTCAGTCCAGGGTCCAATCCAGGATAACCTGGGGCATTCAGCTGTCATGCTTCTTTTCGTCTTCTTTGATCTGGGACAGCTCTCCAGCTTTCCCTTGCATTTCTTGACCTTCACATTATTGTTTAAGAGAGCAGACCAGTTATTTTGTAGAACATCCCTCAATTTGGGCTTGTCTGATGTTTTTCCATGATGAGGTTCAGTTTGTGCATTTGGCACTGTTCTTCTCAGTACCTCATGTTAGGAGGCACATGACGCCAGTTTGACCCAATATTGGTGATATTAACCTTAATCATTTGGTGAAAGTAATATCTGCCAGATTTCTGCATTGTAAAGTTACTATGCTTCCCTCTGTGATGAATACATAATTTGTGTTAAGGTATTCTAAAACTGAAATAGCCTGTTCCTCATCAAACTTTAACCCAGCAGTTTTAGCATCCATTGATGATTTTCGAACTCCATCATTCCATTTATCTGTACTACTTGGCATTCAACTGTAAGGAAGAACTATCCCTGTTCCCCTGTCTACTTATTTACTTATTTGTTTATATCGGTATGGATTTGGGGATTATTATTTTACTCAGTGAGTTAGAATTCATTACTATTATTACTCATTTTGATGCTCAAATTCCCCAGATTTGGCCAAAGGAACTCCTAGGGGATCCCTGTGTCCCCTCATGCTTTGAGCACAACTTCCTGTCTGGCACAACCAGCGGTTTTGGCTTCCTCTTTGACTTTCCTTTTCCCAGACCTGGAATCAGCTTTTTCTCCTGGAACTTATTTGATTTTCATTTTCTGGGGAGCAGTGGAGGGCCCCAAAAAGGACAGCTGCCTTGTCTATCCTCCTCATCATGTGACCTAGTTGGCATGCATTTCAAGTTCTCTCAGGGCCTAAATAGTTTTATAATTTACAGTAATAATAATCTTGTTATCTACATCATCTTCATGTTCAACTTCTTGTATTTACTTCTTTTTCATTAAAGATTCAACAATACATAGGCACATGCACAGTTATACATATATATGTGTATATATGTATATATATTAAAAAAAATTTTTTTTTGAGACAGAGTCTCGCTCTGTCAGCCAGCAGGCTGGAAGGCAGTGGCATGATCTCAGCTCACAGCAGCCTTCTTCTCCCAGGTTCAAGCGATTCTCCTGCCTCAGCCTCCCGAGTAGTTGGGATTGCAGGTATGGGTCACCACGCCAGGCTAGCTTTTGTATTTTGGGTAGAGACAGGGTTTCGCCATGTTGGTCAGGCGGGTCTTGAACTCCTGACCTCAGGTGATCTGCCTGCTTTGGCCTCCCAAAGTGCTGGGATTCAGGCGTGAGCCACAGTTATAGAAAGTAAAAACTACAGACCATACTACTGGAAGAATGGACACTGCAGGCTTAGCCAAGGCTTTCACCAGAGAGCCAGATAAAGAAGCAGTCCAGATCAGGGGTCAGCGTCATGCTGCAACCTCCAACTCGTATGCTCAAGCAGTCCTCCAGCCTCAGCCTCCTGAGTAGCTGGGACTACAAGCATCCACTGCCACACCTGGCCTTTTTTTTTTTTTTTTTTTTTTTTTGGTAGACATGGGGTCCTTCTATGTTGACCAGGGTAGTCTTGAACTCCTGGTCTCAAGCTATCCTCCTACCTCTGCCTTCCAAAGTGCTGGGATTATAGGCGTGAGCTACCATGCCCAGCCTACCCCTCTCTTGTTTTTGCAAATCAAACTTTCTTGAAATACAACCACACGTTTGGTTTACCTATTATGGCTGGTTGCTTTCACCCTGCAAAAGCAGAGGTGAGTAGTTGTAACAGAGACCATGTGGCCCACAAAACCTAAAATATTTACTATCTGGAGTTATACGGTAAAAGTTTGCCAATTTCTGGTTTAGATGAACAGATGCTGAGAACGCAGATTTATAAGGGGAGCTAAACATTACTGAAATAAATGAGAAATGAGAAATGAGAAATCTGGTGCCTGCTAATTCCGGCTCCACATGCTATTTAGAATAGCCTTGCTCCTCACATGAGGGTGAGTTTATAGAGTCAACAGGTAAAGCAAAAATCACACGCACACACACACGCACACACACACACATACATTCTAGAAAGTCTCCTGAAAAGTTAGCATGTTAGAGACTGAGATACCATTTCTCACCGAGATTCCTGCACAGTCAGTTTTAGCAGCATCTACAAATCTGTGTTGAGGGTTTCAACAACATACACATGCTACTATAGGCAGCATCACAACTCCTAAAAACAGCAGGCTCTAATCTGCTGTGTAATCAACTGCAATTTTGAAACCAAATCACATATGGGCTAGCAATGTTTATAGGGAATAAATTATTAAACACCCTAGAATAGCATTTTCCAGAAGCTCTCTCATTTGGAAAATTGCAGAAGAAAATTGAAGTGGGAAATGTTTTGCCAACATGAAAGCTAGGGGAAAAAAGACACCCAACTTTTAAACCTATGTTGAAAGAGATTTTATATTTTATGTCTATATTCTTGGGAACTACCTCAATTATTAGTGAGTGCCATAAGCACCATCCAACTATGAGTGGTTAAAGAACTGATTGGAAAGACTGCTCCCAACGTGCTTGACATGCTCTCCTGTAATGAATACAGCGATGAGACACCATTTCACACCCACTAGGTTGACAAAATATAAGTTGGACAACACCCAGTGATGACCAGGATATGGAGACTTGAGAACGCTTACACATTGCTGGTGGGAGGGAAGTTGATAAAACCACTTTGGAGAGCAATTTGAGAGGTACTAGTAAAGGTAAAATGCATCCACCCCACCACCCAGTAATTTAGCTTCTCTTTAGCTAACCTAGAACAGCAATTCTGAACAAGTGGCCCCCAACGCCAGGAGGATTTCTGAGATACTTCCAAGGAGACCTCCAAGGTCAAAACTATTTTCAGAACAAAACCAGGAAACCAAGCGTGCTGGCTCACACCTGTAATCACACCTGTAAGCACTTTGGGAAGCTGTGGCAGGAAGAGGATTGCTTGAGGTCAGGAGTTCGAGACCAGCCTAGCCAACATCGCGAGACCCCTGTCTCTCTCCATATAAATAAATAAATAAATAAACAAACACTAAGATGTTATTTGTCTTTTCTGCTGTGACAACATTTGCACTGATGATGTTCAAGTGATAGTACCTTAGCATGAAACAAGGCAGTGGCCTTAACCTGCACCAAATGTCACTGTCATGCCCTTTTCAGTAAACAAACAACAAAGACAAAAACAGTTTTACTGAAGGATATTCTTGGTGGAGTAGTAGAATTTTTTAAATGTAAAAATCTCGACCCTGGGTACCTATTTTGAATGTTCTGCATGATGAAATGGGAACTGCACGTAAACCCCTTCTGCTGAATGCTCAAGAGGAAAGCACACAGGGGACTGTGTGTGTTGAAAGATGAAATAGCCCAGCGCGCTGGCTCATACCTGTAATCCCAGCAATTTGGGAGGCCGAAGCAGGTGGATCACGAGGTCAAAAGTTCGAGACCAGTCTGGCCAACATGGTGAAACCTGGTCTCTACTAGAAATACAAAAATTAGCTGGGCATGGTGGCGCTCACCTGTAGCCCTAGGTTACTCAGGAGACTGAGGCAGGAGAAATTGCTTGAACCTGGGAGATGGAGGTTGCAGTGAGCCAAGATCATGCCACTGCACTCCAGCCTGGTGACAGAATGAGACTCTGTTTCAAAAAAAAAAAAAAAAAAGAAAGATTAATTAGCCACTTTTTTCATAGAAGGTTATTTTTTCTTGAAAGAACAACGGACATACCATGGTTATTCAAATTGGGGTATTTGGAAGATATTTTCTGAAAAAGGAAGAGAGCTTGTCAATTCAATGACAAAATTTGAGCTTTCAAATTGTGGGAAACTTGGACCTGCTGCCCTGTGAGCTTGACAGCTTCTCAATAGCTAAAGGATCCTGACAAAATCAAAGGTGCTATCAGGTAAGGCCGGCATGGTGGCTCATGCCTGAAATCCCAGCAGTTTGGGAGGCCAAGGCAGATGGATCACTTGAGCTCAGGAGTTCAACACCAGCCTGGGCAAAATGGTGAAACCCCTCTCTACTAAAAATACAAAAAATTAACTGGGTGTGGTGGTGCACACCTGTGGTCCCAGCTACTTTGGAAGCTGAGGCAGGAGAATCACTTGAGCCAGGAGGTGGAGGTTGCAGTGAGCTGAGATCCTGCCACTGAACTCCAGTCTGGGTGACAGAGTGAAACCCTGTCTTAAAAAAAATTATTTTTTTAAAAAAGGTGATGTTAGTGAATGCATTTTTTGTGATATTGTGTAATAAAGTGTGCCAGCATCTGACAGATTTGCAGGACTGGGTGAACTATTATTTTCCAAATGATCAATGTAGGATGATGTTACAAAAATCACAAATAAAAGATCCTTTCAAAGTACAAGATAGATCAATGCCTTTTAATGTAATAGAGCACAAAACGAGCACTAATATGGTTTCACATGTTACACTGCAACCAATCTTTAAGAAACTACCACTTGTCAAGTGAGTATTAGCAAAGAATATCCACAATGATCTGAAAAGTCTCTTAAGTTGTTTCTCCCCTTTCCAACTACGTAGCTTTGTGAGGCCAAATTTTCTTCATAGACTTCAACCAAAACAACATAGCACAGTAAACAGAGAGCTTTGTGAAAATGAAGAACAACACCGCTACCACTTATCTTACTCAATTTTTTATTTTAAAGAAGTTACTTTTCATAACAATATGTTATTTATATTGACATGAAATAGATGTATTATTCTTTCAAATAAATAAATATTTTAAAAATTCTCAGTTGTAATTTCTAAACCGTTAACTATGGTATTTGTTAATAGATATAACTCCCTTCAACGAAAGTTCTTTGTGGCCTTCAATAATTGTTAAGAATGTAAGGGAAGGCCAGGCATGGTGGCTCACACCTATAATCCCAGCACTTTGGGAGCCCAAGGCAGGCAGATCACCTGAAATCAGGAGTTCAAGACCAATCTGGGCAACATGGCGAAACCCCATCTCTACTGAAAATACAAAACATTAACCAGATGTGGTGGAGGGCACTTGTAATCTCAGCTACTCCAGAGGCTGAGGCAGGAGAATAGCTTGAACCCAGGAGGCGGAGGCTGCAGTTAGCTGAGATTGCATTCCAGCCTGGGCAACAAGAGTGAAACTCAGTCTCAACAAAAAAAAAAAAAAAAAAAAAAAGAATGTAAAGGAATCCTGACATCAAAAGGTTTGAGGAGTGCTGCCATAGAAATCAAACTCTCTCACAAATTCATAGAGAGATCTGCAGGAAACTCACCAGGGCATTGTTTGAAATAGTGGAAAAATGAGATAGAGTAGAACTGTCCTGCAGCAGGAAAAAGGATCAATAAGCTGTAATTTAGTCATATAATGTCATAATTCACAACTGAAATAAATAAATTAAATCTATATGCATAAACATAAACAAATTTTTTAAAATCACAAGATTTAAGAAGTAAATTGCAAGAGACTGTATAATTTGATGCTATTTATATTAATATTAATTAATAAATGTTATTTAATTGCATGACTAAAATTATCTATGGATATATGCACATATAATAAATGTATTAAAACATGCCTGGAAATGATTGATAACACCTTCAAGATAGTGATTTATTTATTTATTTATTTATTTACTTACTTTTTGAGACAGAGTCTCACTCTGTCATGCAGGCTGGAGTGCAGTGATGCGATCTCAGCTCACTGCAACCTCCACCTCCGGGCTTCAAGCGGTTCTCCTGCCTCAGTCTCCCGAGTAGCTGAGATTACAGGCACCCACCACCACACCTGGCGAATTTTTGTATTTTTAGTGGACACGGGTTTCACCATGTTGGCCAGGCTGGTCACGAACTCCTGACCTCGAGTGATCTGCCCACCTCGGCCTCCCAAATTGCTGGGATTATAGGTGTGAGCCACCGTGCCTGGCAGTGATTTCTTTCAGGGCAAGTAGGCAAGAAAAATGTAAGAGAATATGGCTTAGACTATATAAGTAGAGTTACAACATTTCTTTTCATTTTTTTTTGAGACAGGGTCTAGCTCTGTTGCCCAGGCTGAGTGCAGTGGTGCCATCATGGCTCACTCCAGTTGAATCTCGCCATCCTCCCAGCTCAGCCTCTGAGTACCTGGGACTACAGGCACGTGGCATCACGCCCAGCTAATTTTTAAATTTTGTAGAGACCGGGTTTCACCATGTTGCCCAGGCTGGTCTCAAACTTCTGGGCTCAAGCAATCCTCCTGTCTCAGCCTCCCAAAGTGCTGGAATTACAGGCATGTAACATTTCTAAAAACTAAACACCTACAGTAAGTTAACGTAGTTACATAGGAATTTGTTTATGTTGTTTTCTATAAACTTCCATATATTTCAAATATTTTGTAATTGAAAACAAAAAAGTCTTCAGTGCTTGGTTATAAATTGCTTATTTTGAAGCAGAGGATATAATGTTTTTGGTTTTGTTGAGTAAGTTTCAGTTTCTCCCTACTCCCAGTAAAGAAATATTGAATGTGTGCTTGAAGAATACCAGTGTAACCTGTTAATTCTTACTCTGCCTGGGGAGTCCCAACATTTTCCTCTGGCCTTGTGATTAGGAAGTAGAATGTGGAGGAAGAATTTCACTTTCTCTGTATTGTTTTAGTTTTTTTAGCACAATAAGTTTTATCAGGAAAAAAAAATTAACTAAGTGTCCATTGTGAAAATAGCAAAAAGTTATGTTCTTTTGCTTTCACATTTAAATAATGTTGGGACCACGCTCTTCATTCCACCATGTAAGCTGTTTTTTTCATATAACCTTTTTTGATTTTTCAGTGTCATTAGTTAATCTTTGATATTGCTATTTTCATGACTGCCTAAATCCCATTTCACAAGGTGCCATAAGCGCTAACACATCTTTCTTTTATTTTTAGTCACTTTGGCTGCTTCTAGTTTGGTTGTTATAAACAAGATTGTGATGAACATCTTTGTACATCATCTTCATCTTCAGTTTTTACTGTTTCCTGAAATCTTACTGTTAATTCCCTTAGGCAAAGAATTCAGCCTTCCTGAACCCCAGGCAGGACCAAAATATTTCTTAGTGAGGGGCGATATATATTCCCCCAGGACACTTGGCAATGTCTGGAGACATTTTGGGTTGTCACACTGGAGGATGGAGGGGCAGGTGTTACTAATGGCATGCAGTGGATGGAGGCCAGGGATGCTGCTAAACATCCTACCATACACAGGACGTCCCAGAACAAATAATTATCTGACCCAGAATGGCAACAGTACTGAGGTTGACAAACTGCAATAGAATCATCACTGAAGTTCCTTCCCGCTCTGGAAATTACTGGGGACTTCTGGAAGTACTCATTGTCTGAAAGGAGATGGAGGATGTGTCCTCACCAAGGATTGGGAGCTCTTGAGGTGTATGGGCCTGGGGCATTTCCCAAACCGCCCTGATTCCTGCAGTCACCTCGGCCTTTGTTAAACAAACACTCTCCCTGGAGCGTCTGGCTCTAAAAATTCAGGATGGAGGCCGGTCATGGTGGCTCATGCCTATAATCCTAGTCCTTTGGGAGGCTGCCTGAAATCCTAGCACTTTCGGAGGCCCAGGAGGGTGGATTGCCTGAACTTGGGAGTTCGAGACCAGCCTGGGCAACATGATGAAACCCTGTCTCTATTAAAAATACAAAAATCAGCGAAGGGTGGTGGCACGCCTGTAATTCCAGCTACCGGGCGGACACTGAGGCATGAGAATCGCTTAAACCTGGGAGGTAGAGGTTGCGGTGAACCACGATCAAGCCACCGCAGTCCAGCCTGGGCAACAGAGCAAGACTCTGTCTCAAATAAATAAATAAATATACAAAATGAAAAAATAAAAATAAAAATTCAGGATGGTGTCCCAGGATTCTGTGCCTTTACCAAGTTCCCTAGGTGAATCTAAGGCAGACCCTTGTTAGAGCTATAGTTCCCACTTGCTTGATAGTCAAAATCTTTTGTGGGCGGGGATATTTGTAAGCAAGGTTTGGAGTGACGTAAAAGAATCTGCATTGTTTTATTTTGGTTTGTTGGTTTGTTTTAAGCACCAAAGGTGATTCTGATGAATCCAGCTTAGAAGACTACACCAGCTTTGGAGGAGATCTGTGGGAGTTACCTGGGCACCCCATTCACTCATTCATTTCTTCATTTATATATAAGGTGATAGGATTAAAGAGATGACTTAGACATAGTGTCTGCTGTCAAGGACTCAAGATCTAATGGAGACATGGACCCATTAGCAGCTCGTTTACAATTCAACTGCCTGTGACAAAGGCAGGAACAAAATTTTTTGAGAGCACAGAGGAGGGAGGGGCCCCCTGTTTCTGAGGGTTTCAAGGAGGAGGCTGACCTTTGCCGTGGGTCTAAAGGAACAAAAGGGAGCTTTGGAGAGGAATCCTGTATTCTTGAGGGCAGAAACAGTGGAAAGAGGGCGCAGGGCCACAAAAGCAGGGGAGAGAACTTGGCCCCTCTCACACAGTCGGCATTTTCAAACTAATCTGAAACTGGACAATGCAAATGGTATGAAGTCTCACTTGTGCAAAATTTTTGAAAGGAGGCAGATCTTACTTTATATCTATTCCTCCGGGAAAGTTTGTCTTGAATTCTGTGAGTTTGAAGTTAGAAGTGGTTTGCAGGAATGCAGCACTCACAGAAAAACTGGCCTACCCAGAACTGAGCACCTACTGCATGCCAGGACCTGTGCTCTGGGATCCGAGGAGGCATAAGGCCCAGCCCCACCCTGGTGAGCTCACAGCCAGGTGGACATACATCCCCTATCCTCCTCCCTCCCCACTCCTGCCTCTGATCTGAGTCAGGCTGGCAGAGGGGCAGGAAGAGGAAGCCACCAGGAGTCTACCAAAGAGAGGCAGGAATGGGGTGGGCTGGACTGGGGCTAGACGGAGAGTGTGGTTTACCCAGGGACTTACAGTAGCATCTGAAAGAGGGGTGGGGCTCCCTAGGGCAGGGAACAGACAATGGGCAGAGGAGCTACAGTAGCCAGCTGCTGGAAGGCACAATGGTTCATTTCCTATCCCATGCTTGGCAATACCATTGCTCTTGTCCTCTGAGCACCACCTTTTTGTTGCTTAATTCAGTCAATAGATAACTTACTGAGTAGCTACTACATAGAGCACTGTTCTATGCACAAGGACCATATCAGTGAACAAAAGAGATCCAAATCCCTGCCCTCAGGAACTTATATTTGTGTAGGAGGAGTTAGACCATAAACAAAATAAATAGGTATAAAAGAATTAATTGGGACAGGTGTGGTAACTCATGCCTGTAATCACAGCACTTTGGGAGGTTGAGGTGGGTGGATCACCTCAGGTCAGGAGTTCAAGACCAGCCTAGCCAACATAGTAAAATCCCGTCTCTACTAAAAATACAAAAATTAGCCACGTGTGGTGGTGGGCACCTGTAATCCCAGCTACTTGGGAGGCTTAGGCAGGAGAATTGCTTGAACCCAGGAGACGGAGGTTGCAGTGAACTGAGATCATGCCACTGCACTCCAACCTGGGTGACAGAGCAAGACTCCGTCTCAGAAAAAAAAAAAAAAAAAAGAATTAATTGGGAGGCCATTAGGCTGAGATAGCTCCAAAGTGCCTTGGGTTCCTAAGTAAGCAACTGAAACCCAACTCAGAGTAAAGGGCCATAGCCCAAGAAAACACAAGTAAATAGACTAGGTATAGTGGCTCATGCCAATAATCCCAGCACTTTGGGAGGCTGAGGCAGGAGGATCTTATGAGGCCAGCTCAGGTCCATGCTGGACAACACAGTGAGACCCAGGCTCTACAAAAAATTAAAAAAAAAAAAATTTAAACATTAATAAAAAGAAAACACAGCTTAAGCTTAAACCAATCAGAAACTGCCAACAAACCTCTAACTGGAGACTTTACCAATCCGAAACCAACTAATCTCTGAGATTTTCCACTTTAGTTAATCAAATCTTTTCTGTCTTGCTTCTGCAAATACCTTATAAAAGTTTTCACCTGGCTGGGCGCGATGGCTCACTCCTGTAATCCCAGCACTTTGGGAGACCGAAGCAGGCGGATTACGAGGTCAGGAGTTCGAGAGCAACCTGACCAACATGGTGAAACCCCATCTCTACTAAAAATACAAAAATTAGCTGGGCATGGTGGCAGGCGCCTGTAATCCCAGCTACTCAGGAGGCTGAGGCAGGAGATTTGCTTGAACCCAGGAGGCGGAGGTTGCAGTGAGCCGAGATCGTGTCACTGCACTCCAGCCTGGGTGAGAGAATGAGACTTCATCTCAAAAAAAAAAAAGTTTTCACCTTGCACGCCCTCAGTGGAGGCCTGAACCACTTGGGGTCTAACACAGCCCGACTTATGAATCACTGTGCTCCAATAAACTCTTTAAAATTGTAATGTGCCTGTTTGTCTTTTAGTACAGGCAGTTTCTACAGTGTAGCAGAAGGTGGTGAGGACACTGGAGGCAAAGAAAGCCCAGGTAGGACAGGGGATGCTAGCTAGGGGCGTGTGTGTGTGTGTGTGTGTGTGTGTGTGTATATATATATATATATATACTTAGCTATACAAATTAGGGAAAGCCTCACTCAGAATATGACATTTGAGGGTTTCTTTTAAATCTCATGCAACTGTCTCCAGTCATATTTACATGTGTGTGCTTGCAGGAAGAGTTTTTTTGTTTTTGTTTTTGAGACAGAGTCTCACTTTGTCACCCCAGCTGGAGTGCAGTAGCATGATCTCAGCTTACTACAACCTCTACCTCTTGGGTTCAAGCGACTCTCCTGCCGAAGCCTCCCAAACAGCTGGCACTATAGGCATGTGCCACAATGCCCGGCTAATGTTTGTATTTTTAGTAGAGACGGGGTTTCACCATGTTGACCAGGATGGTCTCAAACTCCTGACCTCAGGTGATCCATCTGCCTCGACCTCCCAAAGTGCTGGGATTACAGGCGTGAGCCACCGCGCCTGGCCTGAATGAGTATTTTCTCAGCAAGATTAGAAACTCCTCTAGAGGCAGAAACCATCTTGCCTGCCTCTTCCGTTGTCTAGCACAGTGTTGGGCTCCTCAGGAATATTCAAAAATCTTTTCTGGGTGAATGAATGAAAAAAGAATGAATGAATAAATAAAAATGGAATCAATGAATGAAGAAAAAAAAAGTCTTGCCATCTTGAAATTGGGTGTCTCGTCCAGCTGTTCTGGAATCTTTGCATTCGCTGCCCTGGCCCAGCCAGAGACCCTCCTTCTTACAGTGGGAAAAAAGAAATGCATCTTGGAAAGAGGAAAACCCAGGGTGGGATGGAGCAGGAAGGGCTGGGCAGGGAGGGGAGGGGTGAGGTGGAGGAGGTAGAAAGGAGAAGGAAGAGCAAGAAGAACCAGGAGGGGAGAAAACAAAAGATCAATAAGAGCAGCCGGGAGGTGACAGCAGCCAGCCAGGGAGCGCTCCTCCCTTGATTAGAATTCATGAACTCCCCTCTTACATTAAGTCTTTATATGACACCTGGCCTTTAATGCAAAGCTGGCTGCGAACATTAAAAATTAAAAGCCGAAGGTAGGCTACATCCATCTCTGATAGCGCAGCTCCCCTCCTATCTGAGGCCTGCACAAAGCTATTACACATTGATAAATTATTTTGGGTAATAGCCGAGATATTACATTGTTTCTGAGTGAAGGTAAAATCTCTCCCTGACACGGGCATTTATCAGGAGTGCCTTTCATCGTATTTATTATGGGCCAGATGAGTGTGGGGCTGTGGCCGGCTGGGGTGCTGGGCTGGGCTGGGACCCTTTCCCCTATTCCCTCCCTCTCCCTCTATCACTCTCTTGATGGGGTATTGATGGGGTTTGTGACAAGTTAATTATTAGCTAAAGATATGCAGATCACCGTAAAAGGGGCGGGCACCTGGGGAAGAGGGAAGTTCGGTTATTGAACAGTCAGATCCCTTCCAGGCCTGTTGTGCAGAAACCTTGGTTCCAGGCCTGGGCCTGGTCCTACCTGGTAACCCTGAGTCCAGCCAATCAGAATTGCTGAAAGCCAGCCCCCCCACCCCCACCCCCACCGTGGTGTGTGCCTGTAATTCTGTAATCCCAGGTACTCATGAGGCTGAGGTAAGAGGGTGGCTTGAACCCAGGAGTTTGAGACCAGTTTGGGCAACATAGTGAGACTCCATCTCTTAAAAAAAAAAAAAGTATTTATAAAAAATGTCATTCGAGTTGGTAAAAAAGAACTGCTGAATATTTGTTCCGTAAAAGGGTAGGGGTTAGGGGGCTTGGAGGGCTTTACCACGCATCCCCTCCCAGCAACACACCCAGCAAAGGTGCATCTGGATCCTTAGTCTGCGCTAGAAACACGGCCTCCTGCTGCAGAGCCCAACACTGGTAATGTCTGCTCCTCCCGCCCTTCCTTTTCCTTCTCCAGCCTGCACACCATCACCCCAAACTCTGTGACAGTGTCCTGTGTACTGACGGTGTAAGGGAAAGAGGCAGCCTTTGGAACCCGGGTGTGCTCATTAGCTAGTCCCTGAAACTGTCTTCCATTTCCTCTCCTGTGACGGGGTGTGATGATAATGCCAGCCTCTAGGGGTCGCTGTTATAAAGTGTTTCTTCAGGATTGGCTGGGCATCCCTATGGAGCCTCCTGGGTGGAGTGGGAGACGGTGGATTGACACATGTGTGCACGGATGGAATGCCATGGAGTAGTAGCCACTGTCAGGATTGGCTGCTTGGCGTGGACTACTCAGGGGTCATCCATCCACAATCCCTTTTGGAAGAAGTATTGCTTCCAGAAATACTGCAGACTACCTTCTGTCTTCTAGGCATGGTGCTAAGGGCTGAGTAGAGAATAATGAGCGTAACAGATCTGGTTCCTGCTTCCCACCTGGGCACAGTCTAGTGGAATGGGCCTCCTGTCCCCAAAAGAGAGTCAAATGCTCTGCATGATTTTTGTCCTCGGGGTAGGTTAACTTGTGATAGGTCCAGCCCTGGATCTGAGTCATCTCCAGCTCCCATGGAGTACTTGGCACATAGTGGGCGCCAACTAATATTTTTGGAATGAATGGCTGGATGCTGGAATTAGGCGGCGTTGAGCCCCAAGTGGACAGGTGTACGTTTGCTGATCCTCACGGAGGCTGGAGGTCTGATTAGGGCCTGCTTTCTAGGAAAGAAAGGCTGCTGGCTTAGCTTGGGGGAACTGTTCATCTCCAAGCCCCAGCCAGGTAAAGAGACAGCCCAGCAAAAAGGAAAGAAGTATCCATTGTCACTGGATGTAAGCTAGGCAATGAAGTCCCCCATTGTTGCTGGCAGAGCCAGAGCGACTCTTCTCTTTTCTGGCATTTTTGCTTAATGACCAGACATCTGCAGAACCTGCCAACCAGCAGGAGGTGGGGGGGAAGGTCATCCCCAGTGCACACCCCAACCCTGGACCAGGCTTCCTACTCTGTCTGGGAGGTGACCCAGAGTGGAGGGCAGGCGGGTGGTGGAGGAAGCTTGGGAAGGGTTGGGCTCAGGTGTCATGCAGTCATGCTACATAAATCTGGCTGGCCATGTCTCTAGTCTGCACCCCTCTAGGGGCCCTCGGGAACTTGGATGGGGCCTACTGCCTCTCGGTGCTGGTTTCAGCCTTGGCTGCTGTCTTTCTAGTCTCCCGACTGCATCTCTGCCAACCAGGACCAGCCCTGCCCCACCCTGCACCCAACCCTGCTTCCCAGTGCCCAGCAAGGATGTCTGGACCCTGATGATGGATGGACTTGGGCATCTCTGAGAGTGCCAGCCCCTGACTGGTTATGTTGTGGATTCAGCTGTCGGGCTGACTCAGCTCCTTCTTGATGGAGTGTTTGCTTGTTAAAAGAAGCATGAGTCTAAAACAGTAATTCCCAGACTCTGTGTGCGCTCTTCCCTTCTCCAGCCATCGCTGGCCACTGCTGAGAGCGGGTCTTATTCAGCAAGTGCGATGAGGCAGAATAAAGACTGAGACCCTACTTTAAAAAGTTCAGTATATACCCGGGAGGCAGAAGTTGCAGCAAGCTGAGATCGCACCATTGCATCCCAGCCTGGGCGACAGAGCGAGACTCCATCTCAATACATACATACATACGTACATACATTTTTTTAAAAAGTTTAATATATAAAACAAAATGAAAGGCCAACCTGGAAAGACCTTCTAGGATTAGCTCAATGACAGACTGGTACACAATAATGATGACAACGATGATGACGATGATAGCAGCTAACACTTACTGAGTGTTCGCCATGTGCTGGGTATGGTAATAAGCAGTTTGTATTCAGTCTTGCATTTCATCCTCATAAAAACCCAGGAAGTTGGTGTTACAGAGGCTCAGAGAGATCCGCAGTGAGGGTACAGATGGGATTTGACCCTGGGTCTAACTACACCAAATGCTCTTAACCATTCACTGGAAAGGATATTTGTTGTCGTTGTTGCTGTTTTTGAGATGTCACCCAGGCTGCAGTGCAATGGTGCGATCTCGGCTCACTGCAACCTCTGCCCCTCCGGTTCAAGAGATTCTCCTGTCTCAGCCTCCCCAGTAGCTGGGGCTACAGGCGCATGCTGCCATGCCTGGCTAATTTTTTGTATTTTAGTAGAGATGGGGTTTCGCCATGTTGCCCAGGCTGGTCTTGAATTCCTGAGCTCAGGCAATCCACCCACCTCGGCCTCCCAAAGTGCTAGGATTACAGGGGCGAGCAACCACGCCTGGCCTGTTGTTGTTGTTTTTGAGACGGAGTCTCGCTCTGTTGCCCAGACTGGACTGTAGTGGTGCCATCTTTGCTCACTGCAACCTCCGCCTCCCGGGTTCAAGAAATTCTCGTGCCTCAGCCTCCCGAGTAGCTGGGATTACAGGCTCCTGCCACCACACCCGGCTAATTTTTAAGGTTTTAGTAGAGACGAGGTTTCACCATGTTGGCCAGGCTGACCTTGAGCTCCTAACCTCAAGTGATCCGCCTGCCTCCGCCTCCCAAAGCGCTGGGACTACAGGCATGAGCCACCACACCTGGCCACTGGAAAGGATCTCAGTGACCAGCCACTCCATCTCTTCATTTTCTGTGGGAGGAAACTGAAGTCCAAAGAGGAAAACTTGTCACCTAGAGTCGGTGGCAAAGCTGCAACTGGGTTCTAAGTGTCCTAATTCCAAATCTAAAGCTTTTCTCTGTGAACCAGAAGCACAACTCTCCTTCCCTCTCTCCTGTCCCTCCAAGACTGAGGGAGATCATAAAGTCAGGGAGAAAGTGAACCCAGGGCCGGGAGAGCCGGGATCTGGATGTGAGCGAAACCATGCCGAACACAGAGGCATAGGCTGGAGCCCCAGGGAGCTCAGCGGGGCTGCTTTTAAAGATGGGAGCGGGGTCAGGAGCCAACAGAGCATCTGGAGGTGGGGCACATGCAGGTTCCTGAGGGTCACCGTGGGTCAGGATCCAGGAAAGCAATGAAGACAGCAACTAGGGGTCCTCGGTGTTTAGAAAACTTTGAAAAGAAGCTGGAAGGACCAGGCATCTGCTGAGGCAGGAAAGACCCCAGGCTCTGAGACAGAGCCACATAGGGATGCAAGAGACCCAGGCAGGTGCCAGCAGCAAACAAACAGAAATGGAGGGGGCATGGTAAGGCCCACAGCTGAGAACATGAGTGTCCTTATTACCGACAGCAGAAGAAAATAGAGGCGGCCAAGCTGGAGGGATGGGTGCACTAACAAGACATGAGGACCTGGGACCACTGCCTTGCACAACCTGCCCAGGTGTCTGCAGCAACCTGACCGAGAGCCAGCGGCCCGGCCTGGGGCGGTTTCTTGGTTCAGAGTTGATGGCTGGGGAAGGAAACAGAGGTCAAGAGTATCTTAGAAGTTTTTTCCAAGCATTTAATAAATGTTTTTTCTTTGTGGTAGTCACAAGTAACTGCTGTGAATATTTAAATTCTTTTAATCACTTTTTTTTTTTGGTTTTTTTGAGACGAAGTCTCGCTCTGTCTCCCAGGCTGGAGTGCAGTGGCATAATCTCGGCTCACTGCAAGCTTCGCCTCCCGGGTTCAAGTGATTTTCATGTCTCAGCCTCCGAGTAGCTGGGATTACCGGCATGTGCCACCACGCCTGCCTAATTTTTGGTAGAGACAGGATTTCGTCATGTTGACCAGGCTGGTCTTGAACCCCTGACCTCAGGTGAGCCACTTGCCTCGGCCTTCCAAAGTTACAGGCATAAGCTACCGTGCCTGGCCTGTTTTAATCACTTTTTCATCAGCCTTTTTCTTAACGGAAATTTGTGTCGAGACTCGAGTGGGAGCTGGAATGTATGAGGTTGTATTTTTAATAAAATACATAATAACAAAATAACAATAACAACAATATAAATAATAAAATAACAAAAATACGTAATAAAAGATAAAAATAATAAAAGGATGTAATATTTGTATGCCTATACCTATGCTTAGTATTGCTCCCTTTCTGCACATTATAAATGTATTTATTTATTTTTATTTTTTGTAGAGATGGAGTCTCTACATATGGGGTTTCTCTATGTTGCCCAGGCTGGTCTTGAACTCCTGGCTTCATGCGATCTTCCTGCCTTGGCCTTTCAAAGTACTAGGATTACAGGTGTGAGCCATCATGCCCGGCCATTTATATTATAAATTTAAAACTAATATTTTAAACATGTTGGTAAGGAGCACTACATGGTATATAAAGAACACTGTTTACCTTGAATTTCCCTCCCATCGGGGCTCGCCAGCATCCTCAAAGTTCTTTCCACCTTTGGAAGGAATGCTGCACCCAGCTAGGAAGGGGTGTGTGTTCTCTACTTCACAGTGGTAGACAGCCCTGGAAAGAGACTTCCCACATCAGATCAGCAGAGGAATTGTAATCATTTGGGATGCATAAGCAGACCAGCGTTGCATCTAAAGTCTTCAATAATTCTGCACATTCCTAATCTGTGCAATATTTCAAGTGGCTGGGTTTTAGACTTGGCTATTTAGAGTTAATGTTGCTACGGGGGTGGGGCGGGGTGGGGGAGAGGGAGAAGTAAGGAGGAGGGGTGACGAATTTCTACAAACCCAGTGCCCTGCACCCAGAACCTGGTAAGGGGGCAGTGGTCAGAGGGAAACAGAGGGAGAGAAAGATATCAAGTGTAGTAATCAGAATGAAAAATGGAGCCGCGGTTACTTTAAACAAGAGCTAATTCATCACAAGAACGAGTGGATAAGTAGCTGAGTTTCAGGCGTTCAGTAAGTTCCCCGTTCTGCTCCAAAAATTATTCCACCCTTGTCTGCATGCTCCCATAAATCATCCCTTCTTCACATCAGCTCCGATTACCAATTACTCCTGCCTGTAACACGCATTCCTTGCCCAACCCCATCTGATGGGGCCTTGCCTTTTAATTTTACAAATGCTTTTTTTCCCCCACTTTACTTTCTTCTTTCTCCTTCAGTATCTCCCCTCCCCCAGCCTTCCATTCTCTGGCTGTCTTCTCTTTTTCTGTCTTTGTCATCTCTCGTTTGCACCATGCCCCTCCCCGCTTTGCTTCAGCCCCTGGCCAACCTGGCCATTCGCAGTGGTGCTTTGGGAAGAGGAGTGAGCAACCGCCTTGGGCAGTGGTGGCACCTGGAGCATGTAGGAAAGACGTGAGAAGGGTGTACAGCTCTCCCCTCTCAAACTTGGCCCTGAAGACATTTGTGCCCAGCCTGCTTCTTGGTCTGTAGGCTTGGACACAGTTTGAGTCTGGGGTTCTCCTAAGCTGTTAAAAAGGGCATCCCATTCTCCCCAGAAGAAAGACTTCCACTCCCCCTGGCTCCTGGCATGACAACAATGGTCATAATAAACACTTATCATGGTAAGTATTGGCTGCTGACAATGTTTGAAGGACACAGGTAGACACAGTCTCTGCAGGGCTCTAAAAACTCCTTTAGAAGAGTCCCTGCCTTCCAGCCCAGCTTCTGCTGCCGGCATAGAATCACTCAAACTTTAGTCATTATTGTATCACTTACACAATTGTTGCCACATTTTGATATCATATTTTCTTAAAACCAACTTTAAATTGGTTCAGCTCTCAAAGACTTAACTTTGTTCTGTGCCAAAATTCATGAACTCATGTGTTTAAACGGATAGTTACATTTCCCCCCAAACCTATGGAAATAAATTCTGAGTTATGATACCAGTGAACTGAACTTTATACCAACTGAAATTGTCTTGAGATCTTCTATCACACGCGTATCATGCTTTAGCTAAAGCATCACTCCCTCCTGCACACTCAGAGACGTGGCAGGATGGGAACATGGAACCAAGATTCAGAAAGTGTCAGCAGCTCAGACTTCTGCAGACTTCACTCTACCCTGGAAGCCCCGTGAGCCTGGTAAGATGCCAGTTCCAACCCTACCTTCAGAAACTCCGATTTGGGAGTTCTAGGATATGGCCCAAGCCCGGAAACCTGGAGTTGGACACATGCCCCCAAGGTGTCTCTGACTATGCTTTGAGAAATACTGGTCTAGCCTGGGCTTCAAACCTAATTTACTTTGTGACCTTAGGAAAATCACTTATTTTTCCATTTTGTAATCGCTTAAACTGGGAGAACCTTAACTATTCTTCCTACCTCACAGAGGTCAGAGAAGGTCAAAACTTGACAAGCTAAGTAGGGGATGGATTTTGACAGGTGCCCAGTTCTGTTGAGATGGGAGGCAGAGATGTGGCTTGTTTCCTTCAGCATCTGTGCGACAGAGATCCAGCCCCGCCCATGGGTATTTGTATACTAGCCTTGCATCGGCACAGCCCATTGTTTTTTGTTTGTTTGTTTGTTTTAGACAGAGTCTTGCTCTGTTGCCCAGGCTGGAATGCAGTGGCACGATCTCAGTTCACTGCAGCCTTTGCCTCCTGGGTTCAAGCAATTCTCATGCCTTAGCCTCCCGAGTAGCTGGGACTACAGGTGTGCGCCACCACACCGGGCTAATTTTTTTGTATTTTTAGTAGAGATGAGGTTGCACCATGTTGTCCAGGCTGGTCTTGAACTCCTGACTTCAGGTGATCCACCCGCCTCGGCCTCCCAAAGTACTGGGATTATAGGTATGAGCCATCATGCCCAGCCCAGCCCCCTGTTTTGATTGGATTTGAAAACTAGATTCCTGCAGGTTTGAGAACCCCAAAGTGGATTCTAAGCCAATTTAATGATTGCCATTTGCTATGGTTTGAGCGTTTTTGCCTTCTCCAAAATTCATGTTGAAACTTGATCCCCAGTGCAACTGTATTAGAAAGTGTGGCCTTTGGGAAGTGATTGAGTCATGAAGGCTCTGCCCTCACGGATGAGATTGGGTGACCTTATAAAAGGGCTTGACAGAGGGAGTTAGCCTCTTCTTGCCCTTCCATCTTTCACTGTGTGAGGACAGTGTTCCTCCCCTCTGGAGGATGCGGCATTCAAGGCACCGTCTTAGAAGCAGAGAACAGACTCTCACCAGACTACCTGCTGGCGCCATGATCTTGGACTTCCCATTCTCCAGAACTGTGAGAAATAAATTTCTGTTCTTTATAAATTACCCAGTGTTGGGTACTTTGTTATGGCAGCACAAACAGACTGAGACACCATTTAAATAGTGTGGGGGGTATAGATACATAAAAAGTCACCCAGAAGCCCAGGGTGGGAACTAGGGCACTGCAAGCAAAATATTTAGGGTGCAAAACTTAAGGAGGCACTTACTTTCAGAGGCTGGCCATGTACTTGCACAATCCTGAGACTGAGGACCTCCTTAAATGTCATGGATAGGGTGTCTTGATCCTCTCAGTCCTGGGTCTGCAGAAGCCATAGTGTTGTTGGATCTAAATCCTCATAGGGCAGGGTGAAGGCAAGAGAAAGAACCAAGAGTCAACTGAACATCCAAAAGGAATGGCACTGCGCCCTGTGGGGCACACACATGCCACATCTGGCAGTCTCACAAGCATCTGCAATGGAAGCAGCATCAATTTCAGTTTATATCTGAGGACATCCAGGCTTATAGAGGATAGGAAAGAAGAGGAAAGGAAAAAATAAAGCAAGGAAAGGAAAAAAGAAAGGAAGGGGAAGGAAAGGGGAAAGGAAGAAAGGAAAGAAGGAAAGGAAGGGGAAAAGGAAGTGAAGGGAAGAGGAAGGGGAAAGGGAAGGAAAGGAAAGGAAGGGAAAAGGGAAGGGGAGGGGAAGGAAGGGAAGGCAAAGGGGAGGGGAGGGAAGGAAAGGGAAGGAAAGGGGGTGGGAGGGGAGAGGAGGGAAGTGGAGGGGATGGGAGGGAAGGAAAAGGGAATGGAAAGAAAGGGAATGGAAAGAAAGGGAAGGAAAGGGAAGAGAAGGGAAAGGGAAGGAAGGGGAGGGGAGGAGAGAGGAGGGGACGGGAGAGGAGTGGAGGGGAAGGGAGGGGAGGGACAGGAAGGGAAGGGAAGGGGAGGGGAGGGGAGGAGAGAGGAGGGGACGGGAGAGGAGTGGAGGGGAGGGGAGGGGAGGGGAGGGACAGGAAGGGAAGGGAAGGGAAGGGAGGTTCTTTTTTTTCACCAAGTGTTAGCACTGATTTCACTGGATGAATGAGGTCAGTGGAACCCACAGCCTTCATATGTTTCCTATATATTTGAGAATTTATTATTTTTAAATCACTCATTGACAAAAAAAATACTTTAGATCACTTATTCACTTAGATGTCTACATCCATCCTTCAAACATGACTGAGGAGGTATCCAGTCAGGCACAGCAAAGAATCAGATTCCTTTTTGGAATCATAGAAGCCAGTGGGAGACAAGATTAGCTAGTGGCACGAATGAGATGGAGTAAGTAAAGAAAGGAGCGTCTGCTGCATGATCAAGGGGAATGGGAATTATGCCGGAAAGCTTAAGCTGAAGGTGATTGTCAAAATTTCACAGGATTTAGCCCCGAGCTTCCCTGGTAAATACAGCAGCGGCCGTCAACCAATAAAAAGCATCCCCGCCTGTGACCTGTCGGATGAGAGACGATCTCCCTAGCACTAAACTGAAAGCACACTTTGGTGCTGAGAATCTTTACATAAGGGGCACCGACAGCAGCAGTGCCAAGGAGAATAACATAGTAATGAGAATAGCTGCCGTTTATTGCGTAGGCACTTTCAAATGCTAATGTAACGCTCTCAAGTATACCACAAAGCAAGCCTTATTCTAACCTTCATTTTTTTCAGAGTGGGAAACTGAGACTCAGAGATGCAAGCAACTTGGCCACAATCCCAGTCATTAAATGCCCGGTCTGATTGAAAGCAGACTTTTCCAAAGTGGCCAGTATCCCTTGGCTGCTCCATTTACAAGACCAATGCCGCCGGTCACTGGATGAAAATCACCTCTTACTACTGACAGGATATATTAAATAAGTGACGCAGACATTCCAGTTAATTAACTGTGTTGCCCCCTGCCCTTTCATTTCATAATCAACCCTGTTATCTGGGGCCAAGTTTCCTAGTGTCTCCTATTTTATTAAAGTCCTTGCTTCCTGTATCTACAGAATCTCTATAGAAGGGAGGGGATATGGAGTAGAAAGAGACATCATATCTGGGTACCACGAGCACCCAGATTGAGTGAGACCTGGGTGAAACTGTCGGGAGCAGAGGTTCTCAAAGTGTGGTCCCACAGCGGCAGCAGCACCTGGTACCTCATTAGATATGCAATCCTCTAACCCTGTAGAAGTGGGTAAAACTATCCCAGACCTACTGAATTAGAAACTGGAGTAAGCCAGCAATTTCAGGTTTAACCAGCCCTCCACGTGACTCTGACACATGCCAAAGCTGGATTACCGTTGGTTTAAGTTAGTGGTTTTCAACTGAGGCTGCACATTGGCGTCACCTGGGAAGCTTTAAGAACTACAAATGCGCAGGTCTTACCCCCAAAATCGACATTATTATTGTTTTTATTATTTAGACAGGGTCTCTCTCTGTCGCCCCGGCTGGAGTGCAGTGGTAGGATCACGCCTCATTGTAGCCTCGACCTCCCAGGCTCCTGTTCTGTAGATCCTCTCTCCTTAGCCTCCTAAATAGCTGGAACCACAGGCATGTGCCATCACTTCTGGCTAATTAAAAAAAAAATTATCTGTAGAGATGCGGTCTCCCTATGTTGCCCAGGCTGGAAGAATCTACTTTAATGGGTTTGGGATATGACTCAGGCATTGTGATGTCTTTTTAAATTCCTTGGATGATTCTAGACTGCAGCCAAGGTTGAGAAGCTCTGGTTTAGAAGCTCAGAGAACTCTAGACCTTACCCAAGCTCAGTGCTCCTGATTGATAGGTGCCCCAGAATGGGCTCTCATGGGCTCAAGAGTTCAAAGTTGTCACTTTGCCCCTGAAATTATCACTTTGAAGGCTTAGAATTAAGGCACTGGTCATTGGGAAGTACTGTGCAACCAAGGAAGAAACATGGAATTGGAAAGACTTTTTTTTTTTTTGAGATGGAGTTTCGCTCTTTCACCCAGGCTAGAGTGCAATGGCACGATCTCGGCTCACTGCAACCTCCGCCTTCCGGTTTCAAGCAATTCTCCTGCCGCAGCCTCCTGTGTAGCTGGGATTAGAGGTGTCCGCCACCACGCCCAGCTAATTTTTGTATTTTTAGTAGAGATGGGGGTTTCACCATGTTGGCCAGGCTGGTCTTGAACTCCTGACTTGGTGATCCACCTGCCTTGACCTCCCCAACGTGCTGGGATTACAGGCGTGAGCCACTGCGCCTGGCCTGGAAAGACTTTTAAGCCTAGTTCAAACCCTGCATCTACCACTGTGTAGCTGTGTGACTTCTCCCAACCTCGGTGTCTCACCTATAAAATAGTGAGATTAAACATCTGCTTCCACTGCTGTTGGTAAAGCACCAAGAACAGTGACTGACACTTGGCAGTGACTTGTCAGACAGAACACATGTTTGTTAAAATGAAAACTGGCCAAAGGGAATCACGAATGTGGGGGGCTTCGCTCTGACTTACAAGGTCAGGGAAATGGGTAAAACTGTTCAACTGGAGGGCTAATGTGCACCAGTAGGAACAAGGTTATTCGCAAAAAGGATGTGGGGAAGGCAGCCTTGCTCCTGTTCTGTGATAGCAAAAGAGTTCAGATGAGAAGGGATCCCGTAGAAACTAGACACCCTCACTTGTGTGGTCAGGGACTGGGACAAAACCAAGAAACAAGCAGTACAAGAAAATGTGCAGCTGGGAGTGGTGGCTCATGCCTGTAATCCCAGCACTTTGGGAGGCCAAGGTGGGAGGATCACTAGAGCCCAGGCATTCGAGACCAGCCTGGCCAACAGGGCAAAATTCTTTCTCTACCCAAAACACAAAATTAGCTGAGTGTAGTGGCATACACCTGTAATCCCAGCAATTCAGGAGCCTGAGGTGGGAGGATCATTTGAACCTGGGAGGCGGAGGTTGCAATGAGATTGTGCCACTGCACTCCAGCCTGGGCAACAGAGTGAAACCCTGTCTCAGAAAGGCAGAAAAATAAAAATAAATAAATAAAAAAGAAAACGTGCAGCCTGGGAGGAAGAGGAAGATCTAGCAGAGGGACCATTGGGATATCCCTGCTGAGGATAAATGTCCCAGTGGGAGAGGGGCTGGTCTATCCACATCCTGAGGATGCAGGAAGAGGGTAGTCAGCACCAGGAAGACACAGTGGCCAGGAATGAGACCCCTTAACTGCCAAACTAGGGCTCTCAACCAAACTCCAGTCTAGCTCCAGTCTAACAATGAAGGCAAGGCAAGACCCTACTCCAGCGGAGTTGGGAGCCAAGCTAAGAACTCATGGCCTCCTTGAGCATTCGCAGAACTGGAGTGCAATTCTGTATTCTTAGTTCTGTTTGCCCACCATGCTTGTTAGATTAGTTTCGGGGTGACGAGGCTTACCTTAGGCCTGCCTTGTCCCCTCTCTCCCCTGTCCTTCGTCTCCTTCCCTGGGAGCCCAAAGCTTAGTCTCCAAACTGGTATAAAGTTGAGGGTCAAACCTTTCCCTCTTCTTTAACACAACCGATGCTTTCATGAGAGCATTCAGCCTCCCATGCTGAAAGCACTCCACACCCAGCGGTGTCTCTGGCTGCCCCCAACATGGGTGAGGCCGCTCTGCTGTGTGTTGGGCAGTACCTATGTCAGGAGCTCAGATGGTCGGAGCTCAGCCACTGTACAGCAGACAGTCTTGCCGCCCACCTGACCCTTCCTGGTGCCCTAGCTCCCTGACCAAGGCCCCAGCTCCACTCAAAGCCCTCCTTCCAGGTTGCTACAGCCTGGCTGATCCAAATGCCCAGTGGCTATGTGACTCCAGCTCTGTTCCGTGGCTCACAAGGCCCACCCCTCCAGCCCATGCTCCAGCATCAGCCTCAGAAATCACAGCCCAGCCCTCAGTGTCTTGGGGTTCTCAGCCTGTCCCGTGCTCTTTCACATCTCTATGGCTTTGTTCAGGATGCCTTACTCGCACGACATGCCTTCCCCCCCATCTATTACTCCTTTTCCCTTCTTTCAACCCATTCCTGCCCATTTTTAAGATTCTCCTCAAACATCACCTCCACCAGGAAGTTTTCATGACTCCTCCATATTGAGCTAGGTCCTTGGTGATTCCCCCAAACCCTTACCTAACTGGATCATAGTATGTGGAGACCAATTGCCAAGTGAGTCATTACAATTTACTGGAGTTGGTGAAAATTATTCTGAAACTGCCAGGTGTAAATAGTGGCTGGGAAAGGAAGGAAGTGCCAGGTCCCAGGTGTCTGGTGACTTTAGGGAGCATTATTCTTCCCCAGAGATGGCAAACCAAACCACAACGAGCAGGAAAACCCCAGGGGTCCTGCCAGTTCCCTGTCCCATTCCTGATGTGCAAGTTTAGGCTCTCATTACTTTTCTTTTCTTTTCTTTTTTTCTTTTTTTGAGATGGACTCTCTCTCTGTCACCCAGGCTGGAGTGCAGTGGCACAATCTTGGTTCATTGCAACCTCTACCTCCCGGGTTCAAGCGATTCTCCTGCTTCAGCTTCCTGAGTAGCTGGAATTACAGGTGCATGCCACCATGACCAGCTAAATTTTGTATTTCTAGTAGAGACTGGGTTTCACCTTGTTGGCCAGGCTGGTCTTGAACTCCTAACCTCAAGTGATCCACCCACCTCGGCCTCCCAAAGTGCTGAGATTACAGGTATGAGCCCGGCTGGCTTTCATCATTTCTTGAATGATTTGTTCAACAGTGTCCCATAGTATCACCTCACTGTTATATATTTACTGAGTGCTCACACATCTGACTCTGTTCCATGAGCTTTATATGTATCTACCAGTTTAATACTTACAAAATCCTTGTGAGGCATTTGCATTTTACAGATGAGGGAACTGAGACCCAGAGAGAGTAAATAATTTGCTCAGGATTTCATAGCTGGTTGCAGTAGATTCAAATTCAGGCTGTCTGGCTTCGGAGCTTAATTGTTAACCACTCTACAAACCTCCTCCAATCAGTGTTCATGTCCACCAGAGGCACCTTCCTGTAGCATCCTTGGAATGGGGTTTGGCAGACAGCGATTTTTGTTTACCTGGTGTCTATTCTCCATTTCTTCCCAGCTAACAGAACCCTGATTTTATTTAGGAGTCCAATTTATCCCATTTAAAAAACCTTCATACCTCTCTGTACCTAGAGTGACCATGTGAATTAGTTTTTGAGTTTTGCTCTCGTTGCCCAAGTTGGAGTGCAATGGCGAGATCTCGGCTCATTGCAACCTCCGGCTCCTGGGTTCAAGCGATTCTCCTGCCTCAGCTTCCCGAGTAGCTGGGATTACAGGCACATGCCACCAACCCTGGCTAATTTTTTGCATTTTTAGTAGGGACGAGGTTTCATCATGTTGGCCAGGCTGGTCTTGAACTCCTGACGTCAGGCAATCTACCCACTTCAGCCTCCCAAAGCGCTGGGATTACATGCGCCAGGCTGTGAACTAGTTTTAAGGAAGGAGGAAATAAGCTACAGGATGGGACTTCCAGGGAGATTCTTTTTTTTTTTTTTAGGTAGAGTATCACTCTGTCACCCAGGCTGGAGTGCTATGGTGCAATCTCAGCTCACTGCAATCTCTGCTTCCCTGGTTAAGGTGATTCTTGTGCTTCAGTCTTTTGAGTAGCTGGGACTACAGGCACGCACCACCATCCCCAGCTAATTTTTGTGTTTTTAGTAGAGACGGGGTTTCACCACATTGGCCAGGCAGGTCTTGAACTCCTGACCTCAAGTGATCCTCCTGCCTTGGCCCCGCAAAGTGCTGGGATTACAGGAATGAGCACCGTGCCTGGCCCAGGGAGACTACTTCTATCCAGGAGGATTTCCAGTAAGTATAAATGGGGACAGAGTCCGCTAGCATAAGCCATTCTGTCTTCGCTGTTCCCTCATTATTCCTGCCTGTAGCATGGTAGCAAACCCTGGAGGTGCAGCAGCCGTCGTATAGACATGAGAATGAAGGTCACCTGCTGAGAGAGTTAGACAGAGCCCAGGTTTCGATGACTTCCTCGAGTTGTTGCATCAGCCCTGGACGACTGTCTTCAGGACTCTTGGTACAAAAGGAAACTCAGTCTATAATTGGTTCAGTGACTGCATTTGGATTTCTGTTAAATGCAGCCAAATGTCATACCTAATAAACACAGGGGATCATGCACTCGTCAAAGTTTGCGTTAATGGTCAGTCTCATAGCCCACCACTAGCAACAGCAGTGTCCTAAAACTTGGGTGTAAATGGGAATCACAGGCAGGGCTTGGGGGCCCTGTACACAGGGACTAGGACCCACCTTCGGAGCTTTTGATTCAGTAGGACTGGAGCAGGACCTAGGAATTCGCATTCATACTCTAACAAGCTCCCAGGGGTTGCTGGTGCAGCTGGTGCAGGGACCACACTTTGAGAAACACTCTGCCTACAGCATAGGGCTCAAACAACTACTGTAGGGCCCGTGACAATCTGACCCAAAGTGCATTTTTCAGCCCTTTCCCTGACTCCCCCGACTCATTTCCCCAAGACACTACTCTCCAGCCACACCAGGCTGGAGAACCCCCGAATACCCAACACATGCTTACATCTCCAAACCTTGTTGTTCACCTCAGTCCCTCACCTTGCAATGCTCATTCTTCCTGTTTTTCCGCAATCCAAACCCCATTTGTCCTTTAAAATTCAGCCCCCCACTTTTTTTTTTGATGATACTTTCTCCAGTGCCTCCGGCGAATGAAACTGTCTTCCTGCTGAGTCTCCCTGAGCTTTGCTTTTTATCTGTTCTAGCATTTCTTTTTTTGAGACGGAGTCTCGCTCTGTCGCCCAGGCTGGAGTGCAGTGGCCGGATCTCGGCTCACTGCACGCTCCGCCTCCCGGGTTTACGCCATTCCTGCCTCAGCCTCCCGAGTAGCTGGGACTACAGGCGCCCGCCACCTCGCCCGGCTAGTTTTTTTGTTTGTATTTTTTAGTAGAGTCGGGGTTTCACCGTGTTAGCCAAGATGGTCTCCATCTCCTGACCTCGTGATCCGCCCGTCTCGGCCTCCCAAAGTGCTGGGATTACAGGCTTGAGCCACCGCGCCCGGCCCTGTTCTAGCATTTCTTTCATTCTGCTTAGAATTATAGGCAGTTGTTTACTTGGCTGGCTCTCACCAGGATGAGAGCTCCATGTGGGCAGAGACCAGGTAATACTATTCAGCTCTGTAATCATCCTCTCTTCAAACTGGCCCAATGCTATAAACATACAAGTTGCTCATAAATTAATGAATTGCACGAGAACATTTACATAGAAAAGAGCTTCTCCCCAAAATAAGCATAATTAACATTTACTAAGCATTTCCTGTGTGCCAGAACCTAGTCTATATGCCCTATCTCACTGCCATGAAGTTTTAAAGGGAGTTCTATTATCCTCCTATAGATGAGGAAACTAAGGCACAGGGAGTTTAAGTAACATCATACATCTAAGAAGTGGTGAAGGTTGCTGAGCATGGTGGCTCATGCCTGTAATCCCAGCACTTTGGGAGGCCAAGGTGGGCAGATCACGAGGTCAGGAGTTCGAGACCAGCCTGGCCAACATGGTGAAACCCTGTCTCTACTAAAAATACAAAAATTAGCCAGGCATGGTGGTGCATGCCTGTAATCCCAGCTACTCTGGAGGCTGAGGCAAGAGAATCGCTTGAACCTGGGAGGCGGAGGTTGCAGTGAGCCAAGATCACACTACTGCACTCCAGCCTGGGCAACAAAGCAAGACTCCATCTCGGGTTAAAAAAAAAAAAAAAAAAAAAAAGGTGGTGAAGGCAGGATTTGAACTGGAGCCCATGTATTTAGCCATGCATCAGCCTGCCCCTCAAGTACAAAATCCAGACCTGTCAGGTCAGGGACAAAGAAATATTAGCAAGAAAGGTGATCTATTCCTGAGTGACTAGGAGGCTAGTAAAATTAATCAGGGTCTTTAAGTGGCTGAGAAATGAACTACCTATTAAAACTTGTCTTTAATAAGAAAAATAAAGTTAGGCAATGGGTGCAATTAGTAAGTCATAATAAAAAACAGGTAAAGGGTCACTTAGAAAAATTAAATGCTAGAGAGATACATAAATCAAGGGGCCCTATGGCATGCAAACCGAAAGGTCTTGGCAGAATTAGCTAATGAACTTAAGAAACTCTTGACACCTACTTTTAAAAAGCGATGGTGAACGGGGAGACGGCTAGAGAGGAAAAAACGTGGGACTCAAAAAACAAGAAGAAAACTGATTCCAGCAATTTCCCTCCAGGGAAGCCATAAGTTCCGTTTGTAGGCAAGCCATAGAACAAATTTTATGATTAAAAATTTACGATAAATTTTATGAGTAGAAAATCCAGTAAGCAGCTGGAGGGCAACAGAGACCTGAGCCATAAACGGAACTGGCAGGTTTACGCAGAAGTCATGCCGGGAAACCATAATGCTTTTTTATTCTAACTAATTTGTAATATTAGTGGGAAGAGGGTCCACTGAAGATTTAGTGCTTTTTGATTTTAGAAAAGCCTTTGATTCAGTGTCTCATGAAATCTGACTGGCAAAATTAATTTAAATTGGCACAGACAGGGACCGTCTCAGGGGCTTGGCTGAAAGGCTATAAACACAGGTATGATGAATGGGAGACACAGACCAGAGGGGCAAGGGGGCAGGCCCAGGCCCGCTGCTGGGTGAGGTGATATCAGCAGAAGCAGAAACCCGATCACATCGTTGGTATCCATGAAGGTGAGGTTCATGGCTGGTCAATGAAATCTGCATGTGTAATTTGGCCAGGGTGACACAAGGAGGAGAGGGTGGGAAACCCAAGAGATACAGAAAAGGACAGAATTATCGCCAGAAATTAGTGTGTGTTGTATGGCAGATGCCTATGACCTGAAGAACCAGTCTACTGGACAAGAAAGCGAAGTCCGGGTTAGTGTACAGAAAAATACTAAAGACATGGGAGATACACAGGTGGCCAAAGCCGGAAGCAGGTGTAAGTAACAGAAAACCTGCCTTGAACAACTTATCTCACATGTAGGAATTAGACAGGTGGGCTTAGCTTCAGGCACAGAATGATCTAGGCCCTGGCTTAATCTCTTTGCCATTTTTTGGACCCTGTCCTCTCCGTCATGTTAGTACCATCCCAAGGTTGGCTTTCTTCAAGATTGCCACCTTGTAGTGAGTTGAATGGTGGCCTCTACAACTGGGGATTGCCTGGAGCCAGCAGAAGGTGGAAGGTAAGGAAGGAGTTGCCCCTTGAGCCTTCAGAGGGGGCACAGCCCTACCAGGACTTTGATTTTGGACTTCTGGTCTCCAGGACTGTAAGAGAATACATTTCTGTTATTTTAAGCCACCCAGTGTGTGGCAATTTGTTACAGAAGTCTCAGGAAACAAATACATGTCTGCTAGTGTGCTTCCTGTGGGTGAGCAGGCTGACTTCGTGTGGCTCTCCGGTTAAGAGTGAAGAAGTCAGGCCGGGCGCGGTGACTCACACCTGTAATCCCAGCACTTTGGGAGGCCGAGGCAGGCAGATCACCTGAGGTCAGGAGTTCAAGACCAGGCTGACCAACATGGAGAAACCCCGTCTCTACTAAAAATACAAAATTAGCCAGGCGTGGTGGCGCATGCCTGTAATCCCAGCTACTCGGGAGGCTGAGACAGGAGAATTGCTTGAACCTGGGAGGTGGAGGTTGCAGTGAGCTGAGATCATGCCATTGCACTCCAGCCTAAGCAACAAGAGCGAAACTCCATCTCAAAAAAAAAAAAAAAAAAAAGAAGAGTGAAGAAGTCACTTTTCCATAAGCCCCAAACAAACCACTCTCACAGCTCTCTGGCTAACATGGGCCCAGCCTTGTCCCTGAACCAGTCATGGATAAGGGGTTCAGACCAGAATACGTGGCTTCCACTCCTCTCTCCGGTGGAATAGGCAGTGCTCACTGGCTACCCTCTAGATAGGGAGCCTCCTATCCTCCTGTGTCTCCCGTGAGGATGAGCTGGAGCAGAGACCCACCTGACCTGTGCCACCATACATGACGCACGGGTACTGTAAGGGAGAAATGAACCTTCCTGTTTAAGCCACTGCCATTTGGGGGTTGTGACTCCAGTCTACATAACTAATGTTAGGGGAAGATCATTGGAGCTATCTGGAGACTGGCAGAATTTGACAGAAAGATATGCGAGATATTCCAGGTGGGCAGAACTGTAGGAGCAGGAAGGGGACAGGATGTTCAGGGAAAGGCGGTGGCTGCCCCTGCAGAAACAAGTGTCAGAAAGGAAGAGCTCTGCCGGCAAAGGAGGGGCCAAAGCGCCCCAGGACAGAATTTGGATGTGAAGAGGAGGAAGGATAGGAGAAGAGAAATTTAGAAAGCTTTTGTCAAAATCCAAACAAGGGCGTGTGTGTGGTGGCTCAAGCCTGTAATCCCAGCACTCTGGGAGGCCGAGGCAGGTGGATCACTTGAGGTCAGGAGTTCAAGACCAGCCTGGCCAACATGGTGAAACCCCATCTCTACTAAAAATACAAAAATTAGTTGGGTGTGGTAGCATGTGTCTGTAATCCCAGCTACTCTGGAGTCTGAGGCAGGAGAATCGCTTAAACCTGGGAGGTGGAGGTTGCAATCAGCTGAGATTGTGCCATTGCTCTCCAGCCTGGGCAATAGAGGGAGACTCTGCTAAAACAACAACAACAACAACAACACAAAAACAAAAGCAAGTATGATGAGGACCTTACCCCAAAGAGGGGCAGTGAAAAGAATGATACAGGTGGTGGTGAGCATAGGAATATAGCAATAGGTACCATTGATTAAAGCCTCATTGTGTTCCAAGGACTGGGCTGACTGCTTTACCTTCATATCCTCGTAGAAAGGAGAGATTAGGGCTAAGGCGCAGTGAACCAACATAGGCACAACATAGGTGAGCACCGAACCCCAAGGCCCAGGGCTCAGCTGGAGCACCTCTACTTTGCCTTGGTAGGTTTCCCACTGCACGCCCTGGCCTGCAGAGGAGGACAGCTGCCCTAAACTCTAGTGATTTAGGGCAGATCTAGTGTTCACTAGGCTGGTGATCCACTGGCGAGGAGATGGGTTCAGTGTGGAGCAGGCCCAGACCCACAGGATCACAGTCCAGGCTGGTCACCCTACTCTGTCCTGATAGGAGGTGAACAGCTCAGAGATGATGAGGAAGCATGTGCGCCTCCGTCAAGGGGACTGGTGATCTGGTTGTGGCTCTATTATACTAAACCTCCTTAGGAGCTGTAACCCCAGGAAGGAGGCACAAAAACTGCCTGGTCATCCTTCAAAGAACATTATTCTAGCTGGGCATGGTGGCTCACCTCTGTAATCCCAGTACTTTGGAAGGCAGAGGCAGGAGGATCACTCAAGCTCAAGAGTTCAAGACCAGCCTGGGCAACATAACAAGACCCTGTTTCAGCTGGGCGCAGTGGCTCACACCTGTCATCCTAGCACTTTGGGAGACCAAGGCAGATGGATAACCTGAGGTCAGGAGTCTGAGACCAGCCTGGCCAACATGGCGAAACCCCATCTCTACTAAAAATACAAAAATTAGCTGGGCGTGGTGGCACATGCCTGTAATCCCAGCTACTTGAGCGGCTGCTGAGGCAGAAGAATTGCTTGAACTTGGGAGGCGGAGGTTGCAGTGAGCCGAGATTGCACTACTGCATTACAGCCTGGGTGACAGAGCAAGACTCCTTCTCAAAACAAAAATAAAAACAAACAAAAAACAAAAACAGGCCGGGCGCGGTGGCTCAAGCCTGTAATCCCAGCACTTTGGGAGGCCGAGACGGGCGGATCACGAGGTCAGGAGATCGAGACCATCCTGGCGAACAGGGTGAAACCCCGTCTCTACTAAAAAATACAAAAAACTAGCCGGGCGAGGCGGCGGGCGCCTGTAGTCCCAGCTACTCGGGAGGCTGAGGCAGGAGAATGGCGTAAACCCGGGGGACGGAGCTTGCAGTGAGCTGAGATCCGGCCACTGCACTCCAGCCCGGGCGACAGAGCCAGACTCCGTCTCAAAAAAAAAAAAAAAAAAAAAAAAAAACAAAAACAAACAAACAAAAAATAACAACAACCACAAACCCTGTTTTTACTAAAAATTAAAAAAAAAAAATAGCCAGGCATGGTGGCACGTGCCCATAGTCCCAGTTACTCAGGAGGCTGAGGCAGGAGGATTGCTCGAACCCAGGAGATCAAGGCTGCAGTGAGCTATGATCATGCCACTGCCCTCCAGCCTGGGTGACAGAGCAAGACTCTGTTAAAAAAAAAAAAAATTATTTCATGGAAATGGGAATATATGGTTCCAGTGAGAGGCACGACTGTGAGCAAAAAGGGGCTTTCCTGGCTCCTGTCACTGGGAGGTCCTGGGCAGGTATGGCTTCAGGCTGAGCTAAGATTTTGATGTCGGAAATCCATTCCTCCCACACTCTCTCAGCCCTTCCTGGCTTTGGTCTTTCCCTGCTTGGTGGCAAGGCTGACCCTGGTAACTCCAGGCCTTCGTGGATTTTGCAGCCAGTGATCCCAGTGAAAAAGACTGTGCCACTTTCCCAGTGGTTTCAGCAAAAGTCCCAGTGATGACCCTCATTGGCACAGGTTGGGTCAGTGTCCATCTCAGGACTGGGGGTAGGATCAGCCCCACCAAAGGGTCTGGTGAAAAAGTGGTATATTCTGGGTACTACACAAAGACAGACACTGAGACAGGGCTTAAGGGCAAGCAGTTTCCTTGGGGGATGACGCCAGAAAGCATCAGTAGAAGTGAGGAAGTGAGATGGGGAAGGGAGGGGAACAACAGAGTGAATTCATGATAATTTGGGCAACTGCCACTCAACTCCACCGAGGCCCCAGGACTTTGAAGAAGCAGCCCTGGAGCATTCATTCACCAACAGTCCAATTTCCCTTTGGTTGAAAGCTCCTCCCACAGGCATTGGCTCTCCCCGCTTCTCACCCGCCCCACGCCTGTGGGCTGAGTATGCTTCCCTGGCCGGAGAGAGCCTTCAGGCAGGACCTTGCAGTAAGAGGTCATCAGTATGTGTGGAAACCAAGTGCTGGAGGAAAATGGGCAGGCCACGGTGGTCCCCAAGGGAAAATAGGAGGCTGTTGTCAAAAGAATGGGACAGGACCATAAGGCAGGCACAAAGAGCAGACATCTACTTAAGCCACGCTCCTGATAGCATGCAGGATGGGGAAGCTGAGCTCTGAACCTCACTCCCAAATTGGTTCATGTTTCTGGACCGAACAGCCATAAATTGCAACAGTTTTCCAACAAGGTCTGGTCTGATTTCAGAAATATTAGGAGCCATTTATTTAAGGAATAACTTGATAAGACTGAAGATATCACCATCCCAAAGGATTAATACTAATGAAGGATGATGATAGATCCCAACAAGTACATCACTAATAGTAGAATTTCAGGCCCCACAAGAATTGTTCACTGGGGAGAGATTCTTGGGAACAGGAGCCCCGTCTAGCACTGATACCACACAGGGAGTCATCCCTTAAGACCAATTAGATGTCAAGTGAAGGTCTGCTGCTAATGATAATGATTACCGATCTCACCTGGGCCTTGTAATAATCTGTGAGGCAGGAAGAACAAGTATTATTCCCACTTCAGAGAAGAGAAAACAGAGGGTCAAAGAGGCTGCACGACAGAGCAAGGCTAACCTGCCTTATCTAACTCCAAAGAGATTCCCTGTTGCTGTCTCAGTGTCATCAAAGGCACTGGAAGGAAAGTAAGTCCTGGCTTGTAGAGCTTAATCCCTCCAACTCATTCCTTTATTTTTGCTTTCAGTTTTTTGTTTGTTTGTTTGTTTTGAGACAGAGTCTCTCTCTGTCACCCAGGCTGGAGTGTAGTGGTACAATCTGGGCTCACTGCAATCTCTGCTTCCTGGGTTCAAGTGATTCTCCTGCCTCAGCCTCCCAAGTAGCTGGGACTATAGGTGTGCGCCACCATGCCTGGCTAATTTTTGTATTTTTAGTAGAGATGAGGTTTCACCATGTTGGCCAGGTTGGTCTCGAACTCCTGGCCTCAAGTGATCCACCGCCCCCCCCCCAGCCTTCCAAAGTGTTGGGATTACAGGCGTGAGCCACTGCACCTGGCCCAACTCATTCCTTTAATACTTTCCCCAGGTCCTAAACCTTCCCCCAAGTCCAGGCCCCACACCTGGGCTGCTGTCAGAATGATAAGGGCAAGTGGTAAGGGTAAATGGGAGGGGAACACAGGGCTTCCGGGAAGCACAGAAAAGACCCAAAAGAGCACTAAATAGTAATGATGACAACCCAGGCACTAGGAAGGCAGAACAATGTCTCACAGAGGGGTGTGTGTGTGTGTGTGTGTGTGTGTGTGGTGTTTTTGTGTTTTGAGACAGGGTCTCACTGTCACCCAGGCTGGAGCTGGAGTGCAGTGGCACAATCACAGCTCACTGCAGCCTTGATCTCCGGGGCTCAAGCCATCTTCCCACCTCAGCCTCCTGAGTAGCGGGATTACAGGCATGCACTACCAGACCCAGTTAATTTTTTTTTTTGTAGTGACAAGGTCTCGCTATGTTGCCCAGGCTGGTGGCCAGCCTTCAGTGGCTGCTCATGAGCTGTCAGGAAATCAATCAGCTGCCTAAGTTAGATCTCTCACTCCTGGCTGCTCTGATTCTGCCCTTGGGTGGGTTGCTGTGATGTTCAATGTCCTCAGTAAAGAAAGAGCCCCAGGTTCCTGAGTTTTGTTAATGGGAGAAGAGATCAAAGAGGTTCCCTCAAAAGTTTGCAGTCAGATCATCCAGAGATGGTGGTGATGCCATGGAGAGGATAACCAAGTGGAGAAAGAAGCCAGAGGCAAGAAAAGCGAAGTTCCTATACATTACAATTTGCCAAGGCCTGGCTCTGCCTGGCAGCTTCCTTCTCAGGTGCCCAGGCTCAGCCTTGCCAGGTTTCATAGAGAAAACATCCCTGGGCCCCAGGATCCATGTGGTCCAGGCTGGTCTCCTATCAGTCAACTGCTCCTGCCGCTGCTCTGTCTCTCCAGGCCAGTCCTCTGCTCCCCGTCCTACTCAGACACCCCTCCCCAGCTTTCCCAGCCCCTGATCAGAATGCAGCATCACAAGGGGCTGTTTTTAATCCTTGCTAGATCTCTTTTATTTTTTTTTCTCCTTTGCTGGGCTTCCTGGGCTGTAATTTTTCCCTCTGTGTCATCCATCACAGACACAACGTTGCTTGTGCAAATTAAAATGCACCTCAGAATAATAAAAAAGGGGCTTTCTTTCCCCCCTCCTTTTCCTTCCCAGCAGCAACTCCTCAACACAAAACATTTGTCTCTGGGCAAAAGCAGGAGCATTAATTAACCCCGTGTGTGCCATTGCCAGGCCCATATAGTCCCTGCAGCCACACGCAGCCAGTGATCAGGGCTAGGGGGCAGCTGGAGAATGGCAGAGAAATGCATCTAGGGAATAAATTCCCTATATTTCACTGCATGCTTATCATGGGCCTGGCACTATTTACCCTTTGCCTCTTTAGTCCTCACTGCAACCCTATGGGGCAGGGACTATCATTATCTTCATTTTTTAAAAGCAGAAACTGCTGGTGGTTTAGTGACTTACCCAGTTAGTCGATTTGCACACTGACTCCAAAATCCATACCCTACTTTTTCTACTCAGAGTGTGGTTACATGGAGATAGCATCAGACCTACTGAATCAGAATCTGCATTTTAACAAAATATCCAGGTGATTCATGTGTACATGTATACATTCAAGTTTAAGATCTGTTCCCCATTCCCACTGCCCTGATGTCCCTATCTTTACAGGCAAAGAAAAGTTCTTTTCTGAGGATGCATCAGAAGCTACAGTGGGCTCAGCTCAAGCATCTCCTCCTCCATGAAGCCAGGTCGCAAAGAGACTTGACCAAGCCTTTTCTCCTGGGCCTATTTCCGTCATGGCAAGTGTAAAGGTATTACACTTATTTACCTATGTGCTTGCTTCATCTCTCCATGCTGAGCTCCTTGAACCCTGAGATGTGCCTTATTTTGTCCTGTCTCTGCAGTGCCTGGACAGTGCCTGGCACCTAACCAAAAAGCTGGCAGTGAGCCTTTATGTTCCTGTATGTTAATGCTCCTAAAAGTACACACACACACACACACACACACACACACACACACCCCCATGTACACTCACACTTTTTTTCTAATTATAAAAGTCATGCAGTAGGAATTCTGCTTCTGGGAGGATGGAATAGACATACTTTTTTCATTACTGCCAGTAAGTATAACTAGAAGGTCTGGAAAACAATCATAAGAAGAGGTGGAAAGAAGAAGGCAGATGGGCTAGGGATGTCAGGTCCCAAGGAACAACATGGTGGTGAGTTTTCTGGGTTCTCATTTTGCCTCGTATACCCTAAACCTGAAGCTTGAGAAGGCAGCAACCTAGAAATATTATTGAGTAAAAATTTTATAAACCCCAAACAAAAGCCTGCTGTGTCTAGCCAAAGGATTGGGAAAGGGTGAACCTAGCAAGACAGAAAACTTTTAGATTATAACTGCTCTACTCCAGCCAAATACCACATGAAAAAAAATCTGAGTTTATATCCCCACCACCACCATCAAAGGGCAAGTGGAGAGCCTAGACTTCCATCTTTGCTGGGTTATAAGAAGGCATCCTATCCCCACCACCAGGGTGGTATCCGAGAAGATCATGTAGAGTGCCAGGACTCTCATCCTCACCAGTTGGTAATGAGTTGGCAATGAGGCCCCTCACTCTATGGTGTCACTGGAGGCCACATAGGGAGTAGTAAGGAGGCACTCCTACTCTTCCAGCCAGGGATAACTGATACTATCCAGAGAGGTATTGGGGAGGCCCAGTGGGAGCCAGAATTTGCACCCCCACTCAGAAGTAATGAGGAGTACTGTCTTGTACCCTCACTTGGCGGTAACAACAGAGTACTCCCTCTTCCCCTGCCAGAGGGGTGTCAGAAAAAAGTAGAAAAGATTTAAATGAGAGCCAAAGTCTCCTAATATGATGCCCACAATATTCAGATTTTAATAAAAAGTTATATCAAGTTCCGAGAAGATTTAAAACTGAATAGAAAAAGACAATCATTAGTTGCCAATACCAAAATGACAGATGTTAGGACTAGCTGAAAGACTTTAAATAAACCATCATAAAAATGCTTCAACAAGCAACAGACACACTTGAAACAAATAAAAAATTAGGAAGCAACAGCTAAGAAATAGAAAATATCAGTGAAGTAATAGAAGATATGAAGAAGAACAAAGTGAAATGTTAGAACTGAAAAATACAATAACAACAATAACGACAACAACAAAACCCTCAATGAATGGGCTCAATAGCAGAATACAGAGGCCAGAGGAAAGAATCAGTAAATTTGAAAATAGAGCAATAGAAATAACCCAATCATCACCCGATTTGAACAACAGAGAATAAAAAAACTTCAGAAAGATAAAGAGTCTCAGGGACCTTGGGTCTATAACAAAAGAGCTAATATTGGTATCATGAGAATTCTAGAAGGAGAAAAGAAGGACAGCAAGACTGAAAAAGTACTTGAAAAAATCATGGCTGAAATTTCACAAATTTGGCAAAAGTCATAAACTTGCCAATTCAAAAAGTTGAGCAAACCTTAAACAGAATGAACCTAAAGAAATCTATATCAATATACAACATAGTCAAACTTCTGAAAACTAAAGCTAGATAAAAAATTCTGGACAACAACAAGAGATAAATGACACCATATCTATAGGAAAAAACAATTTGCATCACAGCAGATTTCTCATCAGAAACCAGTGGCACAACAGTTTTAAAGTGCTCAGAGAAAAGAACCATCAGTCAAGAATCCGATACCCCACAACAACAAGAACAACCAAAACCCCTTCAGGAATGAAGGGGGGAAATGAAATCAAGACATTCTAAGATGGAAGGAAACTAAGATAATTTGTTGCCATCAGACCTATCCTAAAAGAATGGCTAAAGGAAATTCTGTGAACAGAAAGAAGACAATAAAAGCAGGAACTCTTAAACATCAGGAAGAAAGAACACAGTAAGCAAAATTATGAGTAAATACAATAGACGTTCCTTCTCCTCTTGGATTTTTCTAAATTTTGAAGCAAAAATTACAACCCTGTCTAAATGGAGGTCTAAATGTGTGCAGGAGAAATATTTAAGGCTTGTTGGGTGCAATGGCTCATGCTTGTAATCTCCTCACTTTGGGAGGCTGAGGTGGGAAGATCACTTGAGCCCAGAACTTCAAGACCAGCCTGGACAGCATAGCGAGACCTTGTCTCTAACAATTAAAAAAGGAAATAAAATGGAAATATTGAAGACTATTACATAATAAACAAAGGAGGGTAAAGGAACATAAAGGGAGGTAAGGTTTCTATTCTTCATTTGAACAGACAAAATCATGACAGCAGAAGACTGTGATAGGTTATGCATATGTAATATAATGCCTACAGCAACCACTAAAAAAACCATACAAAGTAATACACTAAAAAAAAAAGATAAATAAAAATTTCTAGCTAGGCGTGGTGGCTCATACCTATAATCCCCACACTCTGGGAGGCTGAGGTGGGCGGATCACCTGAAGTCAGGACTTAGAGACCAGCCTGACCAACATAGTGAAACCCTGTCTCTACTGAAAATACAAATTAGCTGGGCTTGGTGGCGCACGCCTGTAATCTCAGCTACTCAGGAGGCTGAGGCAGCAGGATCACTTGAACCCAGGTGGCAGAGGTCACAGTGAGCTGAGATCGTGCCATTGCACTCCAGCCTGGGCAACAAGAGCAAAACTCCATCTCAAAAAAAAAAAAAAAAAAAAAAAATTCTAAAAAGTGTTCAAGTAACTCAGACAAAGTCAGGAGAGAGAAATCAGAGAAACAAAGCACAGAGAGAACAAACAGAAAACAAAAACTGAACCCCTCTCATATTAATAATTACATTAAATGTAAGTGGCCTACAGCACCACTTAAAAGACAGAAATTAGATAAGTGGATAAGAAAACATGACCCAACTATATGCTAGTTACAAGAAACTCACCTTAAATATAGTGATATAAATAGATTGAAAGTAAAAGGATGAAAAAGATATGCCTTACAAATACTAATCTGAAGAAAGCAGAAGTGTATCGATATCAATATCAGATAAAGTAGATTTCAGAGCAAGGAAAATTACCAGAGACAGAGAGTTATATTACATAATGATTAAAGAGTCAATCCTCCAAGAAGATATGGAAATTCTAAAAGTGTATGCATCAAATAACAGAGTTGCAAACTATGTAAAGCAAAAGCTGATAAAACTGAAAAGAGAAATAGGGAGATTCATAATTATAGTTAAAAACTTTAATACCCAGGCTGGGCATGGTGGCTTATGCTTATAACCCCAGCACTTTGGGAGGCCAAGGTAGGAAGATTGCTTGAGACCAGGAGTTTGAGACCAGCCTGGGCAACATAACAAGACCCAATCTCTACAATAAAATAAACAAAACAAACAAACTAAAACCTTCAATATCCCTCTCTCAATTGAAAAACGAAACAAAAAACCAGCAAGGGTATGGAAGAACTCCACCATAAATCAACAGACTCTTATCAACCTTCATAGAACACTTCACCTCACAAACCAGAATACATATTATTTTCTTTTTAAAAATTTTTTGTATTGTTTTTATTTTTATATTTTTAGAGATGGAGTCTCACTCTGTAGCCCAGGCTGGGGGTGCAGTGGCATGACCATAGCTTGCTGTAACCTCTAACTCTTGGGCTCAGGTGATCCACCTACCTCAGCCTCCTGAGTAGCTAGGACCACAGGTGTGTATCACCACTCCTGGCTAATTTTAAAAACTGTTTTTGTAGAGATGGCGTCTTACTACATTGCCCAATACGGTCTTGAACTCCTGGACTCAAGCAATCCTTGCACCTTGTACTGTGATTGCAGACATGAGCCACCACACCTGGCCATGTTATTTTCAAGTGTCCAATGAACATATGTCAAGATAGATCATATCCTGAGACACAAATTAAATCTCAACAAATTTAAAAGAGTTTCAGAGTATGTTATCTGACTAAAATGTAATCAAACCAGAAATCAATAATAGAAAGATAATGGGACAATCTCCAACTACTTGGTAACAAAGAAATATAATTCTAAATAATCCATGGATCAAAGAGGAAAGACTCCAGGCAAAAAATTGATCTGAATGAAAGTGAAATTACAGCATATTAAATTTTGTGGTATGTAGCTAAAGTCATGCTGAGAAGGAAACAGAACATTAAATGCTTAGATTAGAAAAGAGGAAAAGTTTTCAATAATAATCTAAGTTCCCACCTCAAGATCCTAGAAAAATAAGATAAAAATAAACCCAAAGCAAGCAGAAAGAAGGAAATAATACAGATAAGAACAGAAATCAGTGAAATTAAAAACAGAAAAAAGAAATTTAAATCAGTGAAAAAAGGAGCTGCTTCTTTGAAAATTATGAATAATATCAAGAAACTGGGTGGGCATGGTGGCTCATGGGTGTAATACCGCCAGCACTTTAGGAGGTAGAGGCAGGAGGATCCCTTGAGGCTGGGAGTTCGAGATCAACCTGGGCAGTATAACGAGACCCTGTCTCTATTAAAAACAAAAAACAAAAAACAAAAAACAACCTCTTTCGCCTCAAAAGAAGGAACAAGAAAACAAAAATAAGAAAGACAACAACTGACAATAAAAAATTTTTATACCAAGACTGACAGAGAAAATAATCAGAAAAAAAAATACAAATTACCAATATCAGGAGTGAAACACGGTATGATACCATAACAGATGCTGCAGACCTCAAGAGAATGAGAATATTATGTACAACTCTACGTACATAAATCTGACATCTTAGATGAAATGAACCCATTCCTCAAAAAACACCAGCTATCACAATTAACCCAATATAAAATAATATGAATAGCACTATAACTTTTGAGGAAATTGAATTTACAATTAAAAAACTCTTGAACTAGAAATCTCATGCAACAAGGAAATAGACCCTTAATTTCCTCATCTGTAAAATAGGAATGATAGTTATAATATCATTTACCCTGCAGGGTTTCTCCTAAGATTAAATGAGCAAATGTCCGGGAGATCACAATGTGTACAGCACATAAAAATTATTCTCCTCCTCTCTGATCTTTCCCCATCCCCACTGGCAACATTTGATGCAATGTTCTGGAACTGGCACAGAGAATCCAGTGACAAAAAAGCCAGAGTGGTGTGGCCGTCATGGTCATCACCCAGCCAATGTCTTCCCAGCCCCAGGGAAAGGAATAAAGTCAAGCACAACACCTTGAAGAAGCAAACGTACCTTTACTGTGGGAGGAAAGAAAAAATACAAGAAGAGGAAAAGAGAAATGGAAATCCCCATTGTTCTTAATCATTACATGGAGCATTAGAATAATATGATTATTCAGTGGCATTCCAATTAGGCTTAATGAAGAGTAATGGGAGTGAGAAAAGACCTGGAATATACAGTTTTATGTGGTATGCATCCCCCACCAGGCAGAGAAACACAAGGACCCCGGGGCTCAGAGACTGGAACAAGATGCACCCTTGGCTGGCTGGCATTCACCCATAACTTCTGGCATCCACCTGTGGCTCCTGGCGTGTGTTTGATGGGATTGGTTATCTGGGAAACCATGCAGACACCCCTTGGCAAGGTTATGGTGGGGATTAGCAGAGAGTACATTCTGTGAACTGTGAGTGGGATGGACCCTTGCTGTGGAAGGGAGGCTGGCAGGTGGCCCAGGTGTGGCATTGTGTGAGGTGTGACCCCCTCCTCACGTGGGGTAAATATACCTACCTACCTATATAAGGTATCTTGGAACACACAAATTAGGAATAGCGCAAGGGGTAAGAGGGATCTGATTTAGTGGGTAAAGGCCTTGTAAGTTTTAGAAGTACCAAATAACCGGTTCTGCAGACAGAGAGGAAAAAGTACCTAGTCCCCCACACTCCCCCCGGCTCCCACCGCACTTTGCTGTCTGAGGGAGGGCTGGTTTGCCTTCACAGTGGTGGACTTACTATGAACTTCGTAGTTCTTGAAAACATCTCTCCCTGGTGACTACTGACTGGACAGTGTTCCTGGTTACTGGTGCGATGGTCTCCCTCCCTCCCTCCCTCCCTCCCTCCCTCCCTCCCTCCCTCCTTCCTTCCTTCCTTCCTTCCTTCCTTCTTTCCTTCCTTCCTTCCTTCCTTCCTTCCTTCCTTCCTTCCTTCCTCCCTTCCTCCCTTAATCCCTCCCTTCCTCCTTCCTTCCTTCTTTCCTTCCTTCTTTCATTCCTCCCTCCCTCCCTCCTTCCTTCCTTCTTTCCTTCCTTCTTTCATTCCTCCCTTCGTCCCTCCCTTCCTCTCTCCCACTCTCCCTCCCTCCCTTAATCCCTCCCTTCCTCCTTCCTTCCTTCCTTCTTTCCTTCCTTCTTTCATTCCTCCCTTCGTCCGTCCCTTCCTCTCTCCCACTCTCCCTCCCTTCCTCCCATTTTCTTCCCTTCCTCCCTTCTTTCCTCCCTCACTCCCTCCCTCCCTGCCTTATTTCTTCTGGGTGGGAGGAGAACTTGTCAGGTTGGGGTCAGCATGGGCAGTAAACTGAACCAGAATGAGGGAAGAGAAATAGAATATAATTTAGATTAAGCACTTGGAACCTTATGGACTGGGTGGGTGTGTCAGTTGAGACAGTCTAGGCTGTACTAGTTAAGAATCAGAGGCTTATGATAACAGGGTTTATTTCTCATTTATCCTGAATGTTATTCACTGGCAAGCTGGAGGCTCTACTAAGTGTGGTTGTCACTCCAAGACCCCAGTTGACTGAGCTTCCACCATCTGGATTCTTGCGCATTGTGAAAGCAGAGGGACAGAGAGCTCTGGTAATTAAATGCTTCAGCCTCAAAGTGACACTTGCTACATCTACTCATAACTCAGTGACCAGGATAATCTCATAGTCCCCCTAACCACAAGGTGTCCAGGACATGCAGTCCTACCATATGCCTAGCAGTTGAGATATTAGAAGTATTTTGAACATTAATGAGGTTAAGAGTTTCCATGGGAGGCCCCCAAGCCGATTTGTCATGGGCTTTCCCAAGCTTGTAGCCATCGGATACTCAATTGTCAAACACTTGCTGGGGGCCTATAGTTAGTTTGTCACCGGGATGGGTACTGGAGAACAAAGATCAACAAACTATAGCCCCTGGTCCTAAAGAGCTTAAGGATTCATGTAGCAGGTAGATGAGTAAACAAACAATTGGGATCCATCATTGTAAGTGCCATGACTAAGAAAAAGCAGGTGCCATGGGAACATGAGATCCCATCTGAGAAGTTTGGTCCAGTTTCTTGGAGGCGGTGATGCTTGAATGGATCCTGGGGATTGAGGAGGAGTGAGGCAGAAGAAGAAAGGGACGGGCATTCCAAGCAGAGAGAATGACATGTGCAAGGGCATGGAGGCAAGATGCTTTCAGAAAAGAACAAAACATGGCTGGCATGCAGGATGGGAAATGCAATTACTAAGAGAGGATGCTGGAGAGGTAGGAAGAGGCCAGGTCACAAAAGGCCTTGCCTGTCATTCTAAAGACTGTGTTTGCAGTGGGAAGCCATCAGGGGCTTGAGCCACATTTTGGAAGCCACCCATTGGCTGTTGCATGAAAAAAAAATCACTTGGATGGGGAAAGACTGGAGATGGGGAGAACAGTTAGTAGACTGTGGCAGACAGTAATTCAGGTGAGAGATATCTGCGGTCTGACCCAGGCAGGGCAATGGGGAGGAATGCCAGTAGACAGCGGGGGTGGTATTAAGCTACCTATCAAGTAGACAGATTGATCCGTTGGACAGGATGAGCATGTTGTGAAAGACAGGCCTGAACTTGTGTCATGCTTTGTTTCTGTGCAAGTCAGCTCCATGTTGACTGCTTTAATTATTTTCTAGAACAAGGCAGGGCCTAAAGCTATCATTCAAGCTGTCAATACTTCCTATTTGCTGGCTCTGCATTAGACACAGAGGATTCAACATGAACAAAACCCAGGCCTTGCCTGGAGGAGCTCACAGTCTCAAGACAGGTTCCTCACCCAAGTATGCTGAAGAAAGACAGGGTGGCTGCGGGGAGGGTGGGGGTGGACCTCCAGGCTTCTCTTACACAGTGCTACCCAACTTTACTTATTCCAGCTCCATAGTCATGAATTTCATCAATTCCACCTCCCACCTGTATTGTTATTTATGTAATATCTTTATTTAAACAAACTCACTTTTTAACCTTATGTGCCTACTTTAATCTCTTCCTAAGCAAAATAACTGTAATATATCATACATTTTGAATATATTAGGGTGTTTTTTTTTTTGTTTTTGAGACAGAGTCTCGCTCTGTCACCCAGGCTGGAGTTTGGTAGCACGATCACTGCAACCTCTGCCTCCTGAGTTCAAGCAATTCTCCTGCCTCAGCCTCCCAAGTAGCTGAGACTACAGGCGTGCACCACCATGCCCAGCTAATTTTTGTATTTTTAGTAGAGACGGGGTTTCACCATATTGGCCAGGTTGGTCTCCTGACCTCATGATCCACCTGCCTCGGCCTCCCAAAGTGCTGGGATTACAGGCGTGAGCCACCGCGCCCAGCCCCTGCATTCATCATTTTTATACCCAAATCCTTTCCAGGTAAAGCCCTGACCTCCTGTCTTGTTCAAATTCTTTTATTTCTAGCTTCCCAAGGGCACAGACATTCAATAACACACTTGTTAAGGGTTCCTTGTGGACAAGGGCTGCTATATAAGCCCATGGAGGGCACCCAATGGCTATGTCCTTACTGACTTGTTAAATGCTGTTGGACAAACAGTGTTGGATCATGGGCAGTTACTGAGGTTATGTGAACTGCTGACTTATCTGCCTCCCGCTCCGCATGCTGGGATGGGGAGCATCATTTAGGTTACAGGTGCCTCACATGTCTGGGCGTGGGCACGGAGGAATTCACTTGGTGTGAAATGCTAGGAATCGCTGACGTGCATGGCATGTTCTCAGAGGACCTCAGGGTTCTCTCAGAATTCTCCAAGGGATCCCCACTCTCTGGACACGTGCCTTTTTCTCACAGAAAAAAGGCAGTGAGGCTCCACAATACAGGTCCCTGTTTTTCTACTGAAAGCCTCCCAGCTGGGTGGTAGTTCGGCTGACAAGCCTCTCGCTTTGTCTAGAGACACTTTCTGGATTCACGATGCTAACAGAAAGCTATCAAGGTCATTGATGACAAGCGCCAGACATTAATGCTGGAGGAAAGGGGATTTTATTAGAGAGATGAACAATCTGACCTTAGGAAGTGCAGGAACCTGGGAAGCTAGGTAGCCAGAACCACAGCAGGTCCTTTAAGGGGTTGCCAACATGTGACCCTGTCCCTGAGTCTGATTGGCAGAGTTTGCATCCTAGCCCCACCCATGTGGGTGGGGAGCAGCATGATTGGCAGCCTCTTTGCCACCCAGTGGAAAGGGAAGAGAGAAGTGAGTGTGAGGACTTCCCTCCTCATAAGGAGGGAAAGGGATGCTGCCCTCAGGAAAACCACAGATGTCCTCTACTGAGTTGCATAAAGAGTAAGAGTGGGCCGAACAGTGTGGCTCAGGCCTGTAATCCCAGCACTTTGGGAGGCTGAGGCAGGCGGATCACTTGAGGTCATGGATTTGAGACCTGCCTGGCCAACATGGTGAAACCCCGTACCTACTAAAAATACAAAAATTAGCCGGGCCTGGTGGCTCGTGCCTGTAAGCTCAGCTATTCAGGAGGCTGAGGCAGGAAGATCGCTTGAACCTGGGAGGTGGAGGTTGCAATGAGATGACAGAGTGAGACTCACTCCCCGCCCCCCAAAAAAAAGAAATAACAGTGAAAAAATTAGAAGGTAACTTGAAGTCCATTTGGTCAACCCATTAAGTTAGGGATTAGGACCCAGAGAGGTTAAGTGACTGACTTAGCTCCTTAGCTCTTCAGTGGCAAAGCAGAGCTCCAAATTCAGGCAGGTTCCCTGACTCTCAGAGCAGGGCTTCTTCTTCATGCTCTATCTGCATTCAAAGCAAGAAATTATGCAACAGCTAAGTCTCTTGGATCTTCTCAGCACCCCCTGCTGGTGTGTTTCAGTTTGCTTCCTCTTAGAGCATCATTAATATTTTAGTGCTCTATGAAAGAGGATGGGACAAAACCCACTAAACGCACATGGAAGCCAGCCCTGTCTGCTTGACCCGGGACACAGAAGGGACCCAGGGAGTCACATAAGACCACTGTTGACCCAGAGAGGGGAAGTTGAGAAGGACAGCTGGCTCAAGTTGACTCCCCTCCCTCTAGCCAACCCCAGGGTACCATCTACCCACAGTTTCAGGAGACACCCCAAGGAAGATGAATTGTGCTGTTCACTGAGAGCAGAAGGGGACTAAGAACCCGAGCCTTTTCCAAAAGCAAGGCACTGTCTGGGGCCCATGACTTGCAATGTGCTGGCTTCATTGCTCTGACAACATGAAGGATGTTTGGTTTTGTTCCCAGTGCTGTTATCATTTATCTTCCTCTTGTAAGAGCTGGCATCCTCCGCCTGTTCCCTCTTCCTTCTCACTCTCTCCCAGCCCCCACATTCAATCCAACCTCCCTATTTGCCTGATCCCCCTGCCACTGAGAGGAGCCCTCTTGTATGTACCCCAGAGGAAACTCTCACCTATTGGTTCCTAGAAGCCCAAGGGATATCCCTGTTGAACTCAACTCTTAAACATTTGCTGAGCAGTTCATCTGGGCAAAGTACTGTGCTTGAGGCTTTGGGTGGTAAAACAAAACAAAACAAAACAAAACATCAATAAGACAAGTTCTTCCCTTCAAGGAACCTATCTTCCAGCAAAGAAACAACTGTAGCGTCCTAGGCAGAGGGTATAAAACACAAAGCACAGTCATGCCCAGAGAGAACCACACATCAGAAAGGCTGGGGAAGGGAGTGTGGAGGACCTTTGAAAGAGCAGGGCAGCTGGATAGAGGATGGAGGAAGACAGAGGCCTGGATGAGGAGTGAGTGGGGAAAAGACAACAGAAACAACAAATATCTTGGGAAAAACACATGGCTAACAACAGAAAGAGAAGACATCACAGCCGGAAGAGGAGCTACTGTATTTGAGTTGGTTTGGTGGTGACAGGGGAGGAGCCAGTGGAATGGCAAGGCTGGAGGTACAAGAGAGAGGAAGTCACGATGGAGCAAAGCCCAGGCTGGGATGGGTGAGGCAGGGTCAAGACAGAGGGAGGGCTGCCCCGATGGACAGTGTTTGCCCAGAGTGCCCTACTGAGGCAGCCAAGACTGTGTCAATAGAGGTTTCATGGCAGTCATAGGCTGAGATGGAGTTGGGAGAGCAAGAATTTTATTGGAGTTGGGAGTCGGGGGTAAAGGGTTAACCTGTGAATGATAAAGGGGAAGAAGAAGAATTGATCTGGGAGAGACTGGGCCATAGCCTGACACTCTCCCTGTCCAATCTGCTTTTGTAGGCGTTACTTCCTGTGTTCGCTTCCCAGGGCTTTGTAACAAATTACCACACCCTGAGTGGTTTCGAACCATAGAATAGAAACCTATTCTCTCACAGTTCAGGAGGCCAGCAGTTCAAAATCAAAATGTTGACAAGGTTGTTTCCTTCTGGAGGTTCAGAAGCAGAATTGATTCCATGCTTCTTGCCTAGCTTCTCGAAATGGCTGGTGATCCTTGGCTGGGAGCTGTATCACTCCAGTCTCTGCCTCCATCTTCACATCCCCTTCTCTGTGTGTCTCTCTGTGTCTTCTCTTCTTACAAGGACACTATCTTGGGATTTAGAAATGTACTCGCGCCTGCAGCTGTGCCTTTGAAGGCAGCTCCATGTGGATGATTTAAATCTAGGATGATTTCATCTGGAGATCTTTAATCAATTATACCTGCAAAGACTCTATTTCCAAATAATTAGAAATTCTGGATGGTTGTGAATTTTGGGGGAGATTATTCAACACACTACACCCTCCCCCAATAAATGTCTTCCTAACTCCGTCTCAGCATCTGCCTACCGGAGGGCCCAAACTGACCCCCTGGCAGACTGAGAGCTGTAGGAATAAAAGCAGGTTCTTCTGCTGCTCGTATGGCCAAGAAATGGAAAGAGACAAGAGGTTTACTGATCTATTCATTTGATCAGCATGTATTTATTGCCTATGGAAGATTCCAGAGTTGTGGTCTTGGTGGTAAGGTCTTAGGTGGCACTGAGGGTATGGGGACTGATGCAATAAACTCAAGTGGACCAGTGAGGGCTGGGGGAGCAGAAGAAGGGCTGAGGTGGGTCAGCAGCATGGACCCCTCCAGAGGACACTTGGGACTTACCTGGTAGCCTGCACTCTTCTTTGCAGGTCTTGAGGAACCATGACTGGTCACCTCTGGGCTCTGTCTATTTCCCTCCTTGACCTTCAAGGAGAAGTAGACATTGTGTTGAGAGAAATCACCATAACCATGATCAAAAAACATACCAAAAGTATAAAACTTGGAAAGATGGGATTACGGATCAAAATAAAGGAAACTGGTAAACAAAGTCTCATCTTTGTATGTCCTCAGGAAATTGGGAACCTACCGTGTTCTGGAATAACTGCTGGGAACATGGCGAACTATGTGGCCACTATCCCTGAAAAGGTAAGACCTATACCTGAAACACAAGAGAATGCTGATGAGAAAACCCTTCCTTACCCCACTGGCATTTGGCTCTTTACATATTTTGATGCATGAAGTTATCCCTATTGTAAATGAATGGAGCCCCTAAAATTTGTTTCTGCAACTGAGAATTGCTTGAAAATTATCTTCTTCCTATTGGTTGGGTTATTAATTCATTACTGGGGAGAGGTAGCAGTTTCCATGTAAGTTGCGACTGGTGGCTTAATATGGTCTTCAGAGTTGTACCTTTACCTGCAGCTGTACCTTTGAAGGCAGCAGCTCCATATCGATGCTTAGCACATTGAAGAGGTCCCCACAGCTACTTCTGTGGAGATGGCTGTACAGAGCTTAGGAGAAAGTTCTGCTGGCTACCTGAAAATTAGGACCGCACTCACCTGTACTCTGGGTTGGCAGAAGACCTAATTGTGAATTGGTACTCATGTGCAAAACGCACTGTTCTGCCTAATTAATTCCTCTGCATTGATGTTTTGTATCATTCATGGCCCTTTCTGGCATATCCTGGTTCTGTAGAATGACAACTCTCTTGAAGTCCGGGTGATTTCTGTTCTTTGAGTGTGAAGTGAATTTGCAACTGAAGCAAAATAAAAGATATAGGTGGTAAGGTTTTCAATCTTCTTCTACGCCCTCCAACCCACATTCTCTGCTAAAGAGGAAATTTTACTTATAGGATCAGCTTCTAGTCCTTCATGGCATTTTCCAGTCAAGTCTGCCAAGTGTTTGGCGGGGGTGGGTGAGTGTGGGTGGGGTGGTTGTAAGCATGTTTTATTGTACTGGTGCACCCTAAGCCCCCTGCGCCACCAAAGACATAGCCTCTGGAAGAGATTACTACCTGACTTGCCAAGTTATTCAGTTCCGTCTCAGGCTCCTGAATCCAACCTAAAGTTGATACACAGGAAGCAACCAGAGGACAGTTTGAGAGCTCAGAATCAGGGAACCTGTGAGTACCTGAGAGTCTGTTTCCATTCCCGAAGGGTTGTGGGTAGAAGAAGGGTACAGCTTGCCTCATATGGCCCAGAAAGCAGGACCAGGATGGAGGATGGAGAAGATGGGAAGATATGAAAGGCAGAGAAGTGGACCCAATCCATTATTTGATGATTAAACATATACAAAAAAGTGGGAATGGATTGATCAGGGTATATAGTTGGCCAGATTTAGCAAAAAACAAAACAAAACAAAAAAACAGGGCAGCCAGTTAAATTTGAGTTTCAGATAAACAATAAATCATCCCATACAATATTTGGGACATATTTATACTAAAACATTATTAATTGTTTATCTGAAATTCAAATTTAACTGGGCATCTTGTATTTTATCTGGACACCCTCCCAGGACAATGGGTTTTTGTCACCGAAGGTGTCCAAGCCGAGTCTGGGACACAGGTGGAAGGCTGTCTCATGGGGATGGGCTGAGATCTCAAATGGCAGCTTGGGTTGAAGAGCCCCACTCCCAATCAGGTAATCAATTTCACCCTTTTCCCAGTTTCAGAGTGTTCAGGTAAGGGGCATCCTCCTGCTCAGGGGAAGGGCTGTTAATTCACTGTCTGTGTGAGTGTGAAGTGAATCTGCAACTGTGGCAGCTAGGTCCAGCAGCAACTTGTTTAGAGCTCTGTCCTTAGTCACCTACAGCAGCAGCTGGCATCCTGCATCCAAGAGCAGCTAGCCTGGGGATGATGCAGGTGTGGACCCGCCCCCCAGGGCTGGACTCCCTCCCATTTCAGTCCTTATCAAGCCTCTCTTGGGTGGTGAGCTGTCGCCTGGCCCTAGGCCACTCCCTTGGCCTGTCATCACCCACACACACTCGATTAGGGGATTGGAGTGACTTACAGGGGCTCCTCTCCCCCAGGGTCAGCATTTGCATAGGGTGATGGATGCTGAGATGTCATCTAAACACATCCGCACTTTGCATTTTAAACAAAGCAATTTCCAGAGGAAGCTGGGGGAGCTTTGCCTCCTTCCAAGGAACGGTTCCTCTGAGTCAAATTATCTCTCCTTTTGGCCAGCAGTTTCCACATCTGCCCTGGGGCCCTCCCCTCTGTTGGCCTTCTGTCCCTGCTTCCCCCCACCTAGTGACCTCAATGTGAAGCAGAGGGTAGCCTGGGACATAGAATAAAGAAAGACACAGGTCCCCGGCCAAGACCAGGCAAGGACCACCCAGGCTTTCCTCTGTACCTGACACTGGTATCTCCTTCCCATTCCCCGTCCTGCAGGACGCCTGTGACTAGGATAGGAGAGCAATCTCAGCCAGGACAAGTCCCCTATAATGCATGGTTTATGGGACACAGAACATCTGCTCCAAACATCCAGGCCCTGCAAACATCTCCATGTCCCACGGTGCAAGCCAGTGTTGCCTCCTGAGATCCTTCTGTGTTCTGTCCGGGAATATGGGATTCCTTCTGCCTAAGGTCTGACTTCTCATACCATACAGTTAAGACTTTTTCTTCTTAGTAAACCTGAGCCTTCACCCCAGGGACCTCTAGGATGATGATAAAAATGTCAGCATAATATAAGCTCATAAGGTTTGGCTGGATTTTTTTTTCTCCAAAGTCACGCAGAAAGGAATAAGGTAGGAGGATTTTTGTCCCCTGTAATGTAGTCTGAAGGCCAGCAGCATCATCTCAGCTCAGTTACTTCTGCAGGGTATGTCTTTGGGTAAAGTCACTTAACCAGCAAACTGGCACAGCAGTGCCTCCTCTGGTGGCCCCACTGTCACAGAGCACAGGAGCTGCTTGGCACAGGAGTCTCCAAATGCACGCTTGTGTCTGCTCTTTCCCTTCCTGCCCTGATGGAGATGTTAGTAAGCTGACCCAGGTTGGGGACAAGCCGTGCCTGGCAGGGGTGAGGGGCAGACATCTGTAGCTGGGGGAGGCTCCTGTGAGGCCATGGGTGTCTCACAGTAGAAGGAGGGTTGCAGGGAGCAAACGCTTGTTGAGTGCCTACTATGCACCCAGTCTTTTAGACAACAACTTCATAGTCTAAAATATGACATGGTGGTTAGGAGAAGAGACATTAATTGAACTCATACAGACCTGGATTCAAATCTGACCTCTGTAACCTCAAATAAGTAGAATAACCTTTCTGAGCTTTAGTCTCCCATAGAATGAAGGCAGTAGCATTTACATCGGACACTCATTGTGAGGAATGAAGGGCCTAATATGTGTGAAGTATCTGGGATATGGAAGCATCCACTAATGCTGCCCATTAGCATCCTCACGCGGTGTGATCAGCTGCATTACATAGATTGAGAGTGGAGGTGTCTGGCCCATGGCCATGCAGCCAGTGAGTGGCAGGGCAGACTTCTGGGCCTCAGCCTGTCTGAATCTGAAGCCCATGCTTCATCCCATAGCCAGTCCATGGACAACAAAATGCTTGACCCACTGTCTCCGGGTAGGAGAGACAGATCTGACCCTGTCACTCCCCTGCTTGAAACTCTGCAGGATTTCCCGTTGCTCTTGCCATGTTGAGCAGTGTCCTCAACAATCTGGCCCTGGCAGTTTCCAACCTTCTCTTTTCTTCCTCATCTCTGGCCCCACTCAACCAATCAGGTGGTCTTCTTCCAGTTTATTGGGCAGGCATGGAGCAGAGCAGCCTCTCTCTCTCTCTCTCTTCCCTGAACAGCGTTTCTCTTCTTTCTTCCCGAAACACAGTTTCCTCCCTCACCTGTTTAACTCCACTCCTCCAGGACTTGGCCTCAACCTGCTGCCCCAGGGCTGATGTCCTTAGATAACTGTTCTTCACCATCCCTACCTTTAGTGGCCAGCTTGGTGCCTGCCTCCGTTAAAGTCTCTCTTATATTGCTAAAAGTCTCCTGTAATAAAATACACTTGTAAACCACTAGTTCAATGTTTACTTTCCCAGATAAACTCTGAGCTCCCACTATGCCCCGCAAATCCAGCCCTGTGCCAGATGATGAATGAATGAGAAATAGATAATGAGTCAAATGTCGGGAAGAACTGGAAGCCATTGTTCTATAAGGGCCCCTGTGTTCCACCCAGAGTTCCAGGAAACACAGTGTGGGGGCGTCAATTCCTGTTACCGAGCCCTTCCCCCCCGATGCCATCTGCACCCCATCTGGTCTCACTCTACCCTGACACCTCTAGCAGGGGCAAACATCCCATGTTCTGCGTGGGCAGTTTCTGTTCAGACTCAGCCTTCAGGTCCAAGGAGAGACTGCTCTAGTAGAATTAACTGGGAAAATTTAGGCGCATTGGAGGGGAGAGGGCACGCCTTAGCTTGGAAAGGCCCAGCCTTGCTGGGTGCTTGCTGAAACAAGACTTAAAACAACTGCTACAGCCTTTGGGCCTGGAGGTGGGTCCCGAAGGGGCACGTCCTGGTTCTGTAGAAGGACAACGCACACAGCAAAGCCTCGGGGCAGGCAAAGGACAGCTCTGTCAGGTTCACAGTTTCTATTCTTGGAGTGGGAAGTGAATTTGCAACTGAGGCAAGATAAAAGACATAGGTGGTGAGGTTTCCAGTCTTCCTTCGCCACCCCTGCCCCATGTCCTCTGCTGAAGAAGAGATTTTCTCACTGGATCAGCCTCTAGCCCTTTAACCTGCGCAGGAAAATGGGAAAATGTTTAAGGGGCTACACAGATCTGGATCAGGGATGGATCAGTGAGGGAGGGATGAGAAGAAGGGGAGTGAAGACTTGTGGCACTTTCAGTTGTTTTGAGGTTCGCTGGGTTGTTGTTTCCTTGCAGGTGACTGACTGGGCATTAAACATGGCATCGGGGTTTTACCTGGGACGTGTATTAAATAGGGATCTTAAGAATGAGGTTGATAGGTTGCCCTCTTGGTGCAGTGGGCAGTGCATCGGTGTCGTAATCTGAAGAATGGGTTGATAGCTGGACTCATACCTGTAATCCCAACACTTTGGGAGGCTGAGGCGTGTGGACTGCTTGAGGTCAGGAGTTTGAGAACAGCCTGGCCAACATGGTGAAACCCCATCTTTACGAAAAATACAAAAATTAACTGGACATGGTGATGGGTGCCTGTAATCCCAGCTACTTGGGAGGCTGAGGCAGGAGAATTGCTTGAACCTAGGAAGCGGGGGTTGCCGGGAGCCAAGATCGTGCCACTGCACTCCAGCCTGGACAACAAAGAAAGACTCTGTCTCAAAAAAAAAAACAAACAAAAAACCAAAAACGGGGAGTAGGGTGGAAGTACAGACCACATGACAGGTGGGTTGTTGGGCCAGCCCAGGCACCTGGTTGGCCCCCTCTTTTTTGCCCACTCCTGTAGTAGTCTTGTCCAAGCTTGTCTTGTGTGCCTGTGGGAGGAGGGGGTGGAAAGCTCTGCCTGTCCTTCTCCTCCACAAGGGAAGTGGAAGAGACTCTTCAGTACCCAAGTGAAAGCCCTGGTGCCTTGTGGCTTGGTCCTGGTTTGTGACAGCTGACAATGGGATCTTTGCATAGGTGGGTGGGACATTTGGGCTGATAAGGGAGAGATGTCTGTAGAAGTGAGATCAATTGCCTTGAAAAAATAAGTAGGAGAAAAGGTCTCAAAAGTCTCTTAGCTCTCCTCCCCCACCATTCTGCAGAGAAGGCTTCACTTCTGACCATCAGATGCTGGACTTCAAATGGCCAACCCCAGGAGCCCCTGCCCATCCATGCAAGGGGAGGATATAATGAGAGAAAACCCAGAGGTAGACTACAAGTGTAGGGATAGGCAGCCAGGGACTGGGGCCACTTGGGGTGAGGAAGATGAGGATGTAGAGTCACCTTTGTTCTTAGCACACTTCAACGGGGGTCTCTTAGGTCTGCCATGAAGGGTCTCTACTTCTTTGAGACCTGAAGCCACAGGTGCTGCCTGGCTTCACAAAACCAAAAGTTGACATAGAAAGGAACCAGGCCGGGGCAGACTGCAGGACCAGAGCGGTCTCTCCTTGGATCTGAAGGCTGAGTCTGAACAGAAACTGTCCATGCAGAGCGTAGGATGTTTGCCTCTGATAGAATTGTCAGGGTAGAGTGAGGCCAGGTGGGGTGCAGATAGCATTGGGGGGAAGAACTTGGTTGGACCTGAAGGCTGAGTCTGAACAGAAACTGCTCATGCAGAGCATGGGATGTTTGCCCCTGATAGAAGTGTCAGGGTAGAGTGAGACCAGGTGGGCTGCAGATGGCACTGGGGGGAAGATCTTGGTAACCGGAGTTGATGCCCCCACACTGTGTTTCCTGGAACTCTGGGTGGAACACAGGGGCCCTTCTAGAAGAATGGCTTCCAGTTCTTCCTTAATAATGCCCAGAGTACATCCAAACAGGGTTTCTCAACTTCAGCACCACTGACATCTGGGATGAGATAATCCTTTCAGTGGGGGGCTGCCCTATGCCCTGTAGGATATCTGGCAGCATCCCTGGCCTCCACCCCTGTAGCTACGCTCAGTGTGACAACAAAAGATGTCTCCAGACATTGCCAAGTGTCCCCTGGGGGGGGGGAATTGCCCCCATTTGTGAACTCCTGGTCTAAATCTAGTCAAGCAGTTGTGTACTTGCCAGTACAGCGAGCTTCCCAGCACACCACACTGTTTTTGAAACATCAATGATGAGGTTAAGTTCTGATTCTTCTAGCGAGGGTCTTTTCCCCAGAAGCTCACTTTTGGGTTATTTTGCTCAGCTGACAAATAATGACATAAAAGGTGATCGCTAAGCTCCTTCTACTCCACAAACCTATGTTCACCAGTTTTATTTACTTTCTTGCCTATGAGGACAGGTAGAGAACAGTGGAGGGGTTGGCTGGGTGTGAGAAGGAATTCTTAGCCGGGAAAGACCACCAGTGCTACATCTGTTACTGGGGGAAGCACATTTCCTGTTTCCTGTTTAACCTGCCCTACGGTCTAAGGCCTTCTTGGCAATACGTCTCCCCTGGACCTGTGATAGCATCTCACCCTTAACACGATTGATTCTCCCACCCAGTTCCCAAGCTTGCCCTCCCTCAGTCTTTCCCATCTCAGTGGATAACAACCTTACTCCTTCCAGTTTCTGGGGCCGAAATCTTTGGAATTACCCACGTCTCCTTTCTTTCTTTCACATTCCACATTCAACTTATCAGCAAATCTGGTGGCTTCAAAATAGATCTAGAACCCCAGCACTTCTTTTTATTTATTTATTTTTTGAGACAGAGTCTTGCCATGTCACCCGGGCTGGAGTGCAGTGATGCGATCTCGGCTCACTGCAACCTCCGCTTCCCAGCTCAAGTTATCCTTTAGCTTCAGCCTCTGAGTCGCTGGGACCACAGGTGCGAGCCACCACGCCAGCTCATTTTTGCACTTTTTGTAGAGACAGGGTTTGACCAGGTTGCCCAGGTCTCCAACTCCTGAGCTCAAAGTGGCCCACTTACCTTGACATTCCAAGGTACTAGGATTACAGGCATGAGCCACGTTGGCCAGCGCTTCTTAACACCTGCTCTGAAATGTCCCTGCTCCAAGCCACAGTCACCTCACCAGTGGTCTTCTAGCTGGTCTTCCTGCTTCTACCCTGTCGTTTTGGAGCGTGTTATTAACACAGCAACTGAAAGAGGAGAGGGACAACCAGAGTCCCCATGACAAGTTTGGGGCAAAACTAAGATAGGGGTGGGCACAAAGGTAGGGCCAGCCAGGTGCCTCTGGTGGCCCAGGAAGACTTGAGAATGACACACCTATCCCATGTACTTCCACCGCGGCCCCATTCTGAAGACCCCTATTTAAATACATGACCTAGATAAAACCCCAACACCATGTTCAATGTCCAGTCAGACACTTTCAAAGAAACAACAGCCCAGCAAACTACAAAACAACTGAAAGTGGTCCTATTAAAATGTGTGATTGCGTCACCCCTGTATTCAAATGCTTCCACTGGTTCCTCATGTAATCTCTTAGCGTGAGAGCCACACTTACTATCACCTTGTGTCCCTTGTTTCCCAGGGCCTCACCCATTCCATTTCACCCACACTCCTTTCCTTGATGCTTGCTGAATACTCCAAGCATAGTCTTACCCCAGGGCCTTTGCCCTGGCTGCTCTCTCTGCATGAAGACCTCTCCCTCCATACACCCACATAATCCTCACTTTCTTTAACTTTTGTTGTTGAGTGTAACATCCTCATTGAGACTGCTCTGATCACTCCTTGAAAAACTGTAGGCCGGGCGCAGTGGCTCATGCCTGTAATCCCAGTGCTTTGGGAGGCTGAGGAGGGCGGATCATGAGGTCAGGAGATCGAGACTATCCTGGCTAACGTGGTGAAACCCCGTCTCTACTAAAACTACAAAAAATTAGCTGGACGTGGTGGCGGGCACCTGTAGTCCCAGCTACTCAGGAGGCTGAGGCAGGAAAATGGCATGAACCTGGGAGGCGGAGCTTGCAGTGAGCCGAGATTGCGCCACTGCACTCCAGCCTGGGAGACAGAGCCAGACTCTGTCTTAAAAAAAAAAAAAAAAAAAAAAAAAAAAATTGTAGCGTCCACCCCTTTTCTGCTCACCCATACCTTGCTTCCCCCCAACTCACTTACACTATATACATTCTAACAAACTATATAATTTGGTTATTTGCTGTGCTTATTTTCTCTCTCTTCCTCCCAATAGACTGCTCCATGAAAAATGAAGATGGATTTAGTTTGTTCTTGTTTCTCTCTTTTTTTTCTTTTTTGAGGCAGAGCCTCGCTCTATCACCCAGGCTGGAGTGCAGTGGTTCGATCTCGGCTCACTGCAACCTCCGCCTCCCAGGTTCATGCCATTCTCCTGCCTCAGCCTCCCGAGTGGCTGCGACTACAGGTGCATGCCACCATGCCCAGCTAATTTTTGTATTTTTAGTAGAGATGGGTTTTCACCATATTGGCCAGAATTGGTCTTAAACTCTTGACCTCATGATCCACCCGCCTAGGCCTCCTAAAGTGCTGGGATTACAGATGTGAGCCACCGTGCTCAGCCTTGTTTGTTCTCTTTATGGAGATAGTCTCCGTGCCCAGAATAGTGTCTGGAACAGGGTAGATCCTCAGTAAATATTTGTTGAATGAATAAAAGAATGAATGAATGACTATTAGTTGAGTTTTTCCCCTTTCTTTGAAGCTTCACTTTTTTGCTAACGAAACAACAACAACAACAACAAAAAAGAGAGACTAGAGAATGAGTGGAGATGGAGATATGGATGAGGGTTAAGTCTTTGAAAATATGAGCTATTAGTTGGTCTGATCACAATTACATGTATAAATGGGAAAAGTAGCACAGAATATCCTAGTATACAGATAATCAAATCAAGATTTTCATTTTGACTGCATTACATGATATTATGGTTGAATTTTTTTTCCTAATTACTTTTTTCTTAAGAAAGCAGCATAAATACCAGCCATGTGTGCATTCTTTTAAGGTGAATTACCTAAAAAGAATCTATAAATTGAGTACTTTCATTCCCACAAGTACATAATGCATATCATGCATGAAGGTGTTGAATGCAAAGATAACCATGTGGTTCGTATCTTTCAAGAGCTTCAGGAGACTCACAAACCTCTCACTGAAAGTTGACCAGCCCCTGGGCTGTCCACGTATGTGGGTTCTGTGGGCATTATGGTTGGCTGTCTTCTAGACTTCTAGACTTCCAACCCACCCCTTTCCCACGGTGTGGCAGCTAGGCCACTGAGTGGAACTAATTCTACCCCAAGCTGGTCACGGGGATTCATTTAGGGATAGACACAAAACCCAGTGGAGTTCAGAAAGGAGTTCAGACATTTTCCATTTTTGCAGAAAGAGATTTTCTCTCTCCCCCAGGGTGTGAAACAAAAAACTGGTAGCCTTCTTGCTACCAGGAAAGAGGCCAGCATAGGGATGAAACAAACACACAGAAGAACAGGGGGAATCAGAAAAGTTGAACCATAACTCTATTTACTTTGTGAACCTCTGGATCAAACCCTGCCTGATGCCTACCCCACCTCTGCACTCACATATAAATCCAGTAAGCTGGTATAAGCTAGAGTGTCTTTTACTTGCAACAAAAGGCATCTTGAAATGTCTTCTTTGATCTCTTTCAGGCCCTCCCCTCTGCTTCTCACTAGTCCTGTGTGCGTCCTGGAATAACACGTGGGCTGTGCTATCAGTGTTGTGTGTGTCACAGTTGCAATTCCAAATCCTAAGGCAATGAATTGGTTTTCATTTACATATATCTGATATCTCGTTTCTCTGGCATTAATGATTGCCTTGCCATTGATATTAAAAGCATAAAAGCAACAGGGAACTTCTCAGACCTGCAGCATACTTCTCCAGTTGCATTCCTGAGCTTTGCTGATGAACATGCTTTTAAAATGACACCATGGGACTCCCCAGGGAACACTGCGGCTGGGTTGCCTCTTCCAACGGCCTCTCCTAGCCTCGGCCTGAGACCTGAGGGCAATGCTGTCCAGGGGACAGTCAGCCCAGAAAGACAATGTGTGAAGAAACTCAATAGTTCCTTTCCTTATTTATTAGATTCCAGATACATGGGACCAGGATGGAAGAATCCTAGGGCATTTGATTTACATGGGGATCTCTGGGAGTACATATACAGAGGCCGAAAGACGTACAAGGAGGTGATGCTGCAATGGGGAACTGCCATTTTAAAAAATATATACATCTTAAGAAGCCATTCCAGCCATATTATCATTATTAGAAAATAAAACAATCTTTCCACATAGTGCTTTTCTTTGGTGCTGTTCCATGAGCATGGACTCTGGACCCTTCGGTCTTCTTGTCACAAGCTGGCACCCTCCCCTGCCACTTCCATCTGCACAGAGGGAGGGCGGAGTCTATGGGGAAAGGGGGCCCCCGACACAGGTGGGTGCAGGTTCCAGCTCCTCTAAGGCTCTGCCATGGCCTCCCGACTCTGCTGGAGTCTTGAGAGTCTCTTACTTGGTTCTTAAAGTGTGGCCCGAGGAAGCTCCCTATATGCAAAGATTGGGTTTCACACATGATGAGTTCACAAAGTGACAAAGCCAGTCTGGAAACTTTAGAATGTATGAGGACAAGGGGACCAAACAAAACCCAGCCATACCACCTTCTCCACGGTTGGATTTTTATGTTTTATTTCTTGGTTCATTTCAAATGACCTGTATCATGAGAGTACAACTGAGATGGGCTGTTTCCTCTTTACAGATTTTCCAGAAATGGCAGGTTTGGGGTAAACTTGAGATCTGTTCCATTGGGGGAAGGGTCCCCTAAACTCTCCTCACTTCACCACCTTCCACTACGTCAGTCCTGTCCCCCGGAGAGGGTCCTCATCTGGCCAGGCTTCCAGGTAAGAAGTTGGCCCCTAAACTTCTTTTCTGAGCGTCCAATGGACCCTTTCAGTACCAGGAACTTTCCCATTGGATGGAGTTCCATTGTTACTGACACATTTCCTGTTGTGATCTGAGGTTTACGTATAAAAGCAGCTTCCACCTCATGGACACCAACCAACAGGACTTCCGCCCCACTCTGCTAAAGGGGCTCTGAAGTGAGGCCGCTCGCAGCAACACTAGGTCCAGTGAGGCAGCGTGCAGAACACCAACACGCTTCAAGCCAGATGTTACATGGTGAGCCAGAAATGCTTTCCCTAGAAAAGACGGACAGCAGATGCCAGCTGGGCATGATGCCCTGCCGCCTGGGTCCTCCAGCTTGAGCAGGAAGTGACAGAACAGGGTGCCACCTCGGCCCCGCTGCAAGGACACAGCACAGTGAGAGACTGAGGGAGCCCCACAGTGCACACCCCAAGGTCTCTACTGTGAAGGTTTCCCCGGAGCAGAACCTCGGGGCAAAGCCTCTAAACACTGTGCTAGACTTCGTTTGTAGCTGGTGTTCCTTGATGCTGGGAAGGGGCCTTTGCCCCGAATGTGTGCCTCCACCCAAATAAGGGAAGATGGGCTGCATGGAGGGCCAGGCATGCAGCATCCTGGGTAATGGCTCCAGTACCTACTCATCAAGTGACTCAGACCTGATTCCCCAAAGGCAAGCAGAGCCGTGGGGGACACACCACTGGTCTGGGAGGACTCTTGGAATCCTTAACATTTTCTGTGTGGGACACCATCAGAGAGCTGCTCTGCGGTTTGTGGATTTCAGCCATTCCTCCTGTCTGGGATGACCTTAGCACGTCCAAGCCCGGAAGCCCAGGCTGGGAGGTTCCTGGGGTAGAACCAGGGAGGCAGGACCAGGGCTTCCGTGGAAAAGCTGCAGAAAGGCACCTGGCCTCCTGGTGTCCTAGTGCCAGGTGAGATCTGCCTGCCTCTCTTGGTGAGGGGGGTGGACTAGAAGGGCATTGACTGGGGATCCCCAGGGGGGTTGCTCTGATTCCTGCTTGTGAAGGCAGCTGATCCGGAAGGGGCATTTTCCATCATGGCTTGATACTCTTTCATCCTTGGGAGATCCTCTAAGCTGCCCTTAGCCAACATGTGAGCACAAATGGGTGTTCAGGGCTGCCCCTTGAATGAGTGAAAACTTTCATGGCCGTCCACAGAAATAGGGTGACCCACTGTCCCAATGTGCCTGGAGTGCAGGAGTTTCCTGGGACAAAGAAACATCCCAGGATGGTTGGTCACCCGGCACAGCCAGGGGGACTGCAGGCGTCCTGCCAGAGAGCTGGCGTGCTCACAGTGCCCAGGGGAGCTACACCAAACCTCTGGTGGTGCAAGGGTGGTGCGAGGGCACCCCTCCTGTGGCACTGGCACACCAGCCCTGCGGTATGATGCTGAGTGCAGGGAAGGGAAGCCAGGAAGGATGAGGCAGGCTACCCCGCTGAGCTTCCTCTCTTTGGGGCTCCCCTGCCTACTTACTCAGCTGCTGGGCCTTTCTGTGCTTGGTAACGATGGGTCTGGGCCTCTGCCCATCCTGCCCTGATCCTCCCCGCCCCCGGAGTGCTCTCAGATGGAGCCAGGCTCCTGAGCTTCTCACAGGCTCACCTGGCCTGGACCTGCCCTTCAGGGAGAGGGGGAAGGCAGGAAGCAGGAGAGGGTTCTGGGGAGGATGATATGGTCCCTGCTTTTCTCTGTGCCAGCACGTTCCTGTCTACAGGCCCTGGAGTCACCGTGGCTGGCTGAACCCACTGGGTGAGTGAGCTCTGAGGTAGGGTCAGGAATTAGCATGGGACTCCCAGGGGAGGAGAAGAAGAGGAGGAGGACAGGTGGACACTGGCACGGTGGGTGACAGGCAGGGGGCTAGGCCCCGAGGGGTGGGGTGCCCAGGAAGCACGTGAGCTCTAGCTGCTGCTCTCCTGTGGGTCCGCCCTGGCTGAAAGCTGAGTGGGAACTGTGGAAGGTATGGGGCCTCTTGAGGGGCCCCAGAGAATCTCAGAGCAGGCAGGGCCTCTGGAAGAAAGATGCTGCTGTCCCTTGCACACCTGCCCTCTGCAGAAGGAAAACCTCCGGGTGGTACCCAGCCTGAGCACTGCCCACCCAGGCCGTGGAGCGGGGAGGAGGCAAGGGAGTTCGGAAATGTACACGCTGCCTCTTGGTGGCTCAGTGGAGGGGAGGGGTCACTTGCTCCAGCGGTCTCCACTCCCGAAGGGAGTCAGCCCTGGCCCAGGCCTCCGCACCGCCCATGGAGAAGGAAAGACATACCAAAGAAAAAGCCAGTTACAGATGAGCCCCGCACCCCTGCCCCCCCATCCCCGTCCCCCGCCCCACTGCACCCGAGAGTCTGCACACAGCCAGGAGGTGAGAAACCCCTGCCTCTGGGACAGCTCAGAGCCATGATACAGGGGTTGAAGGTGGAGGCTGGTGGCTGTGGAGGTCTCCACCTCGGTCTGTCCGTTTGTCCGTCTGTAGGTGGGTATTGGTCCGTGTGCAGGGCCATCAGACCTTGGCCTCCAGCATCTCCAGGAAGAGTTTGTGCATGGGCACTTTGCCCTGCAGTTTGACGCTATAGAAGTGCTGCACGGCCTTGGCGGCCGTCTGCCGCAGCAGGGGCAGCGTCAGCAGCAGCTTGCCCGTCCTCCGGGGCTCCTCGTGGCGCTGGCTCAGCTCATAGTCCTGCAGCGCCTCGTGCAGTAGGTCCTGCAGCTTCTGGACGGCCTCCAGATCCTCGATGTACATGGAATCTGCAGGCACAAGGACGAGCATTAGCAGGCTTGGCCGGGGAGTGCTGCCTGGCATGGGTGCCATCTCAGGGTCCAGGTGGCAGCATGGAGGCGGGCAGGGGTATCTTCAGAACCCTCGCTTCACAGAGAGCCAATCTGAGGCTCAGAGAGGTTAACTGCCAGTCGGAGGTCACAGAAGCTAATGACAGAGCTGGGGCTCAAACCCAGGGAGAGACTGGCATCTACAGAGGACATTTCTCAAGAGGTCACCAGGGGGTGGCAGCAGAGACACTGGAGCCAGACTGTTGAAATCCTGTGTACCTTACTTGCAGGCTGTGTGACTTTAGGCAAGTTATTAACCTCTCTGTGCCTCATTGTCCTCACTTGTAAAATGGGATAATAGCCATGCCTACCTCAAGGGCTTAAAGGAGTTAAACAGGTCAAGGGTTTATAACAGAACTTGTCACAAGTCAGTGCCCTGGTAGCAGTATCACCCTTACCACCGCCCCTAGCCCCATCATGGCTAACACCATGACAACCACTGCAGCTGCCGCTGCCAGGCACCAGCTCCCCAAGTCTTCAGTGCAATCGCTAACCTGACAAAATTCTGTTTATAGGACACAAAATACAGGCACAGATATAGGGGCTGAGCTCCGTGTCAGGGTGCCCCGTGGTGGCAGCATGGGGCACGGTGATGGAGGGAGCTGTTGGGAGTTCTCTAAAATCTTGGGAAAGGTTTTGAACTTAGGCCATGACCTAGGGGTTCAAACAAAATTTACCTATATCCCAGCATAGCAGGGAGGCACCTGCTGATGGCCACGTGACAGCTGGGTCTGAGCCGGCTGAAAAACATGGGAGTGAGATCTCAGGGTTGCGGTGAGGGTGACTGAAGCAGCACATTACCCAGAGCTTGGTTAGCACCTAACCAGTGTCAGGTAGTGTTATTCCTGTGGGGACTCAGGCTGGGGTGAGTGTCCTTGCAGGGCTGGGTCTTCACTGGCCCCACATCCAAGCCTCCTGCACATTTTTCTGCTCCCTGCTACCAAGGCAGTAAGCACTCCTTCGTCATCAGGTGGGAGATGAAGCAAGGCCCCATTCCTACACTCTCGGCCACTTACAGAGTGGGTACCTAACATGGCTGGGCCCTGCCATCTGGGCTCCTGTCTCTTGCCAGCTCCCTCTCCCCGCCCTCTCCATCCTCCCCCCACTCTCCCCAAGGAGGTCAAAATTGGCAGCTGCCTTCGACCAAAAATGAAATAAAATAACATTGCAAGATTAATTTCTTTGCAATCCATCAGCAGGTCTGTATTGATGGCATTGATAAACTGTTAATTACAAAATCAATGGCTATGAATTTTTCCTGCTGTCAGGGAGCTTTGGGGATGGCTGGGATGTGGGGTAAATGGCAGCCAGCAGGCTCCAAGGGGGCCGTGGTGTGGGGTCACAGTCTGCCTCTGATGTGCTTGGGCACTTCTGCCCAGCGTCAGCCCCCTGAGCTACTGGACCCACACCTGAATCATCCCGTGCACTCAGCCTCAGCAGTGGCACCCATGGTGGCCCTGGCGGCTGCTGCTAGGACACCTCAATTGTCTCCTGGCACCCATCCCTTCTCCAGCCAACACATTTTCTCTATTGTGCCTGGGTGATCTTTCTCCGTCAAGGCTGGGGAGGGTCACTTCTGTACAACGCTTCCTGTCTCCCTGTACTGACCGCATCACAATCCAATCCCGTCACAGCCCTTGAGCTTCTGGTCTGAGCCCAGCCTGCTTTTCTAGTCTCTCCCCCAAACTGGCCTGTTCTTTCCCCATTTCCCGCCTGGAGCCAATGGCCCCACTACAGAAGTTTACCCTCCCTCTTCCCATCCTACCGAATCATCTCTTGCTTTAAGACCCCACTCAGTGTCTGCCTCCCCAGCTGAAAACAATTTACTCTTTCCTCCTTGAGCCCTTTTCATGATCCTCTCTTATGCCAGGAATCACTGGCTCTTTCTGCCACATCCGAGTTCATGTCTTATCTCCCTTGGAAGCAGGGGCTACCTCCAACTGGCTCCTCTTCCCCAGGCCACTCACTATGCCCCGCAGAGCCCACAGAAACACAGTGAGCTAGGAGGGATCTGTGCCAAGCACGGTGCCCACGGCCTTATGTGCGTCACTGCACATTCTTCACAATGAGCTGCTGTTCTCCCCATTTCACAGATGAGGAAACTGAGGCTTTCAAAGGTCAGGTTGCCAGACACTCAGCCAGCAGGTGGCAGAGGCAGCACTTGAACCCAGGTCTCACTGACTCTGAAGTACACGCTTTAAACCCAGCCTGCTCAAAGTGTGGTACACAGACTGGCTCCTGCCTGCCCTCTGGATGTTACTGGTCTGTGATAAGAAACTGAGAGTAAGCATTTAGAAACTTTACAGCACTTTGGAAGGATGATTTATATTTATGTCTGTTATATGTAAAACTGTAAAAATTTGACTCATGTTTTGTACATCTGGTTTTTAATTTCATTTTTCTAATAATTTATTTCTGTTGTACTTTACAAAATGATCTATCCATAATGGATTGAACATTTTGAAACATCTAAGAATGGGTCCTTCATCACAGGTACTTTGGCAAGCGCTCCTTTAAATCATTACTTTATTTTATTTATTTATTTGTTTCTGAGAAAGGGTCTCACTCTGTCGCCTAGGCGGGAAAACCATTACTTAAAAAAAAACACTAGCCAGCCTGCTTTCTGAGTATCTACTTGGTAGCCACAGGGCCTCATGCTCAATCCGTCCGTGCTGGGAAGGAAGCATTCCCGTCATCAAGGCCTGCGGCTCTCTGGAATAAGCAATGTCTGTCAACTCTTGGGGGTCAGCCAAGGCCCTGAACATCACAGACTCCTCCTCCACCTCCAGCTTCTCATCCTGTGCGCCAGCTGCAGGATGGCTCTCTACGTGTCACTGGGGCAAGAAGTCCGGAGACCTGAAACCTCATACCATGTGACAAAGTGCACTCAGGCAAAGTCTGATGCCAACAGAAGCTCCTGATGGACTCATATCGACAAACCACCACAGGTCCTCAGGTGGGGGTGTGTGTGTATGTGTGTATACACATGTATGTGGGTGCATATGTGTGTACGTGTGGGTGTCTAGGCATGTGCATGTGTTTGTATGTATACATGTGCATGTGTGTATGTGTGCAGGTCCATGTGAGATCAAGGGAAGAGCAGCTGAAAGCTGGTGTGGTGTGGTCCAGTACTGAGGACCAAGTAAGAGTGGAGGAGACACCACCTCTTTATTTGCCTCTCCCAACACAGCCAAGATTGAGCTCTGTGTCTGGTGTAAGTAAGGAGAGCCCAGAATAGAGGACTTGAGCTCTAAAGCCTGGCCAGCCTTCCTGTACCTGGCTTTGTGCACCTTGCTTCCTCTGCTTTAACTGCTTTTGCTCCTCCTCCACCCGTTGGAACCCCCAAGCCCTCAGCAATGCCTGGTTCAAATGCTCCCCTCTGTGTAGGTGAAGCACAGGACCATGATGCTATTCTGTATGATATGTCATTGTAGAAACATGTTGTTATGCATTTGTCAAAACCTATAGAACAATACAACACAGTCAGCCAGGTGCAGTGACTCATGCCTGTAATCCCAGCACTTTGGGAGGCTGAGGCAGGTGGATCACCTGAGGTCGGGAGTTTGAGACCAGTCTGACCAACATGGAGAAACCCCGTCTCTACTAAAAATATAAAAATTAGCCAGGCATGGTGGGCACGTGCTACTCGGGAGGCTGAGGCAGGAGAATGGTTTGAATCCAGGAGACAGAGGTTGCGGTGAGCCGAGAACACACGATTGCACTCCAGCCAGGGCAACAAAAGTGAAACTCCATCTTAAAGAAAAAAAAAAAAAAAAAAAGAACAATACAACACAAAGAGTGAACCCTGATGGAAATTATGGGCTTTACTTAATAATATGTCAATATTGAGTCACTATTTGTAACACATTACTGCATTAATGCAAGATATTAATAATTGAGGAAACTACTGGGGAAGGAGAACTTGGATGGAGTGGGTGTCTGGAACTTTATGTACTATCTGCTCAATTATTCTGCAAATTGGCTGGCTGTGGTGGCTCACATCTGTAGTCCCAGCACTTTGGGAGGCCAAGGCAGGTGGATCACCTAAGGTTAGGAGTTTGAGACAAATCTGGCCAACATGGTGAAACTGTGTCTCTCCTAAAATTACAAAAATTAGCCAGGCGTGGTGGCAGGTTCCTGTAATCCCAGCTACTCAGGAGGCTAAGGCAGGAGAATCGCTTGAACCCAGGAGGCAGAGGTTGCAGTGGGCAGAGATTGCACCACTGCACTCCAACCTGGGCAACAAGAGCAAAATTGTCTCAAAAAAAAAAAAAGTTATTCTGTAAATCTAAAACTATACTTTAAGAAAACAGCATTAGGATTCTCTAACAAAGAATGCACTACAATTTTGGAATTCAATGTGTAAATGTTCTCTGTGGACGTATGTAAAATTTTTATTATTATTTTGCACTCATTTATTATTAACAAAAGATTTGAACTAAAAAAGTGACATCCTTTTCTGTATTAGATCAGGTTCCCTGGGAGCAGAGCCTGAGGCAGGGGTTTAGGTAGAGACATTTTGGAGGGCATGTGTTCAGGAGAAAGGAAGTGGAGAGGCAGGAAGCACAGAGAAGGAGAAAGCAAGGCAAAGATGGGACCTTGGCTTAGCCTGAGCCCATGCCGGGCTCTGATCTGGACTTTTGTTCCCATGTGGGTCCACCACTGCCTGGTGGTGCCAAGGAAAGGGCCACATAACCCTCTGGGCAAGGCAGAGGAGGGCAGGCCCTGCAAAGGGGTACCTATGAGCTGTTAGCAGCTGGGGGATGGATGCACTAACCCAGTAAAAGGGATCCAAGTGGGTCATCAACAGCACCCCCTGCATGTGCCATGAAGCCATGTGCTAGGGCAACCAACTGTCCCAGTTTGCCAGGGACTGACGAGTTTCCTGGGATATGGGACTTTCAGTTAAAGCAGGACAGTATTGAGCAAACCAGTTGGTTACCCTGTGTGTACTGTCTACATCTGGGAGCCAGTTCTCCCTCTTCCATATGCTAATAACACTTTGGGTCCTCTGTCATTAATAATGATAATATTTAATATTTATTGAACATTTCCTCTAGGCCAGGCACCGGGCTGAGTGCTTTATTGTCAGTCGATCTTTAATACTCACAAAAGCACTTGGGGATGGGCGTGGTGGCTCACATCTGCCAAGGCGGGTGGATCATTTGAGGCCAGGAGTTTGAGACCACCTGGGCAATATAGTGAAACCCTGTCTCTACTAAAAATACAAAAATTAGCTGGATGTGGTGGTGCCTGCATGTAGTTCCAGCTACTCAGAAGGCTGAGGCACGAGAATCGCTTGAACCCGGGAGGCAGAGGTTGCAGTGAGCCGAGATTGTATCGCTGCACTCCAGCCTGGGTGACAGAGCGAGACTCTGTCCCCCCAAAAAAACAAAACAACAACAACAAAAAAGAAGTACTTGGAAGAGGTGCTCAGAATATCCCCACTGAACACACAAGAACACTGAGTTGCCCAAGGTCATACTGCTAGGAAGTGTCAGAGACAGAATTTGAACTTGGGTCTATCTGACCCAGACCTGGACGGTTAACTCAGCCACACACTGCTCTGCAGCAGAATCATGTGTGTGATTCCTGACATGTGCTCTCTTTAGGGAGGGTACCCTGTATTTATCCTTCTCCTGCAGCCCCTGGCACCCAGCACCATTCCCTGAATAGTGTGGAAGCTCTCTCAGTGCGGATAATGGTTCCATTCAAGTTCACTCACTGGCATTCCCCAGTGCCTGCCTTTCTCCTCAGATAATCTAGCCAGAAGCTGGTGGATGCTAATGAAATGGAGTGAGTCCTCCTCTGTAACTCCAGCTTAAACCACTCAGTTGGGAAGGTTTTATCCTCCTGTGTTCAAGCAATTTGACTGAAAGATTCAAGGAATGGGGTATAGGTTCAGGTTGATTTTGGAATCAGAGGATCTTGGTTTGACTCTTAACTCTGACACTTTTTAACTGTGTGACCCTGGGTGATTTTCTTTACTTTTCCAGGTCTCGGTTTCCACATCTGTAAAATGAGGTTGCAACAATAAGAATTTTACTCTCAGATTGTTTGTAAGAATTCAATAAACTCCTAGCTAATTTAATAAGTTGACACTGAGCGTGGTGGCTCATACCTGTAGTGCCAACACTTTGGGAGGCTGAGGTGAGAGGATTGCTTGAGTCCAGGAGTTTGGGACCAGCCTGGGCAACATAATGAGACCCCATCTCAATAAAAAATAGAAATAAGAATTAGCTGGAGTAATGGCACATGCCTGTAGTCCCAGCTACTCAGGAGGCTGAGGTGGGAGGATGACTTGAGCCAAAAGTTTGAGACTGCAGTGAACTAGGATCAAGCCACAGCACTCCTACCTGGGCAACAGAACAAGACCTTGTCTATAATAAACAAATAAATAATTGAGTGCTTTTTATGTGCCAAGCATGTTGCAAGCAATATAATTATGTATAAAGAAATCCTGTCAATAGCCTTGTAGAGTAGGGACTGTTTGCTGCCTTCCTTTTACTGATGAAGAAACTGAGGCACAGAGTGAAGCAACCTGCCCAACTGGTAGACACGGGATTTGTTCCTTAGCAATGTGGCCTCAGAACCCATGTCCTTAGCCAGTGTGCCAGTCTGGATGTCTGAGGCTTAGGAAATGCTCAGCCAGTGCCAGCCTTCATCACCAACTTTTTATCTGCAAGCCACCTCTCGGACAATCTTCGGTGATAAAAATTTCAGTGTTTTCTTTTCATCTCTATCCAAGGCAGCCAGTCCTGCCCACAGGCCCCAGAGATGGGCTCACTAGGCCCATGCAGACCCCTATAATCTCCCCCTCCAGGCCCCGCTGCCGCCCTTACCGGAGTTGGCGAGGGCCAGGGCCTTGAGCGTCACAAACTCCTCCTTTTCCACCTTGAGCTTCTTGTACCTGCGCACCAGCTGCAGGATGGCCCGGTAGAGCTCCAGCAGCCCCGCGAGGCGGGAGTGCTCCTCATCCATGATGTAGTCCTCAGCATACACCAGCTTGTCGTCATAGGGCAGCGAGCGGTACACGATGCCCAGGATGAGGATCTCCATCCAGGCACTCTGCAGCAGGCTCATCTGGTCCCCCAGGGAGAGGTTCGAGAAGCCTGCAGGAAGAGGGGACACAGAGGGCAGTGGCAGGTCAGAAGGGCGGACCAGGAGCCTCCCTGGGGCTCACTAGAGGGCAGAGGTTGTAGGGTGTGGCTGTGTCTCTGGCACCCTTGGTTCCTGTCCCCGGGCCTTCCTTGTGTGGTGTAAGACTCACTGTCCTCCCCTTGGGGAATGTGTCAGACTTGGAATTCACGGAAAAGACTGAAATAAGAAGAACTCAGTCAATGTTGACAGTTGTTGCTATCATTATTATTGTTAGTTCTATGGTATTTTCCAAATGTCTGTAGAAGCTTTTTGATTCATTCAATGCATTTGTAGTTAGAGGAGTGACTGAGTACATACTGGAACCAGGAAGCAGCATTACGAGCTCTCGGCCACTCTGGGGAGTTTCCAGGGCCCACTCTCTGCTCAAACCAGACGAGGCTTTCGTGTTTGAAAATGACACCTGATCTTTGATGCAGCCTCAGCTGTGCAGAAACCCACAGGCCTTACCAAGAATGAGGACACAGCTGTTCAAAGCCACAGGGGAAGGCCCCAGCGACCACAGCCTGGGGCTGCTAAGAGATCAAGAGTCCCCGGGGTCAGGGGCACTTTCTCACAGGACAGCCTGTCCTCCCAGAGTCAGAGCACCCCTTCCTGGGCCATCATTCTCTGCTTCACGATGACCCAGCTGTCCTGTTCTGGGAGCTTGGAATCATGGGAGTTCCCCGCTCCCTGCTACTGAGGAGGCTGATTCCACAGTGAAAATGAAGCTGGGCATGGAGAAGGTTCCAGAATTGCGACACTGTCTTGTCCAGTGAGCTCTGGATATTGCCTGGGTTGAACGCTGACTCCCATTTACTAGCTGTAGGCTGACCTTGTGGAAACCATGCAACTTCTCCAAACCTTACTTTCCTCATTTAGGAAATGGTTTTATAGTAGGGTCTACTTCAGAGAGTTGCTGTGAGGTCTAATTGAGACGATGATTCCAGAACAAACTAAGTATTCACCGAGCTATTATTACTAATGATGAGATGAGAGTCCTCATCTGCAAAACAATGATAATATACTGGAATTGCATTATACACGCACTTAAATTAGGCAAAGTCAATTAACATCTTGATTTATAGGAGAGTAAGACAGAGTAAGTAAATAAATAAGTCGGCTGATTTTCAAACATCTTAACCACCAAACACAAGGCAGTAACTTCACTGGAGATTCAAACAGAAACTCAGTGATTGGTTCTAACATGGACATGCTGGATTTATTCAAAGAATTGTTGCACCATGCACTATGGGTAACGGACATGAAGGGATTTTTTTCAGGGTTAGTTTTGCCTAGGAAGGACTTTCTACTTCATTTGCTGACTTAGACCCCATCCCTGGCTGGAAGCCACTTTCTGATGTGGGGTGCTGTGGGGGTGAAGAGAGAAGATGCATGTAAAGTGCTGGGCACCTCTCCCGGCGCCATCAGCACTCAACACGCTAGGGTGCTGGTAATGGCTGCGGCTGTTGTTACTATTAATATTATTGTTGTTGTTGGCACACCATTGGCATCACTCACTTCTCCTCTCTGGACTTGTCTGGAGGTCTGGGTGGTCCTGAGCTTCTGGATCACCCAGCTCTTTGGCTTGTGTGGTCTACTCCATCCATCTGCTGTCCTCTGTCTTCAAATGCCACTTCTTCCCTGGCTTCCACACAGGGTATGGCAGTTGAAACTTAGGGGGCACTCCTGGAGCTGAAGGCCCCCAACTTGGCAGGCCACCCTTACCCTGTGAGCATTCTCCAAGTGAATTATCACGGTGCCCAAGACCGACGGCTCAGATCACCACCGGCTAACAGAATCCGTGGGTGATCAACCAAAGAGCAGGAGTGATTACACCGACCGACACGGGCGAGCTTTGATTGATGCACCTTCTCAGGGGAGAGGCTGTGACAGGGGGTCAGGGTGTGTGTGTGTGTTTGTTTGTGTGTGTGTGTGTGTGTGTGTGTGTGGTTGTCCAGATTCCCTGCATGGGAGAGGGTGTGTGGCTGCCTGTGGTGGCCGGGGGAGCTGGGAGGTAATAAAAGATAGATAGAAATGGACATCCAATTTCCCTTATCAGGTCTCTGAGTAGGAGAGAGGCCTTGGGCAACATTAATTAACAGATACCAATCAGCCAGCACGGGAGAGTGTGTGGGGGGAGTGTAGGACAGCTCTGGGGAGGGGGTCTAAAAGCAGACAGACTGGAGGGGAGATGGAGGAGGAGGGCAGGAGCAAAATTAGCAGACAGCTGAATTGGAAGGTGGCAGAGAGAGAGAATGAGGTAAGGACTAGGCTTCTGGAAACGCAGGGGAAAAGTCCCCTGTGCAGTGAATCATGCAGGTACAATCATTAGGATGTTACTAGAATGCTTTCCTGCCCTTTGAGACATTCAGCAAAAACTTACTGAGCACCTACTAAGTGCCAGGCCTGTGCTAGGCACCGGGGACAGAATGGTGTGCTCAGTCCAGAACTGCTCCCTGCCTTCAAGGGCTTACAGTGAAGGGGAAGACACACACCAAGGGGTACAAATCAGCACAAAGTTAGAATATGAGAAGAGCTACAGCAAATGCAGGGCTCTGAGAGCGTGTAACTGGGGAAGGTGGTCCAAACAAGAGTCTAGGGAAGGCTTTGTGGAAGGGGAGCCTTGAGGGCTGAACTCTCCAGTGGGGTGGTGAGGGCACCTTTGATGAGGCACATGCCCAGGTGCCCCTGGTTGGCCCATCCCAGCTCTGAGTTCCCAGGATGCACAGACACTGAGCTCTTCCTTCCCCTACCCCCACGGCTAAGCACAGCAAAGAAGCTGCCTGACAAACCTTTGCAGCTAAAAGGAGAGAAAGGATGGACAAACGCCATGGGCTTCGACTCCCAGGAGACAAGAAAATGTGCCCACGGTACTTGGTTAGACACTCTAAGATCTTTGGACCCAGATTCAGGGCTAGCTGCCTTTGCCTGTCTTGTAGGAGTCAGGCTCTGCCCTTCAGTGGTGGGAGGGAGACCGGACTTGGAAAGTTCTGTGCCGCCATGGGAGGATGTACCTGGGAGGCCTATTCCCAAACCTCTGCTAGGCTGCTTTGAGTTCTGGACTCAGTCCCTGATTGCGCTCTTCCTCCCTGAACATTTTCAAAAAGCCCTGAAAATAGCTTTGATAATCTACATGTATACTCCAAAGCGCTGAATGGTAATACAGCCTTCTTCATTTTGTGCAAGGAAGGGAGGGGGAGATATTTGATATCTTTTAACATCTGAAATAGTTCAAATATTTTCTAATATTTGCAAAAAGAAACACCAGAAGGAAGATTGAGAAAGAAAAAATGGTGACTTCCAGGAGGTTGGAGGGGAGGGGACAGGGAGAGGTGAGACTTCTGTTATATACATTTGTGTCTACATTTGGCTTCTGAACCCTGTCAGTGATTAAGATGCTTAAAAATAAAAGTAAGTCATAAATATAATTAAATTAAAAATAAAATAAAAGGCATGCTCCCTTCAACCTAGCAATTCTACCACTAGAAATTTCTCCTAGTGGCCAGGCACGGTGGCTCACGCCTGTAATCCCAAACTTTGGGGGCCGAGGTGGGAGGATCACGTGAGCCCAGGAGTGTAAGGCCAGCCTGGGCAACATGGCGAAACCCCATCTCTACAAATAATTTAAAAATTAGCCGGACATGGTGGTGCATGCCTGTGATCTCAGCTACTCGGGAGGCTACGGCGGGAGGATCGCTTGAACCCACGTGGTCAAAACTCCAGTAAGCCAAGATCACGCCACTGCATTCCAGCCTGGATGACAAAGCGAGATCCTGGCTCAAAAAGAAAAAAAACAAAAAAGAAATTTCTCCTAGAAAGAAAAATATGAATAAAGACATAAAGATAAATGTAAAAGGGTATTAGATCCCTGCTTGAAATTATTCAAAATAGAAAAAAAAGAAAGTAACTAATGTAATACATGTGATTATTATATAAATGTAATTTTTAGTTAAACGAATGTGCCAAGTAAGGTAGAACTCTGTGTGGATGTGGAATGATACCCAAGGGGGCAAAAAGGGTGTCATCGTATGAGCACAGAGATCAGATTCCTAACTGCTGCTCACGCTGCCGCTCAGTGCCTCAGTTTCCTCTTCTGTAAAATGGGAATAATAACAGCACTCACCTCATAGGGTTGTTCAGATTAAATGAGCTGACACGTGGAACACTTAGAACCTTGCTTAGCGCAGGTAAGTGCTATTATTTTGTATAATTAAATGGAAAAAGCAGGTGTAAAGTAGTGTTAGGGTATAAGCCCATGGACTGAGGGACATACACACGCCCCACCCACACACACACCCCACACAGTGGTTGTATCTGCCCAGGAAATTCCCGGAAGGAAGCGTAGGATAGGGAATTTGGAACTCTTAATTTCGACCCATCTGTCCCATCTGACGTCTTTCCTAGAACCACAAATTCTTTTATTTAAAATCCAGAGGGAGCCCAGGCACTCCTCCCTGCCCTTCAGTAAAGCGCCTTCCACCCCTGCCTCCCTCAGCTGGGCTGGGTCTCATGCTCAAGTTATTAGTAACTCTGGGATCAAGAGGCCCCTGAAGAGGCTACCAGGACAGTCTGGGGGTGGCCTGTGCCCCTGGGAGTGCAGGGGTGTCCCTGTGCCGGGCTCACTGCAGTCGGCACTGCCCCCTCGAGGCTCTTAGGCCTGCCCAGAGCTCCTGGCTCCCTGGGCTCCCACTTGGAGCTCCGCTGCCCCAGGAAAATTGTTTTATCTGCACCAACTCATCTAGTAACATTCAGGCTCTTCCCAAGCTCCCCATCCCCCCGTCTGTGATTTGGCATCAAAAGCTCCTAGAAATGAAGAAGGAAAAAAAAAAAAGCACATAATTTGTGGCAAGTGGAGTTCATAATCTGTTAATTTATGATCGTTTCTGTCGACCTGGAGGGCCATTAGCAGAGGTAATAAAGGGAGATGTAATTATAGGATCTAGGGCCACTTCAGACACAGCTGCTGTCACTCGGCAGCTCATATTTCACTGAGCCAGACGGGGGCTACCTGGGAGCAGCGCAGCTGAGGGACTTTTGTGAGGAGGCCTCTGGGGATGCCCTGCACATGGGAACCTGGGCAGGGCAGGGTGGTGGAGGCTCCCTGGGCAGGCTCTCCTGGGCGGCACAGGCATGTGGCTGCCCAGGGAGGCAGGATGGCGGGCTCGGGTCATTTGGAGGAGGCTGCAATTCATCAAGTGATTCCCCACTGCCTATTAAAGGCTGCTAGCTCTTGATCTCATGGAATAAGAGGTGGACACTCTAAAGACTTGGGCTTGCCCTATGGAGAACCCAATACTTGGAACATTCAACTCAAGGTAAAAAACCTGCATTTGGGGTAGGACAATGTCAGACTGACTTGAACAATGGCTGGGATTCTGAGTGAACCAAGTTCACCCTGGAAGTCAGCCTTGTTCCAAATGGGATCCTTGGGGCAAAATTAATTCCTTGTCTCAGCCACAATTCCTATCAGGGGACCTCATGTATAGTGACTTCTCAATATGTGCATGCAAAGCTAAGTGTGCAATGCCCTCTGTGTGCCAGGCTAGAAGACACTGAAGCATGAGATGTGGTACCTTGTGTTTAAGGACAGTGGCCTAAATTCTTCACAGCTTTACTCCTGAGCAGCCTGGAGTGGCCAGTCCCCCTCTTTCTGTCTGTGCAGGCACCAGAATGGACAGAAGCCAACATAGGCCCAAGGGTGGGCTCCAGCTTGTATCCTCCCTACTCAACCAGCTCTCTCTCTCTCTCTCTCTCAGGGCTAGGGAGACTGTCAGATGCATTTTCCATCTAATCTGAGATGGGATAAAGTTGATTAGTTTAAAAATATCAGGCACCTGGCCAGGTACAGTGGCTCACGCCTATAATCCCAGCACTTTGGGAGGCTGAGGCAAGTGGATCCCTTGAGGTCAGGAGTTTGAGATCAGCCTGGCCAACATGGTGAAACCCCATCACTACTAAAAATAGAAAGAAAAAAAAAAAATTAGCCAGGTGTGGTGGCACGTGCCTGTAGTCCCAGCTACTCGGGAGGCTGAGGCAAGAGAATCGCTTGAACCTAGGAGGTGGAGATTGCAGTGAGCTGAGAACGTACCACTGCACTCCAGTCTGGGCAAGTGAGCAGAGACTCCATCTCAAAAAAAAGAAAAAAAAAATCGAGAACTTGATTGTGTCATTGCCTTTAGTAGGAGGTTTTCTGTTCTTTCTTTCTTTTTTTTTTTTTTTTTGAGATGGAGTCTCACTCTGTCTCCGAGGCTGGAATACAGTGGTGCGATCTCGTCTCACTGCAAGCTCCGCCTCCTGGGTTCATGCCATTCTCCTGCCTCAGCCTCCTGAGTAGCTGGGACTACAGGTGCCCACCACCATGCCTGGCTAGTTGTTCTATTTTTAGTAGAGACGGGGTTTCACCGTGTTAGTCAGGATGGTCTCGATCTCCTGACCTTGTGATCTGTCCGCCTCGGCCTCCCAAAGTGCTGGGATTGCAGGCGAGAGCCACTGTGCCCGGCCAGTATGAAGTTTTCATGCAGTGGCAGGAGACTTCACTAATTAATTTTACCTTAAACACCGGAAGGTCAGGAGGCAAAGAATTCAGCATGCAGATTTATGCAAAATAGGCAAATTAGCATTTAAGATGGACAACTGAGCCCCTGTTTTTATTTCATTTTATTTTTTTTACCAAAAAGAATTCAGCTTTGGACAAGGATAAATGAAGCCATGAAAGGAGGCTTTTATTACTATTAGCAACTACAACAGCCCTGGTAAGCATCTCTGCCATTCGTACACACTAAGTGCGCTACATCCTCACGGCAATCCCGTGAGGGGCTCTATCGGGATTCCCACTTTACAGACAAGGACATTGAAGCTCTGAAAAATTCAGTATGTTGCACAAGGCCAGTAAGGACAGAGCTGAGATGAAAGCCCAGGCTGCCTGATTCAAAAGTCTATGGCTTTAGCACCCACTCTGCTCTAGCCCTGCTGTCTTGGTTGGGCACAGATGGGAGATAGAGCTGGAGGTGGAAAGGCACAGGGAGAAATGAGGGCAGGGGAGACATGGTCTCCTTGTCCTATCTACTTCCTCCGTGGTGTTGCAGGGGTAGGGTTGTGGAAGAACGAAGCATTGACCCAGGGGACCGCCAGGCGCCACCCATGAGCCATTGCTAGGATGCAGGATCTGTTCAACCTAGAACAGGAGTGTGGGGGTGGGGACAGGGGTACCTGTACCCAATTTGGCCCTGGGTTAGTGGAGCAATCCAGGCTGAAGTGTCTTAAGCAGTGGCCTGACCCCACATCTGTGCTGAACCAGCACTGGGCAGATTCAAAAACTACTGAGTGTATAATCCCCGAGAGGTTGAGCTCCTTAGTAAGGGCGTACCAGCCCAGATCCCTGGTCAGAATGCCCAGGGGCCACCGGGCAGTCCCTGCCAGCAGAGTCTCTGGGCCATCTGATATCTTTGTGCATCCCTGTCCTTTAACTTGGGCATGCAAGGTCTCACACGGAAGGACTTTTTTTATTCCCTCAATCAACTGTGGGCCTTGGGCCAGGCATGGTGGCTCACGCCTATAATCCCAGCACTTTGGGAGGCCAAGGTGGGCAGATCACTTGAGGTCAGGAGTTTGAGACCAGCTTGGCCAACATGGCAAAACCCTGTCTCTACTAAAAATACAAAAAAAATTAGCTGGGCGTGGTGGCGGGCGCCTGTAATGCCAGCTACTCGGGAGGCCGAGGACCGAGAATCACTTGAACCTGGGAGGCGAAGGTTGCAGTGAGCCGAGATTGCGCCATTGCACTCCAGCCTGGGCAACAGGGCAAGACTCTCAAAAAACAAACAAAAAAACAACTGTGGGCCTTGGTATCCAAAGTCTAGGACACCTTTGCTGTATCATCTGCATGCTGTATTCACCTTTCAGAGCCACAACAAATGAAACACAGATCTACAGACAGGAAGCTGACTTGTCCCATGTTCACGGTAAGGCATCACCAGAAAGATAAAAGGAGTTTCTACCACACTCTGAGTCAACATTTTAGAGTCTTAAAGGAGTTGAGGAATAAACTGCACAGAGAAAGGCCCCCAATATGTATGTAATGTAGAATACAGGGGTGTTGGTGTCTACAAAAATAAAAAAGCTCCTGCCATCTGCCCAGACCTAGAGAGGCTGAAAGCAGGGTTTGGGTCCACACACAGCGAAGAGAAGTCCACACAGCCTGAAACATGTAACACACACTTTCCGCACCAGAAAGGCCCTTAAAATCTCAGAAGCCAACCCAGAGACAGGCCTCCCTTAGAGAACAGACGAATGGCAATAGTGGGCATGCAACCGATGCCAGCACATGCCAGACACTGTGCCGAACGCTCCACGAAACACAGGATCTCATTTCATGCTCACATCAAAGCTCACAAAGTGGGGGACTCTTGTATTCCCATTTGACAGAGAGGTCAGGTGGCCTCTAGGGTTACTCAGCTAGTAAGCTGCAGACCCAGAATTGGAATCCCAATCTGATTCTCAAGCCCATGCTCTTCACTGCTCCATTCTGCTGCCTCCAATAGGAAGAGAGAGTCAGTCTTTCTTCTGTTGTTTTCCGGCATTGTTCCAATAAGGTCTACAGGAAAACCCTACTCTTTGCCCTTTAAGGGCTCAAGGAACTTTTTCTTTGAATATTACACTAACTGTAGATTCAAACATGGCCCCACCTTGAATGATAACTAATTCTGAAGAGCCTGCAGCAGTGTATAAGCCTCACTGGGCCCTCTAACTATCTGTTCCTCTCCAATGCTACAAGGAGAGAAGAGGAGCTCAGAGAAACAGGCCTGCCAGGATTTCACAGGCCTTCTGGGGTCCAGGATCTGGGCATCAGAAGCACAGCCATTGGGTAGGCTGCGGGGCTGCTGGCTGAGTGTCCCTGGCCATACTCTCCCCTGGTCCCACATGCTCACCTGGGATGTGCTTGGCCCAGCCAATGATGACCACAAGCTCTCGGTCTGCCAGGTCACAGAGAGTGGTCAGGGCCTTGATGTCCCCCTCAGGCATACCGGGGGGAGGCATGGCGTAGAGCTTGTCCGGCTCGGCCACCAGTAGGTATGAGACAATCTTGGTCACTGCAACAACCAAAGAAGGAAAGGTAAACGCTGGGAAAAGAGGAAAGGGGCTGGGGTGGAGGCTCAGATGGGTCAGGAAGCAAAGTCGGGTTCCTAAGAGTCCCAGGAAGGTCAAAGTGGCTGTAATCTCCCCTCCTGTTCTGGCTCCATGAAGTTGATGATAGCAGTGATCTGGGATATTGAGAAATATCCCTCCAAGGGAAGTTGCCTGATGAATTCTCCAGGAGGAACCTGCAGAGCAACCTTGGGTGGGTGGCAAGGGGAGCATGTTCTGGACATTGGGGCCTGTGGCTTGTCAGGACCATGCTTCAATTGGAGTCACATTCTAAATGTGCCAGGCACTGATGTCACCTGCCCAAGATCCATATTGTCTCATGACCCAGTGGTGGGAAGATGACGTTTCCCTAAGGGATGCCTGATGTTCCAGGTACAGAGATGATCTGGCAAAAAGGACAGGGACTGACACTCACATGGCTTTTTAGCAGGTGGAGAAATTTGTAAGCTCAGGTAAGGGCTGCTCTCTGAGTCCAGCCGTCGCTTGTATTTCTGGCGGCCTCCACGCACTCGATCAAGGCGCACACCTATTGGGGAGCAAAGGGAAAAGATCTCAGGAGTTGTTCAACATCACCAGGGTAGAAGCACTGACTTTGGAATTTCAGCACTGGCTGGGTCCTTCAGGGCCATGCTCAGATGACCTCTGACAGCTGCCCCATGGCCAGCCTCAGGTCAGGTGGCTGGACAATCCTAAAATAATTGTCTAACAGTAATGGCGCATCCCAGTTGCCCCAGGCCTGGTCCTGTCTCTCTGGATTCAGCATCCTTCTGAAATCCATCTCAAGCAACCCTCAGCCCTTGGTTCTCCTTATCTCAACAAAGACACTCTACCAAGTGCTGGCGGAAAAAGTCACATTATGTTAGATCTGCTTTGAATCCAGGGAGGGTTAAGTTAACTTGCCAACAAAAGAAAGGAATCCCAGTCATTCACAGGCACTTCAGGGGTTTTCACATTTTCCACATAAGAAGCATCTGAGGAGGCACTCATTACCAAAGTCAATTTCTAGATCCCACTCTCTGAGGTTCTAGCATAATGCTCTAGAGTCTGTCTTTACACAAGTCCCCAGGGGCTGGGAATGCAACAGTTGGACTGGCCACCTCTGGACTGGAAAATCCATGCCTGGAAATATCTTGAAAGTAGGTTCCAAAGCAGCCGTGGCTACTCCACGTTGACACCCACTTCCAGCAGTGAAAGTTTACCCTGGAGAGAACTGTCATTGTCACTGTATCCAACTTGCCTTCCAGAAGTCTGCCTCACCCACAGCTCCTGCTGCCTGGACAGACACGATGGTACCATTTCAAGCCCCCTACCAGCAGATCAAAGGCACAGGGCCTCAGGTGGGCACACAGCTCAGACTGGCTACCCACTGATGTGGCCTGGCCTGCAAGGATGAATCCCAACAAATTGGTTACAGAGTATGAACCAGCGCAAAAGCACCAGCGAGCAGGTGCCCCAAGCATGGTGCTGGGGCCCTGTGGGACCTGGAAGCCACTTCTGCTTTCTTGCTGTGGCTCTTCCAGGCCAGCCTCAGACAATGTCCCTTCTTGGAGTCCCTGCCTCGAGCTCACAGAACAGCTCCCATTTCCTGACCATGAAATGGGCCTTGACTGAAACACACAAGAAATCAGACACGGAGACCAGAGTCCTCAGAGAAGCAAGCTGGTTGCCACCTCAGCCTCTGCTGTGACAGGCCAGGTTCAACTTCTGTTCTTTTCCCCAAAGGCGGTGAGTATCACCCTCACAGAGCCCCTCACAGTTGACCTTCAGGGCCCTGTCTTTCCCTTTTCTAATAAACTCTGGTGCTTCCTAGATCGGGAGCAGAAGAAAGAGAATCTTCATCCCTGTCCCAGCCTTGTCCATCCTTCAGCCCCAGAGGGTTGGCTGCCAGTCCCCCGGATTCAGGCCTTTCTCCAGAAGAGGCAAGGGGAAGCCTGAACAATGGTTACTTAGTGGAATGATGATTTAGAGCCCATTCATGCCTGGGGCTATTTTCTGGCTGTTTCTTTATTAGGATGTACAGCTACTAAATTTAAGTCCCTGGGAAGGAGGAAGTTTCCTAGAGCAACTGAAAGCAAAATTACTTTGTTTACTGAATGAGTGGAGAAAATTCCTTTAAGTGCACATTGCCCTAAAGGGCTTTCGGGGTGCTGAGGACACTACCCCCCACCCCTCTGCTGTCCCAGGTGTTTTCAGTTCAGGACTCCAGGTCACATCCCCCGCTGGAGGGCAAGAATGCTGTGAGCTCACTGAGTGAGCCTATAACTCCACATTTTTGTCAGCAATGTCTTTTTCAACCCCACAAAACCTGGTGCATTTGTACCTGGTGCTACATGGTTGCAGTGAACGTTTTTTAGTCGGGGAGAGGGGGAGTCTATTCAGCAGCCCACCCGGGCTTCCTGTTTAAAGGAAATTCCCCTGGTCAGGCGCTGGGGCTCACGCCTGTAATCCCAGCACTTTGGGAGGCCATGGTGGATGGATGCTGTGAGGTCAGGAGTTTGAGATCAGCCTGGCCACCATGGCGAAACCCCATCTCTACTAAAAATACAAAAATTAGCCAGGTGTGGTGGCACATGCCTGTAATTCCAGCTACTCGGGTGGCTGAGGCACAAGAATCACTAGAACTCGGGAGGTGGAGGTTGCAGTGAGCCAAGATCGTACCACTGCATTCCAGCCTGAGTGACAGAGTGAGACTCCATCTCAAAGGAAAAATTAAAAAAAAAACTTTAAAAGGTAATCACCCTCTTGGGAATAGGGGAATTGTTGGAAGCCTGCACCTCACCCCTCAATGGATATCTGAGTAGTACACGTTCTTCTCTCTGCCCTCTGGAGGCCAAGGCATGAACCCATGACACAGGCTCACTCAAGTGCACCATCAAATGGAGGCACAAGGGCAGAGTGAAGGTGAGGACTGATCAGACCAGCAGCGCCTCCACAGCGGAGTGTAGGCAGCCCCTGGCCAGTGTGTCCTGGCTACTGGGTGTCCTGCTCTTGGGCTTTCCAGGGATTCTCGTGGTTCTTGTCTGGTTTCTCAATGTACTCTTTGAGCCTCCTGATAGGCTTCCAATAAACTCCCCTTCTGCCTAGAAGGTCAGGTTTTGTAACTGACAACATCTGTTGTTGACTTCTCCAGGAGCAGAATCTGCGACAAGGCTGTGCATGCGGACAGTTTCCAAGGAGGGAAGAAAGCCAGTAACAAATGTGTTCCTGAGGACAGTACTGCTGTGGGCAACTGAGGCTTCCAGCTGCAGGCTGCTTTGGCGCTTCTTGCCTGCCTCCCAGGTCCAGGCTGAGCAGACTCTGGTGGCCAAACAAAGCCCAGGCGTCAGATCAGCACACACACACTCACACACACACACGCACGTATACATGCACACATACGCACACACACACAAATAGAGAGTGCTGAGTAGGTGTGGGCAGGAGCAGTCTCCGCTGTCTTCCTCCTCAAGTGTGGTCTGCAGGCCAGCATCATTGCCATCATTTGAGGATTGGTGGAAGCCTCGGAATCTCAGGCCTGGCCACAGAGGAATCAGACAAGGTGATTTGCATGGACAACAGAGTTTGAGGAGCGCTGCACTAAGGCATCCTAGCAAATACAGCTATACCATCAACTTGTACCCGTACCTTGGACCCTAAAGGGACAGCTAGATGCCATCCAGCTCCAGACTGAACCTATGTGCTGCCAGCACTTTGGCTCACATTTGTCCCCTCACCCCTCCAAGCCCCTTCAGGGAGGGCAGAAGGAGCAGACACAAACACAGGAAGGATGATTTTTCCTGTGAAAGTTTTTTGGGAAAAGTTCCCTGTCTAGAAAAGCTTTCTGACTCTATCCTGTGACGTGTCTACATAGAAGCCTCCTCTGTTCACTATACCCAGGCCAAACCAAACCCGCCACCAAGCTCTGCTTCCCCTTGGAATGGTGACGGGACCAAGAGTGAAAACGGTCCACCTCATCCATATGAGACAGTAAGGGCCCCCACTTACTGAGCACCTACTGTATGCCAGGATCTTAAACATATACTCTCCTTGAGTCCAGGACAAGCCCCAACCCCACTTTACTGACCTTCTCTCCTAGATGCCACTGGAATGAACTCTCACTTCCCATCCACCCTGCTTCCTGGCAAGCAGCTGTCAATCACAGTGAGACATGCTCAACACAAAATAAAAAGAGGTGTCCGTCCTTCAGCAAGGCAAGGAGATGGGCAGCCGCCACCTCTGCTGATGGCTCCATCTGGGGTGTTCTGCGTCCTGATATAGGGCCTGACCTTTCATGGACGTTCAGGAAAGACTTGATATTGAATACAGGGGTGGATGTACCTCTTTCCTCCCCATCCCCATGCCGGGTTTCTTCATGGGCTCCCAGAGCACACTGGGCTTCCCCTACTGACTAGGTGCCCGTTAAGGCCAGGGGCGGCTCACAGTCCTTCCCCAATGTCTGTCAAGGTACCAAGACACAGCACATGCTTAGAAAATGAAAGTATTATTATTATCATCATCATCCTTATTATTACTGTTCCCCAGCATTGCACCCAAGTTTTTGCTAAATCACATTAATAATGATAATGATAACAGCATAATTTGTAAAGGACTCTCTGTATGTATTACCCTACTGAATGCACAAAAATATAAAGCAGGTGCTATTATCCTCATTTTCCAAACAAGAAAAACTGAGGCTCAGAGAGATTCAGTAATCTGCCCAATAAAAGACCCAAGGTCTTTGCCATTCCATGGTATGACCTCCCAGGGTACAGCAAATGTAGGTTCTCCTCTAAATTTTCTCCTCCAGATCTTTACAGCATAGTGGTCAATGGCTCCAATCAATATGTGTATCAATTATCAGGTTATGCTGTTAAAAAAAAAAAAAAGTGGCCCAGGCTGGAATGCAGCGGTGCGATCTCGGCTTACTGCAACCTCTGCACCCCTAGCCTGGGGTCGGGGAAGATGGACCCCCACCTAAGTGAAGTGGCCTTCTTCTTTTTTTACTGTTTTTGAGACAGACTCTCACTGTGTGGCCCTGGCTGGAATGCAGTAGTGCGATCTTGGCTCACTGCAACCTCTGCCTCCGAGGTTCAAGCCATTCTCATGCCTCAGCCTCCCAAGTAGCTGGCACCATAGGTGTGTGCCACCATGCCAATGGGATGTCAGGGTAAGTCCATGGCGGGACTTCTGGAATGGTTTTGCTTTTCTGAGAAAAGGGACAGACATGTTCAGTGCAGCTCTTTTTGCCTTTCTCTTGCCCCAACATGGAAGGTGAAGCCTACAGCTGTGGCAACCACCTTGCAGTCATGACATGGCTGTCTGAGGACACCAAAGAACACCGGAGAAGAAAGAAAGAGCTGGAGCCCCTGCCGCCATGGCTGAGAGCTCTGTGCAATACAGCAGCTGCCCATCTCCAGGCTTCTTGTAAGGTGGAAAAACCAACTTCATTTATCCATGCTTACGCTGCTATCAGGTTCTCTATAACTTGCGACAGAAAGCAATTTTCACTGACTGATACAATGGGCAATTACTTTTAAAATTAGGGTGCTTAAGCCTTACAAACACTAACTGGAAAAAACAACAAGACTTGAACTTGAAATGAGAGTTGCCTTATTGTTTGTGTCCTTATATTAATAAAATATCTAAAAGTAGACTCAGGAAACACATTAAAATACTAATTAACTTACAATTACTGTCTAGGATTATTAGATTTTATCATCTTATGGATACTTTTCTGAATGCAGAAAAGCATTAGTAATGCTCAAATGTAAAGTGTCACATATTTCCAAATACTGTAATAAATACAGATCCTCTGTTTTAACCACCATTAACACCATTTAATCCCTTAATGTGTACAGGTCAGAATCTTAATATTTCTGAGTGCTCCATGAATAGAAAAAAATTGATAATCCCTGGAATACATGACCCTGTGCAGATGGAGATCTTGAGTTGAGATCACGCTATTGCACTCCAGCCTGGGCAACAGAGTGAGACTCCATCTAAAAAAAAAAAAAAATTAATAATAAAAAAACCCCACTTCACCCTTAAAGATTTTCTGCATCTTGGCCATATCAATGTCAACTGACTGTATCAATATCCTGGTTGTGATATTGTACTGTATTTTTAAAGATGTTACCATTAGGGGAAACTGGTAAGTGATGCATGGCATCTCTCTCTATTATTTCTTACAACTGCTTGTGAAGCTGCAATTATCTCAAAATAAGAAGTTTAATTAAAAACTTAAAAAACGATACTGCTGGAAAAGTCAAATGGTGTAACCATGTGGAACATAGTTTGATGGTTCCTCAAAAAGCTAAACAGAATTACCATACGATCCAGCAATCCCACTCTTAGGTATATACCCCCAAAAAACTGAAAAGAGGAATCTGAACATGCATCTGTGTAGTGTGGGGAAAAGAAGCAAACTTTCAAAAAATAAAAAGAAGGAATTTGAACAGACACCTGTAGGACAATGTTCACTGCAGCATAATTCACAATAGCCAAAAGGTGGAAACAATCCAAGCGTCTGGATAGATGAGTGGAGAAGCAAAGGTGGTATATACGTGAAATGTTACTTAGCCACAGAAAGGAATAAAGTTCTGATATATGCTATAGCATGAATGCACTTTAAAAACACTACGCTAAGGAAAATAAAGCAGACACCAAAGGACAGATATTATGTGATTCCACTTAATCTTTCTTTTTTTTGAGACAAGGTCTTGCTCTGTTGCCCAGGCTGCAGTGCAGTGAGTCCATCACAGCTCACTGCAACCTCAAACTACTAGGCTCAAGTGATCCTCCTGCCTCAGCCTCCCCAGTAGCTGGGACTGCAAGTGCACACCACCGCACCCCATTTTTTTTAAGAGACAGGGTCTCACTCTATAGGCCAGGTTGGCTCACGGCAGCCTTGACCTCCCAGCCTCAAGAGATCTTCCCACCTCAGCTCCCACATAGCTAGGACCATAGGCACACGCCACTACACCCAGATAATTAAAAAAAAATTTTTTTTGTAGAGATGGGGGTCTCACTATGTTGCCCAGGCTGGTCTCAAACTCCTGACCTCAAGTGATCCTTCTGCCTCAGCCTCCCAAAGTGCTGGGATTACAGGTATGAAACACTGTGCCTGGCCCCCTCCTTTTTTTTTTCTTTTTTGGTAGATGGGGGATCTCACTATGTTGCCCAGGCTGGACTTGAACTCCTGGTCTGATGGTGATTACATAATAGTTTGTTTTGTTTTGTTTTGTTTGAGACAGGGTTGCAGTTTGTCACCCAGGCTGGAGTGCAGTGGCACAATCCTGGACTCAAGTGATCCTCCTGCCTCAGCCTCCTGAGTAGCTGGGATTACAGGTACATGCCACCACACCTGACTAATTTTTGTATATTTTGTAGATATAGGGTTTCACCATGTTGGCCAGGCTAGTCTCAAATTCCTGAGCTCAAGCAATCCGCCCTCCTCAGCCTCCTGAAGTACTGGGATTACAGGCATGAGCCACAGTAACTGGTCAGTGATTGCATACTATTGTGAATGTGTTTGATGTCACTGAATTGTACACTTAATTTCTAAAATGCCAAGTTGTACGTGATATATATTTTGCCACAATTTACAAATATAGGAATACAAAATGCTATCAAACTGTATACTTTAAATGGGTGAACTATATTTCAATAAAGCTGTTAAAATTTTAAAAAATATGTATCCTTTCTCAGGTTAGTGGAATTAAACAATGTAAAATGTTGAAACATGTGACAGAGTGCTTGGTACACAGTAGGCACTCAGTAGTAACTTCTTGCCTTTCATCTGCCTGTTGAAGGTCATGGAGTCTGGTCATGGAGTCTGGTCATGGAGTCTGGTCATGGAGTCTGGCTTGAACTTCCTCATGGAAGAGAGAAACATCCCCATAGCTGTAACTACCGTGAGTCAGATGTATTAAATGAAGAAATTAAAGTTCAGAGAGGTTAAATATTGTACCCAGGGCACACAGCCCAAACACTGGGACTCTCTGGAATATGCCAGCAGGTCTGATGACCGCCTTTGTCCAACTTGAGAACAGAGGTCCCGCCCTTGGCTGCAGTCATAACTGCTCCCACCTCCACCGGCCTCATCACCAGGCTGGTGCCCCTTGTGCCTGTGGTGGCCAAGCCCACTTCCCAGCTCAGGACACAAAAAAACAGCAAAGAAGCTTCGGGGTCACCCTGGGACAGAAACTCCTTGAGAAGAGGGGAGCAGGGCTCCCCACCTGCTGGCCCCTCCTATCCACTGCAGGCATGTCACAGCGTCCACAGCGGGCAGCTTACACATCTGGGATAGGATATCCACGAGCTGGCTTGATAAGATCAGGCTTCTGACATTTTTCTTAATGGAAGTAAAATAATTCCTTCTTCCCTCCATCTCCCTCCTTTCTTCTCATCTTCCCTCCCTAAGCTGGACAAGATCCCAGTCTTTCAGAAGTAAAAATAGCCGAGTGTGCAGGGTCAGCCGCAGTGGAGCCACTTTAAGCTTCTTTCTTTTATACCCAGGCACTAAAAATAGCAGGCTAAAGCTCTACAAAGCGTGGCCCTGCACCTGGCCCTAAGCCTGTCCCAGGAGCTTCCCCATCATATTTCTCTTCCAAAAGGAAAGGTTCAGACAGGGCAGGCGGGGGAAACGCCTCTGAGCCAGTGTCCTCCAACGAGCTACTGTCCAGGTCTGAGGTCAAGATCCCCACTGGCATTGCAAGGTTTTCATGACCAACACCCTTCTCTTCCCCTTATCCAGAACTTTCCCCCATCACCATCGCCAAATTCAACATCCCTGGTTTATGAACGAAATAAGCAGCTTCACAGTTTACAAATCTATTTCATACCCGTATCTCATTTGAGCTGCCTAACAATGTTGAGGAGGAAGAATATACACAATTATGATTGGTCCCATGTAAGATCTGAGGCTCAGAAAGGTCAGGCGACTCACTCACGATCACACAGCCAAGAAACGTCACAGGGAAGCTTTGAACCTTGATTTTCAGATCTCCAAGTCCTATCTTCTTTGCCCTAAACTTGTGACACCAGTCCCATATAATTTCAGAATGCCTTGGGAAGCCTTTGAACAGCACAGACTTTGAGGACTTATCCATTTAGAGGCTCTGAGTCGGTAGGTCTAGGGAGATGTCGTGGAATGAGTGTTTTTCCAAAGCTCCTCTACTGATTCTAATTATGTGCCCTGTCTGGGGAGCACTGTGCTAAACCTATTTTATTCAATACTTTTATGTGACCGGTATTCTTCCCAGGAAACTGGGGGTGAACTCCCTGCCTGTAGGTTCTACCAAACTATAGCTGACCCACCCCCAGGAGGAGGAGAAAACCATCCAGAAGGTGATGTGGATATCATGAGCCCCTGAGGTTCTGGAAGTTGTGTGGGCATGCTGACGGGCACTCCAGCCCAGTGCGATGCCCTGAACTCTCAGCCACAACCGCTGTATACACTGGGCTTCCTTCAGCCACGTGCTCTGTGTGGGTTTCTGGGTGATAGGCAAGCTTGCCTTGCTGCCTCAGACACTATGGCTCTTTTGGGCTGCCTCTTACCCCGATGACACACCATAAAGGCAGAGCGCCTCACACCTGACTTCCTAAAAGCTGAGAGAGAGAGCCTTGTAGCTAAACAGACACAGATGACACCTAATATTCCAGGGCCTTTGCCAGCTACTCTGTGGACTCTGGGTACTGTGGTGGGTAAGTGGTAGTGAGTGATGAGCTCCCAGAATTCTGCCTATTAAAGGAGTGTCTGCTATCATGCTGGGCTCCTCCAGACACTTCTTACCATGCCACTACATTCCCAAGGACATTTTGACAAAACTGTGTTACGCCTGCATTCCCAACTGCCAAGAAGTCTCCAAAACCGTACACCTGACACAGGGAAGTTATTTCAGCCCAGCTTCCCTTTCCTTTCCCTTCTTCTTTTTTCCCCTTTAAGAAAGGGCTGCAGGCTTCCATACTGGCCAAGGCATCAACGGTGAGGTTGGAATAGGCTTCTTAGAAGGAATTCCACATAGCCAAGGAGACTAGATTCCACCCAGCTCTGTCATTTACGAGCTGTGTAGCCTTGGTCAAATCGCTGAAACTCAGTTGACCAGATCAGGCATGGCAAAGACTTATCACCTGTGTCCCTGCCTTCCATTGCTTAGTCTGTGGCAGACATTGCTAATCAATCATGGCACTCTTGCCTGCTAATCCCAGACACTGCCTAAGAAGCCTTTAAATCATGCACTCCAGCTGAGTCCAACTAAAGGCAATTTGCCATCCTGGAGCCTGAATTAAGAACAATTGTGTTAGAGGTAGCCAGCGCACACAAGTATGCAAATAAACAAATAAATAAATATGATAATGTCAGACTGAAAGAAGTTCAATGAAGAAGCATACAAGGGGATATGATAGCATGTAATAGAGTGGACAGGGAGGCCTTTCTGAGAAGATAACATTTAACTTGAGGTCGGAAGGATAAGAAGGAGCCAGCCTTGGGGAGAATATTCCAGGCAGAGGGAAGGCCCTGAAAGTCCTAAGATGGGAAACTGTTTGTCATGCTTGAGGGTCAAAAACAGCCAGGGAGGCTGGAGCAGAGTGGGTAGGAGTGAGCAGAAAGGAAAGGCATGGTATGAGATGATACTGAAGAGGCAGGGAGTAGATAGACCATGCAAGGTCTTGAAGACCAAAGCAAAGTGTTTGGATTGTATTTTGAGTGCAATGGAGAGCCACTGAGTGATGTAAAGCAAAAGGACAGAATCTTACCAGTGCTTTAACAAGATCACTGCTAAGGGTATTAAACAGGACCAAGAGTGGAATCAGAAGTCCAGTTAGGAAACTGTTGCAATGGTCCAGGAAAAAAACAATGCTTCGTTGGACCAGGGTCATGACCATGAAGATGAAGAAAAGTAGGAGAATCTGAAATACATTTTGGACATTGATCTGGGAGGAGTCAAGGATGACCTCCAGGTTTCTCTTGAGCAATAGGTGACTAGCATCACGATTCCTGAGATGGGAAAGACTGGAAGGGATAGTAGGAGGAATGGTTCAAACCTAGAGTTAATCTCTAGACATGTTTAATCTGTGATGTCTCACAAGGGACCCAAGTGGAAATGCCAATAGGGCAGTTAGACACGGAGGTCTAAAATACCTAGGGAAGACTCTGGGAGGCTGAAGCAGGAGGGTTGCTTGATGCCAGGGGTTCGAGACCAGCCTGAGCAATATAGCAAGATCTTGTCTCTACAAAAAAAAAAATTTAAAAATTAGCCCCACATGGTGGCACATGCCTGCAGACCAGCTACTTGGGAGGCTGAGGTGGGAGGATCTCTTGAGCCCAAGAGTTAGAGGTTACAGCGAGCTGTGATCACATCACTGTACTCCAGCTTGGGCCACAGAGCAAGACCTTGTCTCTTTAACAAAAACAACAACAAAATCCCCCCCCAAAAAAACAATACTTGTCCTTGAAAATACGTCATTCTCATCATTCTTTTTTTCCATACCAACAACGTTTTAGCTGTGTACATGACGTCCCAGATAATGGCTACAATTCCAAGACTCCGTGGCAGAGAAGCGTGGCCCTGTGACTCAGTTCCAGCAATGGGCTGTGAGTGGGAAGAACAGATGTGTGCTACTTGTGGTCCTGCCCTTCACCTGGGCTTTTCCTCCTTCTAGATGTCTGTGAGATGGGGAAGAACTGGGGTCCGCAAGGGCGAGCCACATGCTAAGCTTGGCAGAGCTGCCAGCTGGTCCTGGATTGCCTGTGACCTATGGCTTGTTATGTGAGAAATGAGCAGGAATGAAACTGCTATCCTGCTTAGCCTTCTGGGTGGTTTTGGAGTTTGGTTTGTTTTGTGGAGGGGGAAAGGGAGTCTCTTTCTTTTAGAAGCCTAGCCTGGCCTGGAGTGGTGGCTCACACCTGTAATCCCAACACTTTGGGAGGCCGAGGCGGGTGGATCACCTGAGGTCAGGAGTTTGAGACTAGCCAGGCCAACATGGTGAAATCCCATACAAAAAAATTAACCAGGTGTGGTGGCACATGCCTGTAGTCCCAGCTGCTCAGGAGGCTGAGGCAGGAGAATCACTTGAACCCGGGAGGCGGAGGTTACAGGGAGCTGAGATCGTGCCATTGCACTCTAGCCTGGGTGATAGAGCAAGACTTTGTCTCAAAAAAAAAAAAAAAAAAAAAAAAGCCTACCTTACACTACCTAATGTAATATACTATAAGTGTATTTCTGGATCTAGTCAATGCTAACTTTTTTTTTTTTTTTTTTTTTTTTTTTAAAGAAAGGAGTGAATGGGATAAGAAAATGAATATAGCAAGTGCTGTCAATTCCTTTTGGAGGCTTTGTTGAGAGAGTGGGATCAGGTAGCAATAACTGGATTGAGATGAAGGGATAAAACACAGTTGTGGATTTTTTAAATTTAATTTCGTTTTTGGCTGGGCATGGTGACTCACACCTGTAATCCCAGCATTTTGAGAGGCTGAGGTGGGTGGATTGCTTGAGCCCAGGAGTTTGAGAACAACCTGGGCAAGACCCTGTCTCTTTGTTTTTAATGTGAAAAAAATTTTTTAATATTTTTTAAAAGTTAAAAAATAAATTTAATTTTGTCTTCATTATGGGAGAACAGAAGTATGCTTGTTTGCTAATTAAAATGATCCAGTAGTGAGGGAGAATTCGATGGTCCTGGAAGCAGAGAAGATACTATAGGAATGAAGTCCTTGGTAAAAGGCTGGGCATGGTAGCTCACTCCTGTAATCCCAGCACTTGGGAAGGCTGAGGCGGGCAGATCATTTGAGGTCAGGAGTTCGCGAACAGCCTGACCAACATGCTGAAACCCCGTCTCTACTAAAAATACAAAAACTTAGCTGGGTGTGGTGGCGCATGCCTGTAACCTCAGCTACTCGGGAGGTTGAGGCAGGAGAATCGCTTGAACCCAGGAGGCAGAGGTTGCAGTGAGCCAAGATTGCACCACTGCACTCCAGCCTGGGCAACAGAGTGGGACTCCATCTCAAAAAAAAAAAAAAAAAAAAAAAAAAAGGAATGAGGTCCTTGGTAAACAAGAGAGTGATTCAGAGCACAGGAGGGCAGGAGCGGGACCACCTTTTGTCAGGATTGGAAATACTTCTATTCTACCAAAAGGAATGCAGAAAATAGGTGCACAAACTGGTAAGTTTGTGGATTCAATGGTAGGAGGGTAAGAAATTTCACAGGTGACTTTCTATCTTTTCCCGAACATGTGAAGCAAGATTACCAGTCAGAGTAGGGAGTGAGGTTACAGGAGATTCAAAATTGCCTCTGGATCACAGAAGAAAATCCATTTTGTAACATGAAGAATATCAATCTCTAATAACAATCAAACTTCACGGTATAACTCTAGGGGCTTTCCCTGAAGATTGGGAGCAAGATGAAGATAGGCACTATTAGTATTCCCATTTTATGGAGGAGGAAAGGGAGGCTTACAGGGGTTTGAGTAACCGGCCCAAAGAGCCGATAAGTGGTGAAGAGAAGGTTTAACCAGGCCTACGTGACCACCGAACCCGTTATCCAAAAGCCTGCAGTGAACAGTAACAATAATTCAGCACAGACAAGATCATCTCCTGAGTCTTCATTCAATCAACACGTCTCCAACCAGAGGTCATTGTGGCTGAGTGGGCCAAAGATTTCAGGGTGCCTGGGAAGATCCTGTGAGTTGTCAGGTACCTGTGTGTGTGTGTGTGTGTGTATGTATGTGTGTGTGTGGTTGGGGGTGGCAGTGTGTGTAGAATGTAAAGTGGCTCGAAAGGGATGCAAACACACATCGACATTCTCAGGCTGTAGCTCAATACCATTCTCTAAAGTGCTAAAGAGTTGGTTTGTTTCAAAACACTAATATATTTTGGAAAAGAAAAAGAATGTTTAAAGGCAAGTCATCTCTCATGTTCTTTCTTCATTCACAGGGCCAGAAAAAAAGTGATATTTCTGGCATGGGCTAGAGGCAGAATACTCTATAAATACAAGGCCATTAAATCCCATGCAGTGGGAACCTGATCAGGGCCTCCTTTTAATTTCCTGACATGAGCTGGCCACTAACGCAATTACCCAGAATCCCCGGAGGAGCCCTCCACCTTCCCAACAAGCACAAAGCGAGTGAGAGCATATTGCATGGATGTCGGCCCAGCTTTCACTGAAATCAAATATCTTTTAGAAAACACTTGGGGAAAGGCAGGCAGGGGCTCAGTGGGGGAGAAGTGGAGCGGACTTGAGAGGCTGGTCACATGAGGGACGTGAGGTGAGGAGGAGGTGAAGTTGGCAGGGACGGGCTGTCTAGAGAGAATCACTGAAATCCCACAGCTGCACTGAGGACTTGGGGAGCCCCCTAGGAAATGCAGTTAGTGGTTTTCCAGGGCTTTTCCAGATTAGGGGCTGAGTCAGTCCACACCCTAGCCAGGCTGCAAAGGCTGACTACCGGGGGAGCTGTCCATCCTGATTCTAGAACCCACAGTGGGGACCAGCCCAAGACAAAGCCACCTTTTAAGATTCCCACCAACAAATCCAGGAAGCAAATCAGGGTGGCCAGACACCAGTCTGCCTCCCCCGACACAAGGGGCACACTGATGAAAAGCTGACTGCAAATGACGGTGTCTTTGAATCAAACACTAGAATTTTTTTTTTTTTTTTTTTTTTTTTTTTGAGACAGAGTCTTGTACTGTCACCCAGTCTGGAGTGTAGTGATGCAGTCTCAGCTCACTGCAACCTCTGCCTCCTGGGTTCAAGCAATGCTCCTGCCTCAGTTTCCAGAGTAGCTGGGATTACATGCGTGTGCCACCACGCCCAGCTAATTTTTGTATTTTTAGTAGAGAGGGCATTTCACCATGTTGGCCAGGCTGGTCTTGAACCCCTGACCTCAGGTGATCTGCCCACCTTGGCCTCCCCAAGTGCTGTGAGCCACCACACCCAGCTTGAATCAAACACTGGAGTATTTTAACACATCAAGGGAGCTGACATTGCAAAGCAATCCCACAGTGGATTCTGCCAAGAGGAGCTGTCCCATCTGTCCCAGGTCCCCACTTTGACCAGTGCCGGAGAGCAGGTATGAAGATCCCTGTTTTACAGTGAAGAAATGGAAGCATGTGGGTGTGAGTAATAATATTAAATGGCAGCCGGGGGCGGTGGCTCATGCTTGTAATCCCAGCACTTTGGGAGGCTGAGGCGGGCAGATCATGAGGTCCAGAGACTGAGACCATCCTGGCCAACATGGTGAAATCCCATCTCTACTAAAAATACAAAAAATTAGCTGGGCATGGTAGTGCGCGCTTGTAGTCCCAGCTACTTAGGAGAATTGCTTGAACCCAGGAGGTGGAGGGTGTGGTGAGCCTAGATGGCGCCACTGCACTCCAGCCTGGCGACAGAGCGAGACTCCGTCTCAAAAGAAAAAAAAAAATTACATGGGCAGAAATACCTAATAACCAGGGGCAGAACACAGGCTACCAACTCCTAACCCAGATTTTGTATTCAATTTTTAAAAGAGAAAAATTACTTTTTCTCTGAAAATACAGATTTTTATGTACTAGATTTGCTTAAAGCAAGATAGGCCTTTGGACATCTCCTGCTTTCCACGGTCTGCTCTGGATGTTCCAGGGAGAAAGTCACAGGGAGGTGGCCATAGGATCTGTCCCAACCATGTGAGGAATCTGAAAAGCTTAGATCCCTGAGCTGAGCACAGTCTTAAGAGGGAGAGCCAGAGAAAGCCCAAGTCTGATCTCTTCTGTGGCTGTTGCTGGGCCCCCAAACTGGGAAACGATCTCTGATTATTTTACCTAAGAAAGGAAAAATCATAAAACACAAGGAGAGTGTGGCTGGATGCGGGGGAGGGTGGTGTTCAGACGTGCAGGTGAGGGGAGCAGAGAGGGCGGAGGCACCCACATCTCTCCCTCTGCAGCCCTCCCCAAGCCCCTGGCCCCCCAACCCCCCCCCAGCAACAGAGGCCCACTGTGGGACCCTAACGCGGAGGAGCAGCCCTGGGGAAGGTGAAGTCTGCCTTTCAGAGTCCCGTCAGAGTCTGAGGTGGGCAATGAGCCCATGCTGGTCTCGGGGGGCCTGGGCCTTGCCTGCAGAGCCAGGAGGGACCCCCGAACAAAAGCCAAGCCAGGCAGCTGCCAAGAGCCCCTACCTGGCAGGGGCCCAGGCTGTTGAAGGAGGCATGCTCCTCCTAAGGGGGTCGGTCCCCACGGAGCTTCAGATCCCAGGATCTCTCCAAGGCCCTGCAGGGGACAGAAACTAAACGTGGCTCTCTGCTTTGTCCACACTCGGGAGCTTTTATGTCATCTCCCCGCTCTTGGATCTGGACCTGCCAGCACTGGGGGGGGAGTAGGGGAGGGAGCGTTCCAGTGGCTGTCCCTTCCTTCTTCAGGCAGAGCTCCTTAAAGGGCCTTTTCGGGCTCAGCATGTCTGCCTGGGAGGCCCCAGCCGCCACCCTGGGTAAAGGACATCAACCAAAGGGCTATATTTGCAGCGGGGCAGGGGTGTCAACACTGAGGCGTCCCCTGCACGTCCTGCCCACTTGAGGCAGCAGGGGTCTCATGCCTCTGTCCTCCCAGCACCCCCAATACCATCATCCTGGGACACACAGTGTCCACCTCGTTTCTCTGACGAGTGCCAGTCTGGATGTCTGAGTGGCCACCGGGCAATTGTGGGCCTCACCATCTCCCTTCCTGCCATCAGTGCACCCCTCACCATCTCCTGCTTCCTGGGAAGCCACTAGAAAGTGCCCTTCTCTCTTCCCAGCCCCGCATAGCCCCCAGAGACTCTGTTCCGTGTTACGAGATGGTCCAGGAATTGAGTGGGGGTCCCCTCTGGCCCTCCCCCATCCCTGCCCTGTGCCATGGGGAGCAGACACTGAACAGGGCAAGGAAAGTTCCAGCCTCTGGGCCCAGCTCCCCTCAAATGAATGTGTGACTGAGAGTGGGAGTCATGTCACCCCAGCTCCTGCAGGGCTCCATTTTGTCACCTGTAAAATTCAGGGCTATATTGAAAACAGTGAGGCTTCTGGCTGCTCTAAGTACCTGGGATGCTGTCAAGTAGGAAGGGAGGCTGCACGCTGCAACCAAGTGGCCCCTGGCCCTCTGCTTCACCTGCTGTTCTCACATCCAGCTTCGTCTCTGGATGTGAGAACAACAGGTCAAGCAGCTCCGTCTCTAGGGCTTAAGAGGAATAAATGAGTCTCCAAAGCTTAGAAACCCTCAGATTCCCAGCACCACACAGAGAGGAAAGTCGAGAGACCAGCACTCAGGCATGCTTCTCCGGGCCTTTGTGCCTCAATTTTCCCATCTGTGAACACCAGGAGGCTCTGAAGGAGCAGAAAGAGCCTGGCAAGCCACCAGGTTGGATCATCCTATCCAGGAGCAAGACCAAAATTGTATAGAGTCAAAAATGAACTAACAGACAGGCTTTCCACAGGATGTGGCCCATTTTTAATCTGGAAAGGAGACTGTTTTTTTGGTTGAGCCCCTAACGAAGCAGCTGGCCTGTCTAAGAGCTGAGTGGTCCGCTCCATCACAAAGGGGTTAAATGAAGCCCTGAATGAGGAGCATTTTAAAAGCCAGTGTGCCATGTCGACACAAAGGCCGCCGAGGGTCTGCTTCAAGAGCTTCTGTTTTATGGATATAGGTGCTGGGCTGAGCTGAGGTGAAGTGGGGGACCTGGAAATGGTAAACGGAAGTGGAAGGTCCAATTTCTATAGCACATGACGGTCCAAGTTGTTCTGACAAAGCATCTTAGGTCTGGGCCCTCATCTTCGGAGGGCCCTGGGAGAGGGGATAGGAGGAGTGCCCTGGGGCTCTCAAGGCTGGGCTGGGCTTCCAGATGCCCACTCCCAGCCTTCCCCCTCCAGGGTCTGCATTCCAGACCTGTCCTTTGGTTCTCTCTGTAGCCCCTTCTGATCACCCCCACACACCTCTTTTCCTGTTTCCTCTCTCTTCTAGAAGGATTCCAGGCCCAGAGCTTAAAAGTTGATCTCTAAGAGTTGTCACTGGCTCCCCTTGGAAGCTGGAGAAGCAGGGAAACCACATACACTCACGACCCATCCCCAAAATGGTACTGAACGAGGTTCCTCAAACTAAAGACATCGTCCGGGCACAGTGGTTCATGCCTGTAATCCCAGCACTTTAGGAGGCTGAGGTGGGAGGACTGCCTGAGCCCAGGAGTTGGAGACCAACCTGAGCAACATGACAAGACCTTGCCTCTACTGATAACATTTTAATATAAAAAAAGGAGCAAATCAATAGAGAAAGCGAGGAAGAGGAGATCTGGAGCAGTTGTCCCAATGAGAGCTACGTGTCATTTCAAATTTTCTAGTAGCCACATTGAGGAATAGATAAAAAGAAGCATGTGATGCTAATTTCACAATGTTTTATTTAACATGTCCAGAAGATTAGCCTTTCTGCATGCAATCACGTTTTTAAAATTATCACCACCAGACTTTACACTGCTTTTTATGGTCCTATTAAGTCCTCTAAAGCGGGTATGTGTTGTACACTGAGCACACCTCTGTTTGGACCAGCGCTCGGAAGCCACGTGTAGTTTGTGGTTGCCATATTAGACAGCACAGCTCTAGAGACAGAGGACACAGGGAGAGAAAGGAGAGGGAAGGGAGAGCATGGGAAGAGAGGGAACAAGGAAGCGACCAGCATTTCCAAGGCAAGAGCCATGTCCTGTCCACCCACCAGAAAACAAATGCCATTCTTCACAGCTGAAGGGAACGTTATTTATCATTCCTGGCCTTAATGTGTCTGTCCTTTCCACCCCCGAGCCCTTGAGGGTGCTGGGGGATAACAGCCTCTTAAGCCTACCCCTCCTAGGGTGGAGGTGGGGTTTGCCCCTAAAGGAGGGCCTTCCCAGAGTGCCAGGCCAGCTGTCTGGGGCCCAACTGGGGTCAGGGGTTCTGAAAGATCCTTAATGGAGAAATTCCAATTCCCACCTCCTTAAAGGAGGAGAGCCACGCAGGCGCCGTGGCAGGCTGGCAGGGTGTGGGAGGAGATGGGCGCCCAGACTGGGTCTCACCCTGGGACACAGATCCGTGGCTTGTGGGTGTCTCACAGGGAATGAAAATTCCCCAGGAAGCAGAGCCTCACGGCAAACCTCAACTCAGTGGGGCCTCTTACCTTCCTTCAGCATCCCCACTTTGAGGCATTTCATGAAGCGGCAGGCCTGGCAGGACTTGCGCCTCCGTTTGGTGATCTCGCACTCATTGGTGGCCGGGCAGCTGTACTCGATGTTCCCTGCAATCAGACACAGAGAGGGTTGCCAGGTGCTGGCCGCCCAGGGCCCCCACCTGCCAGCGCAGGGATGGATGGACGGGGATTTTAATTCGCCAGAGCTGCCACTCCCCCCGCCCCGAGGCTCCCACAGGGAAGCGTTCTCAAAGCAGGTGCTCTGAGGTGCTTGTCAGAACGTTTCAAACTCTCTTCCATATGGAGACTCCAGGTCGCAGGTCTGGGTGGACCAGGCAGCCACTTGGGGAAACTCTCCAGAGGATGGCCACCCACAGTCTTGAAGCCACCTGTGGGCGGGGACATCGAAACTCACTGAGCCAGCCTTTTACTCCAGGAGCAGAACATCCCCTGTGCTGACCAGAACATCAGCACAGACCACCACCACCAGCTCCTCCAGCCTCCAGCCTGGGACCCTGATGTGCGGGAAGAGCCTCTTGGAAACTCTGTGTCCACCAGGATCAAGGCCTGGGTTCTGCATCCCACTGGAGGGGCCCAGGCCACCTGGCTTTGCTGACCTTGAGGATATGCTTCCTCTCACCAAGTTGAAATTTCCTCATCTTCAAAACAGTGAGATAATCTACTAAATGAAGGATTAAACAAGACCGCATACGGACAACTGCTTTAAACACTGTTCAATTCGAGGGGGTCATTTTATAAGCACAGTTTGTTCAGCAGAGGGAATCTGTGATAAATTTTTCAGGCCACTCCTTTCATGAGTTATAAGAACAGCTACCAGGCTGGGCGCGGTGGCTCATGCCTGTAATCCCAGCACTTTGGGAAGCTAAGGTGGGTGGATCACCTGAGGTGAGAGTTCGAGACCAGCCTGACCAATATGGTGAAATGCTGTCTCTACTAAAAATACAAAAAAATTAGCCAGGTGTGGTGGTGTGTGCCTGTAATCACAGCTACTCGGGAGGCTGAGACAAGAGAATTGCTTGAACCCGGGAGGCGGAGGTTGCGGTGAGCTGAGATCACGCCACTGCACTCCAACCTGGGCGACAGACCAAGACTCTGTCTCAAACAAAACAAAACAAAACAAAGAATGGCTACCATAAACCCAATCCATGCTCCTTTAAGCTGTAGGCCCCATGAAGCCAAGACCTTGGGCTGCTCCCCAGTGTACAGCAGCACTGAGCACAGCCCCCGCCATATAGAGACGGGCAGGTAGAATGCAGCAAATGAAGGATCTACGGAGTCCTTCCCAATAGCTATTCCATGAAAGAGAAAGTAAGTACTAACACTATTCCCATTTTACAGGTGAGTTTTCCAAATGTTTCTATGCCATGTGAACACAGAGGTCTTCTTTAGGTTGAACTGACCTTCCAGTGCTCTTCCTGGGAGGGCTGACAGTCCAGTCAGGAGAGGCTGCGGCTGCCTTTCTAATACAGGCATCTGCCCTGGGCACGCTGACCTGCTGGCTCTTATTAACGAATATGCATTGAGCACTACAATGTGCCTGGTAATGGAAGGAAAGGCAATGAGGGGAGAGCGGGGGGCGGGGGCATAAAGAAATGCAACTGGAGTGGCCAGGCACAGTGGCTCATGCCTGTAATCCAGCACTTTGGGAGGCTGAGGTAGGTGGAGCACCTGAGGCCCAGAGTTCAAGACCAGCTTGGCCAACATGGTGAAACCCCTCTCTACTAAAAATACAAAAAAACAAGTAGCTGGGCGTAGGGGTGGGCACCTGTAATCCCAGCTACTCGGGAGGCTGAGGCAGGAGAATCACTTGAACCCAGGAGGTGGAGGTTGCAGTGAGCCAAGATCATGCCATTGAACTCCAGCCTGGGTGACAAGAGCAAAACTCCGTCTCAAAAAATAAAAAAAAAAAAAAATAATGCAACTAGAAGGTACAAATGAAAAACAGCACATCACAGTGCTGTTTTGTTATGGTGTCTCTTTGGCTCCCAAAGTCCCAAAGTCACTGAGGTCAGCCTGAGCCAGAGTTTTTCAGAACAGAATCTCTCAACTAGAACACATCTGTCATTCCAGCCCCAGCCAGACATCCACTTCCTGAGGGAGCAGGGAGGAGCTGGAGGCTCACCTATCTGAATCCTCCACACTAAACCCTACCCACTTCAGAGGAATAGCAGCTAAGATTTACTGTGCACCTACTGTGTGCACAATCTGCACCAGCTCCCTCAGTCCTCACAACAGCCTCTGAAGGTACATCAGTGTTCGATTTCACAGACCAAGAAACTGAGGCTCTGGGAGCTTAAGCGGGTTACCCAAGGCCACACAGAGCTCCTGTCCCACCCTGCATCTCACAAGGAGGATGGGGAAATTGGAAGTGCTGCCCCCTAAGGACAGGCACCTGGTGCTGATGCGGCAGCTGAGGTCGCCTGGTGGGCAGCAGGGGAGAAGGGTGGCCTTGGGCTTCCCTGTGTCACTACCTCCCCACATGGGATATAGATGGAAACCTTTTCTATTGGATTTTCTGGGAACAAGCATGAACCATGTTCTACCATTAAAAAGTGCTTTGAGGTAGCAAAATTACTCAATGTGCCTAACTGTATTGAGTGCTCACGATGGCTCAGTGAGTATTCTCATCCTTTCTTACTGGTGAGGAAAACTATTTCCGGAGCACCTCGGAGATCTACAGGTGAAGGCTAGCGATCCTCCGTCCCTCTCTCCCTCTCTCCCCCTCTCTCCTTCTCCCTCTCTCTCCCTCTCTCCCTCTGTCTCCCTCTCTCTCCCTGTCTCCCCCTCTACCTCTCTCCCTTTCTCCCTCTCTCCCTCTCCCTCTCTCTCCCTCTCTCCCTCTGTCTCCCTCTCTCTCCCTGTCTCCCCCTCTCTCCCTCTCTCCCTCTCTCTCTCCCTCTCTGTCCCTCTCTCTCCCTCCCTCTCTCCCTCTCTGTCCCTCTCTCCATCTCTCTCCCTGTCTCTCCCTCTCTCCCCCTCTCTCCCTCTCTCAAGTGCAGCAGGCATCACCTTTTTCCTCATCCCATTTCTTGCAGGGAGGGAGCTGGAGGTCATGCTCCGTGCTGGAGGATGGGAGGTGATGGGAAGGGGAAGGGATGAGGATTCTCTGTACCCCTCTTCGCTTTTATCTAGCCCTAACTATTTCTTAGAGCGTTCTGGCTTGGGTGGCTTCTTGGGGAATAATTTCAATATTCATATAAGCCCGGTAAAATTTGAAAGACAAACAGAAAGGAGGGAAACACATATAAAAGCTAATTCAGCCAAGCCTTTATCTTGGCTTAGAAGGCACTGGAAGGTTTGGCCCATCCCCACCCAGGTCCACCCTCTCTCTGCAGCCTCAACATGCTGATTTCCTCCACTCGCTCTGCATAACTATCACTTCCTGGAACTCCATGGTCTCCTAGGCTGCCAGGCCTTTGCTTTGCAGCTTAGAACAGACTCTCTATGCTTCCTCCACCCTCTGTTCCCCCAGTAGGCGCTCCTTCTCCGTGCTGATAACCCATTAATGTCCCCTGTGTTGTATCTCTCTCCCTCCTCCACATACCCCAGCTCCTCTCTAGTCTCACTGCCTGGGACACCAAGCCACTCAATGCGCACACACGGGGAGCTCACACTGGCCAGTGCTTGTTAGGGAGTAGCCACAGCTCTGCTCTACAGATCCTGAGGCTTTCATGTTCCCAGCAACCCTGGAGGTAAATAGATTTTTCTCTATCTTACAGATAAGAAGGTGAGTAGAGGGGCCGGGCGCGGTGGCTCACACCTGTAATCCCAGCACTTTGGGAGGCCCAGGCAGTCAGATCATCTGAGGCCAGGAGTTCGAGACCAGTCTGGCCAACCTGGTGAAACCCCGTCTCTACTAAAAACACAAAACTTAGCCAGGTGTGGTGGTGCACACCTGTAGTCCCAGCTACTTGAGAGGCTGAGGAAGAAGGATTTCTTGAACCCAGGAACCCGAGATTGCAGTGAGTCAAGATTGTGCCACTGCACTCCAGCGACAGAGCGAGACTCTCAAAAAAACAAAACAAAACAAAAAAAAAAAAGAAGAGAAGGTGAACAGAATCCAGGGTATGGGACAGCAAGGACTGGGACCCAGCCTGTCAGGTCCAGCCTGCTCTGAGCCACTGTGCAAAGAGCTCACAGGGCCTGCCATGGGCTTCACAGCTCCAGCTGCCTGGGACCCCTACACCCTTTGCATGTTCTTCACTTTTCCCATGCTTTGCTCTCAGCTGCTCAGCCAATCTGTCACCTTTTGAGGAAGGATAGGCCACAGGCTGCTGCTCAGAGCAGGGAGGTCAGGAAGTGTGTGTGTGGAGCTGGTACTGGTGCTCTCCCAGGACAAGAGGACCAAGTACTAACAGCAAGTCCCCAGCCAGGCTCTTCACCCTTTGGGGGCCAGCCTGCATGCATGTGTGTGTGTGTGTGTGTGTGTCAGTGTGTGTCAAAATAAATAAATTATTTATTTATTTTGGTTCCTTTCAATTTGTTTTATGGCCCCAGCGGCTGGCTGCCAGCAAAGCCAGGCTGGCGGCCTTGCTTTGTAATTTTTTTAAGTGCCTCCTCGATAAAGTGATGAGATTAATTCATCAGAATCCCTGTGGTCTCTTGAGGCGGGCCTAGGAGCGTGCAGGAACAGGGACAGGACATTGGCGGCACACACACATGCAGCTGAGGTGTGGAAGTTTTGGGGATGAGTTCTCTCAGGACAGGGACACAGCCAGTGGTTAGTTAGCATAAATTCCAGGTTCTAACCTGGGAATGTATTCAGTATAGACAGGTGCAGACCCCACTTTGGGCACATCACCTAACTTCTCGGAGCCTCAGTTTCCTCATCTGTAAAATGGGTACAGTTCCCAACTCCTAAAGTTCTTATCTAAAAAGTTCCCCAGATTCAGGCCAGGCACAGCGGCTCATGCTTGTAATCCCATCACTTTGGGGAACCAAGGCAGGAAGATCACTTGAGGTCAGGAGTTTGAGATCAGCCTGGCCAACATGGTGAAACCCCATCTCTACCAAAAATACAAAAAATTAGCCAGGCATGTTGGTGGGCATCTGTAATCCCAGCTTCTTGGGAAACTGAGGTAGGAGAATTGCTTAAACCCAGGAGGCAGAGGTTGCAGAGATCATGCCATTGCACTCCAGCCTGGGCGACAGAGTGAGATTCCATCTCAAAAATAAACACATAAAAAATAAAAGTTCCCCGGATTCAGTGGCAGAAAGCATACGAAGGTCTTAGTGAAGTGCAGGCACTAGCAAGCAGGCCACCATGGCTGCTCTGCTTATTTTTATATTCAGGCAGATCTTAAACAGCAGGAGTGTCCAATCTTTTGGCTTCCCTGGGCCGCATTGAAGAAGAATTGCCTAGGGCCATGCATAAAATATACTAATGATAACTGATGAGATAAACAAAACAAAACAAAACAAAAACACTCATCCTGTTACAAGAAAGTTTATGAATTTGTGTTGGGCCGCATTCAAAGCCATCCTGGGCCACAGGTTGGACAAGATTGTCTTACAGCATAGACACAACCAAAGGATTCCAGGGTAAGCCTTTTCTAGGTGTCGGATCCGAGGCTAGCCACCAACTCTGATATTTGAGAATATTAAGGTCTGCCTCCCATCCCTAGACCTCAGAGTGGATGCTGCCAGTGCCTGTGGGAGGGAGGCAGGTACTGGTAGAACCTGACCTAGACTTCTCCGTGACCTTAAGGCGGAGGGGTAACCACTGCCATCAGCTCTCTTTGATCCTGTGCTTCCCTGGGAGAAGGAAATCCCAGCGGCATCCCCCTCAGCTGTTCATGAACAGCTGCAGGGAGGAGGGAAGCCCTGCCACAGACTCAGGGAGGGGGTTGCTAAGCTCAGACAAATAGCTCTCGGGGACCTGTGGCCTCAGAGGCTGCTGGCTAATGACAGAGCTCAAGTGGTACCACTCTATGCATCTGGTGTGAAAGGGCTGGGATGATGGTCACTCAGTTCCACTCCCTTATTTACTCACTCCTGGAGACAGGGACCATCCCTTTCATCTCTGTGTTGCCCAGGGTCCTCTGCCCTCCCGATGCTCCCCTCACCATGAGCTGGATGATCTCATTCATGCCACTGGCTTCCACTATCACTTAATTGGCAATGATCTACAGCCAGTGCCCATGCCCTTATAGCCACCTGCCTGCTCATGTGTCTACCTGGATGTCCCCTGGGCCCTCCCCTTTCTCAAACTGAACCCATCCTCATCCAACCTGTTCCTCTTACTGTATCCCTTGTCTCATCAAAGGGACGACTGGCCACCTGCAACCTGTCAGAAATGAACGGGCCTCCTGAATTTTCCATATCCACCCCTAAGATTCTTTTCATCCTACTTCCTGATACCTCCTCCCTCCCTCCCTTCTGCAACAGTCCTAGTTTCACACTCATCACCCCTTTTGACTACTGTCATGCACTAGCCTGTCTCCATTTCCCTTTCCAATCTATCCTCCACACTGCCTCCTGGAGGTCGGTTAATAACTTTCCCAGACAAGTTTATTGGTTCTCTGGCTCATCGTGGTACATGGAGTACACCTGTCTACATGTCATCCCAAAAGTCCAGTAACTGGCAGGACAGGAGTGGGAACTGTCTCAGAGAATGAGGAAAGTAGAAACCTAGGTAGTTAAAGCAAGGGATCCAGATAAGAAATAAGCTAGCCACACTGCAGAACCTCAGAAAGTGTCAGGCATTGAAGACTCAATATACAGCATCATCAGGAGCTAGAAGACAAAGCAGCAATGGTGTCTAAATTCTGAGGGACAATTATTTTCTTTTCTTTCTTTTTTTTTTTTTGTGAGATTGAGTTTCGCTCTTGTTACCCAGGCTGGAGTGCAGTGGTGTGATCTTGGCTCATTGCAACCTTGGCCTCCCAGATTCAAGCGATTGTCCTGCCTCAGCCTCCCAAGTAGCTGGGACTACCGGTGTGCACCACCAAGTCCAGCTAATTTTGTATTTTTAGCAGAGACAGGGTTTCTCCAGGTTGGTCAGGCTGGTCTCGAACTCCTGACTTCAGGTGATCCGCCTGCCTCAGCCTCCCAAAGTGCTGGGATTACAGGCGTGAGCCACTGCGCCTGTCCAAGAACAATTATTTTCAACTAGAATTCTGTACCAAACCAAGACATGAATCTAATGTGAAGGTTGGAGGATGGAATAGAGGCATTTCCACATATACAAGGTATTGCCAATTTTACCTCTCCTATACCTTTTGAGGGCGCCCATGAACTACGTGCTTTCCCCAGAGAAGGAGTGAACCAAAAAAAAAAGGAAGAGGTAGGATCCAGAAAACAGGGAATACAACCCACGAGAAAAGTCAGGGACATGTCAAGAAGGAAATGGCAATAGGCAAAATAGATTATTTTGTGAAAATAACCGTATTAGGACAGTGGGATGATAGTGTGTGTGTGTGTGTGTGTTGGGATGGGTTGTGTAACTGGAGCTAACTCGTCTTCCATAACAGAAAGTCAATAAAGAAGGTAAAAATTGCTGTCAGCAAATATAGCTATAAAATCACAATATTACTAAATGATAGAAGAAGAGATTTTTTTTAAATGGTTAACTCTGGATTGGAGTGGGAGGAGAATGGGTAGCGCCAGTGACTGTGATCTTTCATTATACAACATATATATATAAAAACACATATTTATATAAACATATATGTATGTTTTTTATTTTTTTTGTTTTTTTTGTTTTTTTTGAGACAGAGTCTCGTTCTGTCGCCCAGGCTGGAGTGCAGTGGCACAGTCTTGGCTCACCGCAGCCTCTGCCTCCCAGGTTCAAGCAATTCTCCTGCCTCAGCCTCCCAAGTAGCTGGGATCACATGCACCTGCCACCACACCCGGCTAATTTTTGTATTTTTAGAAGCAACGAGGTTTTACCATGTTGGCCAGGCTGGTCTCAAACTCCTGGTGATCCGCCTGCCTCAGACTCCTAAATTGCTGGGATTACAGGTGTGAGCCACTGTGCCTGGCCTAAAAGTTATGTTTCTTTTATACTCTTTAAACTATTTGCATACCTTATTTTGAAAAGAATTAGAAATAAATTTAAAGTATAAATTTAAGAAATTCTCCAACTGTTGTCCCCCAGAGCAGGGAACAAAATCTAAACTCCAGGGCAAAGCCTACCGGGCCCTTTATGATCTGACCATTTCCAACTTGTCCATCCTAATCCCTTCTCACTGAGGCCTCCAGTTCATAGGCTCCAGCAGACCTGAACTATCAGTAAATATAATAGTTCATGGATCTCATGGAGCCCCCAGCCCTCCCATGCCTCCCTCTACCTGAAACTCCTCATGTGGTCCACCTGGCCAGCTCCTCGTTGGAGCCACAGCTCTCACATGGCCTCCTTGGTGACACTTTCTTCCCTTGTGCCCCAGACAGGCTCACATGTTTCTCCCCACCACCCCATGCCCACACTGAAAGCAGCTACCTTAGTGTTTCCTAATCACATTTGTACCTGTGGGCCTCCCTTCTGAACTGCGTACTTTTTGGGAATGGAGATTATTATGTTTTTCATTTCTGTATCTCAAGTACAGTATCTCAATCCTGGTACCTGATTAATATCTGTTGAATAGATAATGAATGCAAATGAATCAAAAGCAAGAGCCCCCACCCAGAGAATCCTAGAATTCCACAACAGTGACCTTTCAGCTACCAAATGCAATTGTCTCCTCTTGGTCTTTCTCCTCCTGGTCCTTCCTGAAGCAGCAAACACGCATTGCCACCCTCTTAAAAGAGACTATTTGGTTAGATTTCGTCTCCCTTCTCTCTGCAGGGACTCTTGCAACATCTCTGACCACTTCTATATGTATTTCATCAACTCTGGAGTGCTTGCTTTCTTTTGTCTTTTTAGTCGCCTGGTTTGTAATGAACTAAGATGCTTTCAATGGTAAGATGCATCAGTCAAGAAAGAAAAAAGAATCCACCGATTAGGCTCATGCCTGTAATCCCAGCACTTTGGGAGGCCACGGCCGGCAGATCACTTGAGCCCAGGTGTTCAAGACCAGCCTGGACAACATGATGAAATCCCATCTCTACCAAAAATACAAAAAATTAGCTGAGCCTGGCAGTGTGCCCCTGTGGTACCAGCTACTTTGGAGGCTGAGGTGGGAGGATCACTTGAGCCCAGGGAGGTTGAGGCGGCAGCGAGCCAAGATTGTGCCACTGCACTTCGGCCTGGGCGACAGAGCGAGACCCAGTCTCAAAAAAAAAAAAAAGAGCTTTTTTCCAGATTTTATTTGATCCCATAGCCTTCTTACACATACATAAGAGAAAACACAAGAAAAAGAGATTGGTTAAAATATTGTTAAAACGGCCGGGCGCGGTGGCTCAAGCCTGTAATCCCAGCACTTTGGGAGGCCGAGACGGGCGGATCACGAGGTCAGGAGATCGAGACCATCCTGGCTAACACGGTGAAACCCCGTCTCTACTAAAAATACAAGAAAATTAGCCGGGCGAGGTGGTGGGCGCCTGTAGTCCCAGCTACTTGGGAGGCTGAGGCAGGAGAATGGCGTGAACCCGGGGGGGCGGAGCTTGCAGTGAGCCGAGATCGCGCCACTGCACTCCAGCCTGGGGCACAGAGCAAGACTCCGTCTCAAAAAAAAAAAAAAAAAAAAAAAAAAAAAAAAAATATTGTTAAAACATCTCAGTTAGAGTCTAACTCTCTTGATTCATTTTTGATCAGTCACTGTTTTCAGGTTTTTTTCACTGACTCATCCTCTCTACTGTCAAGGGCTTTGTTAAGAAAATGTTCACTGTTGTTTCAGGCCACTGGCCCCTACTCTGCAACTTTTGAGGTGCATTTGAGAGCAGCGACAACCAGGGAACGGCTGTCACCTGGTCAATGGTAACTGTGACAGGCAGCCCAATTCAGAGATGTAACTTGGAGAAAATGTGTGTCTTAGAACTGATGAAATATGGCACTCCTCAGTCTCCTTTCAGGGCCCCTCCTATGCTCTTTCTGTTCAGCAGGGTCCCTCAACCCTTCTCCTTCTAAAGAGCTTTCACTAGAACAGCAGTTCTCAAATTTGAGCTTGCATGAAGCTCACCTGAAGGGCTGGTTAAATCAGATTGCTGGGCCTTGCCCCCCAGTCTTAGATTCAGTACGTCTGGGGTGGGGCCCAAAATTTGCATTTCTAAGAAGCTCCCAGGTGTAGCCTCTGCTGCTGGCCTGAGGGCCACACTTTGAGAACCACAGCCTAGAGGATCTCCTTAGACCTAAAACCCCACTCAAGATTTTGCTTCTGGGCTGTAATTCTAAACTCTCCAGGGTCTCTGTGAACTTATCAAACTCAGTATGTCCGAAACTTTATCCATTATCTCATGCTCCTTCCCACCCTGACTCCCCCAGCTAATGAAATTGTTCCTTCTGGGTATGTATGTTTCCCCCCAATGGCCTTGCCATCTCCCTAGTAGCCTAAATTAGAAATCTAAGAGTCCTCCTTCCCTCAGCGTCCACAATCCAGTCACTATCCTTTTAATACTGAACCCACCTTTTTTTTTTTTTTTGAGACAGAGTCTCACTCTGTTGCCCAGGCTGGAGTGCAACGGCCCGATCTCAGCTCACTACAACCTCTGCCTCCCAGGTTCCAGCGATTCTCCAGCCTCAGGCTCCCAAGTAGCTGTGATTATAGGTGTGCGCCACCAAACCTGACTAATTTTTGTATTTTTAGTATACGTGGGGTTTCACCATGTTGGTCAGACTGGTCTCAAACTCCTGACCTCAAGTGATCTGCCGCCTCAGCCTCCCAAAGTGCTGGGATTACAGGCGTGAGCCACCGTGCCCGGCCTGAATCCACTTTGGAAAGTACCTCAAGCCTGACTTCTCCTTCTAGGTCTTTTGCCCCGATCTTGGTTTGGACGGCCCTAACTGCATTGTTAAAATTGCTTCCTGTGGCTGATGCGGTGGCTCACACTTGTAATCCCAGCACTTTGGGAGGCCAAGGCAGGCGGATCATGAGGTCAGGAGTTTAAGACCAGTCTGGCCAACAGAGTGAAACCCCCTTCCTACTTAAAATACAAAAATTAGCCAGGTGTGGTGGCATGCACCTGTAGTCCCAGCTACTCAGAAGGCTGAGGCAGGAGAATCGCTTGAACCTGGGAGGTGGAGGTTGCGGTGACCCAAGACCATGACATTGCACTCCAGCTTGGGTGACAGAGTGAGGCTCCATCTCAAAAAAAAAAAAAAAATTGCTTCCTACTGGGCACAGTGGCTCACACCTGTAATCCTAGCACTTTGGGAGGCAAAGGCGGGAGGGTCATGAGGTCAGGAGTTCAAGACCAGCCTGGCCAACACAGTGAAACCCTGTCTCTACTAAAAATACAAAAACAAAAACAAAAACAAGAAAAACAAATACACAAATATTAGCTGGGCGTGGTGGTGCACACCTGTAATCCCAGCTGCTGGGAAGGCTAAGGTAGGAGAATCACTTGAACCCAGGAGGCAGAGGTTGCAGTGAACAGAGATTGTGCCACTGCACTCCAGCCTGGGCAACATAGCAAGACTCTGTCTCAAAAATAAATAAATAAAATAAAAAATAAAATAAAATTGCTTCCTCACTGGGCTCCCAGCCCCTAGCATCTACTACTTCCACATCATCATTCCTATTGTTGCCTGAATTATCTTGCTGAAAGGAGATCTGATTAATTCCCTGCTCAGAAGCCTTCAATGACTTCCCATTGCCAAGCATAACTAACAAAACAAATACTATTTATTTCATGTGCCAGGCACTCAGTTACACCCTCACATGCATGTCTCATTTCATTTTTGCAACAACACTGTAGGGACAGGAACTATTTATTAGCCACATTTTACTGATACGGACATTAAGACTCAGAAAAGCTAAGTCACTTGCCCAAGGTGATACAACTAAGAAATTGTGAAGCTGAGATTCTAAGCCTGGTTAAATAGCCCTCAAATCTTAAATATGACTCCTTACTTAGTGTTCCTTACCACGACCTGTGAAGCCCGGTGTAGTCCAGTCCCATGCTGTTTTTCCAGCCCATCATCTACCACTGAGCCCCCTCCTCTCTTGCTGCCAAGCATGTTTACCTTCCACTCCTGAGAAAGTGTCCCTTCTTCCAGGAAGCCCTCCCTGCCCTCCAGAAGGTATGAACCTTCTCTGAACTCTATGTGTCACCTAAGTCACAGGCTGACCACATTCTGACTTGCACCCTGGCTGTGTCTCCAAAAAGAGGAATTGTGATTTTTTCTGTCATTTGCCAGTGCCCTGCAGACAGCTAACATTTTGTGGGTTTAATGGGCTCTTGTTGTATAGATGAGGAAACTGAGGCCAGAGGAACTCAGTCCTTGCTTGCCCAATGTCAGCCAGTTGGCTAGTGACTGGGCTGGGACCAGCACCTAGCTCCCGACTCCTGCCGACTCCTGCCCTTGTCTCTACACCCCTATCTTGTGTCTCCCGAGATCCGGGATCTGGATCCGCCAGCTGCATTCTCCTGGACAAAAGACCTGGAGGCGACCCAAGGTGGAATAACTCATCAATCATCCCCCCTTCCCCTCTCCTAGGGGAGTTTTCTTCCAAGCCTGCATCTGGGCCCCAGGTGAATGGAGGAAGCACTGTGCCAGGCCTCTTTCTTACTTGTTCCTTTTTGTTTTAAGTTAGAGACCCAGGAGTTGCTCAAAGGACTCCCAGTGGCCTGTGCAAAGTTGGCCATCTACCCTGGGAACTCAAGAAGTGCAGACTGGCTTTACCTAACCGCACAGCCCCTCATGGCCATGTATCGTATGTTAGTCAATGGCTGCTACTCTACCTAGGAAAAAACCCAAGTGCACCACTCACCATGGCCCCTGGACTTTGCGCATCCTCTCCAGCCCCTTCCACTTCGTCTTTGCTCACTGACACTAGTCATGTTGGTCCTGCTGTCCTGAAACACACTGGCTTTTTCCTCTGCCTGGAACGCAGGTCCCAGCATTCCTTGATGAGCTTCGGCTTACTTTAAAAGTTGCCTTATTAGCACAGCCTTCCCTAATCCTCTTTCAAAATGAGACCCCCTTTCTCAATCACTCCCTGGTCTCATCATTGTTTTTTCTCCTTCATAACACCTGTCTCAGTCTGTCACCATGATTCATTATTTATCATATTTATTGTCAACTTTCCCCCTACAATGCAAGCCCACTAGGGTGGGGGCCATAGGACTGCTTGAGCCCAGGAGTTCGAGACCAGTGTAGGCAACATAGAGAGACTCCATCTCTACAATTAAAAAAAAAAAAAAAAAATTAGCCGGGCATGGTGCTGCATGCCTGTAATCCCAGCTCCTGAGAAGGCTGAGGCAGGAGCCCAGGAGTTTGAGGCTACAGTAAGCCATGATCATGTCTCTGCACTAAGCCTGGGCAACAGAGCAAGACCCTGTGCCAAGAATAAAAAGAAAAAAAGAAAAAGAAAAAAAGAGAGAAAATTGCTTATGATTTGAGTCTTTACAAGGTCTCACATCAGAGGTGCTTTTAAGTCAATCACTTTGTACTGAACAACAATCTACAATTTGGGAAGACACATGGCCCTAAGAAGACCTCAATCAATGCTACTTGCCTGAGTGAATCACTAACAAAGGGAGTAAATAAAAATACACTTTTTCTTCTTTTTCTTTTTTTTTTTTTTTTTTTTTGAGACCGAGTCTTCCTCTGTCACCCAGGCTGGAGTGCAGTGTGTGATCTTGGCTCACTGCAACTTCCGCCTCCCAGGTTCAAACAATTCTTGTGCCTCAGCCTCCCAGGTAGCTGGGATTACAGGCATGTGCCAGTTCTGTATTTTTAGTAGAGATGGGGTTTCACCGTGTCGGCCAGGCTGGTCTCCAACTCCTGGCCTCAAGTGATCCACCTGCCTCAGCCTCCCAAAGTGCTGGGATTACAGGCATAAGCCACCGTGCCTGGCCTGGGAGTAAAGAAATTTAACACAAATTTAGTTATTCCCAGGAAAATAATCTTACAAGTGTTGGGTATCAAAAGCAGTATGTACCTGATACATTGTGGATATCCTGATCATAAGTCAACACAAATAAAAAAAGAACTCCCCTAATGGTGTAGGACGTATACTTATGACTTAAAATAAAAAAATTTTAGGGTTAGCAGCACATACAGTCTCATAAAATTTCAGTTAACTGATGGAAATGAAGGCAGCACACTGAAACACCGTGTTAAATGACTCAAAAAACTCTGCAGAAGGAAAACAAAGACATTTGTATCAAAGATTCATTTGATAAGCCTTCCTTCACAAAATATGTGTAGAAAAACAACTTTTCAAAAATAATATGTTGTTTTCCATAAGGTAATTTAAAATATACAAGCGTAACTAAGTAATATATTATTATAAGCAGACATTTGACTATTTTACCTAGATCCCTTAAAGTTTGCATACATGCAAACTGGCCCAACTTCTTCAGTTTGTCCTCCCTGGGAAATGGGAGATCACTTTGTTTGGGGATTGCATTGTATTTGGACACACTGAGAACCTCCTACATGCCAGGTACTGTGAGAGGACATGGGGTTAAGTGAAAATCAAAGTAAATGTGGGCTGGGCACAGTGGCTCACATCTGTAATCCCAGCACTTTTGGAGGCTGGCAGATCACTTGAGACCAGCCTGGCCAACATGGTAAAACCTCATCTCTACTTAAAAACACACACACAAAATTAGCCAGGTGTGGTGGTGTGCACCTGTAATCCCAGCTACTTGGAAGGTTGAGGCAGGAGAATCACTTGGACCTGGGAGGCGGAGGTTGCAGTGAGCCGAGATTGTGTCATTGCACTCCAGCCTGGGCAACAAGAGGGATACTCGGTCTTAAAAAAAGAAAAAAAAAAAAGAAAGTAAGTAAATGTAACCCTGTGCCTTAGGAGCTTACAATCTTCTTGGGGTATCAGACAAAAAAAGGCAATAACCATACAGTGGGATAAGGGTGGCGTGATAGGCAAACCTTTTCAGGGCATCCAGGAGGAATGAGAGGAGAGAATCAGAGAAGGCTTCCTGGAGGAAATGCCCACTAACTGGAGACCTAAGGGACACAAGCTGGGAGTAGAGGTTGGGAGCAGGTGCAACAGAGAGAAGAGTGTATACAAAGTCTAGAAATTGAAAGCATGGAATAAAATCTGAGAACTAGAAAACAGAGCAATCAGGGTGACCACAGCGTGCAAAAGAGAGTGTCATGAGACGTGGGGCAATCCCAGAGGGCATCCTCAGCCATGTTCTGGAGCTTCGATTCTCCCCCCAAGAAAGAAGGGAGACATGGTCACATGTGTGTCCAGGCTGGGAAAGGCCGAGCCTGAAAGCAGGGAGAACAGGTAGGAAGTGGTGGGAGTCAGTAGTGGCCTGTGCTGAAGCAGGAGAAAGAAGACAAGCTGCTGGGTCAAGTGATCTGAAGGAGGGAGAATGAACAGGACTTGGCCACTGGGATGTTAGTTTGGGGTGGGGGTTGGTGGGCGCTGGGACAGGAAGCAGAGTTAAAGGTAAGACCCAGGTGTCTGGCTTGAACATAGAGGGCTGATGCAGGCACTGTATTGGGAACACAAGGAGAAATGGTGATGGAAGGAAAACCGCTTCTGTTTAAGACTTAATGCAACTGGGGTGCTTCTGGGACATCCAAGTGGAAATGTTCATTAGGTGTGAAAGAAATGGAGCTTGGGGAAGAGGATGACAGCAAGACCTATGGAATTAGCATTCATCCTGATTTCAGAGACAACTGAAGCCATGGATATGAGAAGGAAGATGCTGGGCACAGAAGCTGGGTCAAGAACTGAGAGGAGGAAGAGAGGAAGAATCAGAGTTGAAGGTAGAGGTAATATATATATTACAAGATTGGAGATACTAGAGATAGTTGAATGCTGATGGAAGGAAGGAAGGAAGGAAGGAAGACAGGAAGGAAGACTTTAGAAAATGAGCAGGGGAAGACAAACGAGAGGAGGTAATAGGCGAGAGGGTCTCAGGAGGAGGGAAGGAGGTAGGATTCAAAGCCAGAGAAGAGCTGAGCCTGGGGTAGGAGACATCTCTTCCAGCAGTGAGTGAGTTGCAAGAAATAGCTGCGGAATCAGTGAACGGAAGCAGCTGCGGACAGGGAAGAGTGTGCCTTGGTTTGGCAGCAGGAAGCTGAGGGAGTTCTAGTTTCTCAATAAAACGGGAGGCAGAGTCATTGCTGAGACAGACACCGGGTGACAGGGTCAAGGTTTTTACAAAGGTTTTCATTACGGTGGAGTCAGTGTCACTCAGCCCTAAGTCCCAGAAGCAGCTGACTTTGCCAGCCACAGAAAGTGGCTCCATCTCTCAGAGGCACTCCTATTGCCTAAATTCAGGAACCTGATGTATAAACTCAGGGATGTGGTCCAAAGAGAGCACACATACAAGGAGAAATTGATCTGTCTGCCTGACCTGCAAATTCACTCCTTGCAGAAGACCTGCAGGGGAACTGGATCCTAACCAGAAAGATATTAATCAGATAAACGGAATGTTTAATCACATCAGGCTGTCCCTAGGCTAAGACTCCCCTTTCCTAGGAGTGGTGGCTTTGCCTAAGTATGTCTATTTTTTTCTATGCCTCCAGGGCTGGCCAATCCTTGTTAATTGGCACTTTTTTTTTCTTTAGATATGCTAGTAAATGCAATCAGGTTGAGTTCTATCTCATCTGACTTGGAGCCATTCTGTTCCTTCAGGAAGGTGCCTTCATCTGTCTATGAGCTCATTTATTCTCAGTGAGTGTCGTCATACTCAGTGAGTGTCATCATAGCCCCCAGTGACAAAAAAAAAAAAAAAAACCCTCCCTTTCATAGCATAGAACTGGGAAGGGCTGGAATAAACACTAACATGCACTACTGGGAGTTGATTATAGGTCTCTGAGAGCCAGGGGACTGAATCTGCCTACTTCAATGCAGTGCAGAGGAGTGTTTCAGGTTTTGTGGATCAGGCCGTCTCTATTGCAGCTATTCAGCTCTGCTATTGTAACGCTCAAGCAGCCACAGACAATATGCAAACAAATAGGTGGCTGTGTTCCAACAAAACTTGATTTATACAACCAAGGGTGGCCAGCTTGCAGGCTGTAGTTTGCCCATCTTCCCCGTCTTCCCTCCCACCACCATTGTACTACCAGCCAAGAACATGGTAAGGGCTCAATAAAGATTGGTGGGCTGGGCGCAGTGGCCCGTGCATGTAATCCCAACACTTTGGGAGGCTGAGGTGGGTGGATCACTTGAGATCAAGAGTTGGAGACCAGCCTGGCCAACACGACGAAACCCCGTCTCTACTGAAAATACAAAAATTAGCCAGGTGTGGTGGTGCACGCCTGTAATCCCAGCTATCTTGGGAGGCTGCGGCAGGAGAATTGTTTGAGCCTGGGAGCTGGGAGGCGGACGTTGCCGTGAGCCAGGATTGCTCCACTGAACTCCAGACTGGGCAACAGAGTAAGACTCTGTCAAAAAAAAAAAAAAAAAAAAAAAAGATTGATGGAGAAAGAATGACTCTGTCTTAGTCTTTTTCCCTAAATCTATCATGACATCCTTGTTTCTGCAAAATATCCCCCCATATTAGTACAATCATTGGATTGAGCAGAAGGAAGTGATCTAAACAGAGGTAAGGTGTGAGATAACATGACTAACATGATTTTCAGAGCTTTTCTTTCTTTCTTTTTCTTTTTTTTTTTTTTTGAGACAGAGTTTCGCTCTTGTTGCCCAGGCTGGAGTGCAATGGCAAGATCTCACTGCAACCTCCACCTCCCTGGTTCAAGCAATTCTGTCTCAGCCTCTCAAGTATCTGGGAATACAGGCATGCACCACCATGCCCAGCTAGAGACGGGGTTTCATCATGTTGGCCACGCTGGTCCTGAACGCCTGACCTTGGGTGATCCACCTGCCTTGGCCTCCCAAAGTGCTGGGATTACAGGTGTGAGCCACAGTGCCGGGCCCCCTTTTTTTTTTTTTTTTTTAAAAAAAAGAAACTCCAGCTCTGTTGCCCAGGCTGGAGTGTAGTAGCAGGATCATAGCTCACTGCAGCCTCCAAACTCCTGGGCTCAAGCAATCCTCCCACTTCAGCCTCCCAAGAAGCTGGGATTACAGGCACGAGCCACCATACCCAGCTAAGTTTTAAAAAATTTATTGTAGAGATGGGGTCTCGCTTTGTTACACAGGCTGGGCTGGGCTGGAACTCCTGGCTTCAAGGGATCCTCCTGCCTCAGCTCCCAAAGTGCTGCCATTACAGGCAGGAGCCACCACATCTGGCCCAATTTTCAGAGCTTTCCAAGAATTTACAGGCACTCGTGAATGGATCATTCCATGACTTAAGCCCTCTGTCCACATAATAGGACTTTAAAAAAAAAATGGCCTGAATATTAGGTGCTTAGGAGACTGTGTCCTGGTTTGGAGAACAGTGCTACACCTGTAGACTCATGGGCACTAAGCAGTAGATTCCAGCTAGTTGGGCCAGACGCAGCAGCTCCTCCCTCTAATCCTAAGCACTCTAAGGCTGGGGCAGGAGAATTGCTTGCGGCCAGGAGTTTGAGACCAGCCTGGGCAACAGAGCAAGGTCTCATCTCTACGAAAACAAAACAAAACAAAAAACACAACAGATTCCAGCTTCTTAGGGACAGAACCACGTCCCTTTCTCTCCTGTTCCCCCTCTGCACCTTACTCAGAGAGGGACTCAAAGAATGCTCACTGAGTTCTGAGTTTGTCTCTGTGGTTGTCCAATTCTAGGTCATTTTTCTCCTCTCTGTACTTTTCCCATTTTTCCAGATTTTCTACAGTTGCTACATTTAGAAACAACAAAATCTGAGTGGGCATGGTGGCTCATGCCTATAATCCCAGCACTTTGGGAGGCCGAGGCGGGAGGATCACTTGAGGTCAGGAGTTCAAGACCAGCCTGGCCAACATGATGAAATCCTGTCTCTACTAAAAATACAAAATTAGTTGGGCGTGGTGGTGCATGCTTGTAATTGGGAGCTTCTTGGGAGGTTGAGCTGGGAAGTGGAGGTTGCAGTGAGCCGAGATCGCTGCACTCCAGCCTGGGCAACAGAGCGAGACTGTCTCAAAAAAAAAAAGAACAAAACCTAAATCTTCGTTAGAACAAAACCAAAGAGTTAATAAAATAACCAGAGCAATCTGTCAGCCTTGAGTTTACTTTTCCCTGTCCTGAATATAAACCTCTTTCTGGTTACAAACTTGAAACTCTCCTTGTGGAAAGAGAAGAGGCTGCAGCAGTTCAGTTCCAACTGCACAAATGCTGCTGTTTGTCTTTTGACTTCTACGAAGAGATCATTATCTTATTCACGGCAGCAAGTAATTAAGACTATTTACAAATCTTTCATTTGGACTCCTGACTTGCTGAGAACATTCGCAGACACCTGGGCAAGCATGCAATAGGATTTCTGAGTTTATACACATTCACCTCTGCTTTCAAAAAATGTGATTCAAAACTCTCCAGCCCATCTAAGAACAACATGATGAGAAGAAAATGTGACTGCCTTCTAACAAGCAATTATTCAAAAACTGACCTCAAAGAGTCTAAAATAATGGCAACCTCTCCAAGACCACCTTCCAATTTAGAAAGAAAAATGTTATCTTGGTAACTTCAACTGACTTAAACATTTTATGTTCCTCAAATATCTAATGATTTATATAAAAACCATCAGACTGGAGATTCTCATTCTTGGCTGAGGCAAGAGGCAGGTTCATCATGCAGTGTTTTTCAAATACAGAGATCCCAGGGCCTTCCCCCAGACTCAGACTCAGGGTGTATAAAGCGGGCAGGGATCAGGGTGCATTCATTTTTATATCCTGGAGGCCAGCACAGTGCCTGATACAGATGATGCTCAATAAATATTTGCTTGACAAAGATGGTAAAGGGGTCCTTCTGGAATAGTTAAGAAAACTGAGGTCTGGGATTTCAGGAAAACTTGCTCTACTCTTCTGCATTGCTAGAATTTTTATCATGTTTATTTTTTTAAAACGGCTCATTTAAGAAATAAATCAATTTATGATCAGGCGTGGTGGCTCACGCCTGTAATCCCAGCACTTTGGGAGGCTGAGGCAGGTGGATCACTTGAGGTCAGGAGTTTGAGACCAGCCTAGCCAACATGGTGAAACCACATCTCTACTAAAAACACAAAAAATTAGCTGGGTGTTGTGGCTGGCACCTGCAATCCCAGCTACTTGGGAGGCTGAGGCAGGAGAATCGCTTGAACCCAGCAGAGGTTGCAGTGAGCCGAGATCACGCCACTGCACTCCAGCCTGGGTGACAGAGTGAGACTCCATCTCAAAAAAAAAAAAAAAAAAAAAAAAATTAAAAAGAAATATATAACTAAAATAGCTAAAATAATCTGAGTCCTGTTAGAGCAAAACAATTATTGTTTTATTTAAATATATGTAGATTACAAAAGCCTATTCTATAAGATAAATGTGTTGTTTTCATAATATGTCTTAAGTTATATTGTTAAAGTGAAAATAATAATCACAAACATTTTTTTGGCACTTACTAGGTGCTAGGCAATATTCTAAATGCTTTATATATATTAACTCACATAAGCTTCTTAATAGCTCTATAAGGTATGAACAATATCTCACTTTTTATTTTTATTTTTAAAATTTTTATTTACTTATTTTTGAGACGGAATCTTGCTCTGTTGCCCAGGCTGGAGTGCAGTGGCACCATCTCGGTTCACTGCACCCTCTGCCTCCTGGGTTTAAGCGATTCTCCTGCCTCAGCCTCTCAAGCAGCTGGGATTACAGGCACCTGCCACCATGCCTGGCTAATTCTTGCATTTTCAGTAGAGACAGGATTTCACCATGTTGGCCAGGCTGGTCTGGAACTCCTGGCCTCAAGTGATCCACCCTCCTCAGCTTCCCAAAATGCTGGGATTACAGGTGTGAGCCACCACGCCCAGCTGATATCTCACTTTTTAGATGAAGTAACTGCAGCATAGAGAGAAACAAGCAGCATGCCCAAGGTGCAGCTATAAGGGGAAGATGGAACTCTCTGACCAGGAGCCCTGGTGGTTAGCCAATGCACCACACCATCTCAACTCATATGTGGAACTGGAAACATATCCAATCCTAATGTCCTCAATTGGTTTCATAAATAGATTGCCATCTGAAGAAACTTAAACACATATATATTTGTTGAATAAACAGAATCATCCCGGGGAAGCTCAGCCTGCCTCTTCTAAAAGAGAAATGAATGGGGTGGGTACATTCTGGGGACAGCCAGGCAGGGCCCTGAAAAGAGATCTGATGCAGGGGCAGGATGGGTGGTTCCTGGGTGTTCTCCAGTTTGGTCTGCAGTTTCTGTGCCAGTTGGATGGCACCAGCTCATCGCAATGACCTGCATGAGTAGGGATTTTGTGTATCCTATCACCAGCACCTGCAGCCTGGCCTGGTGCTTAGTAGGTGCTCAACAGATACTTGACTAAACTGAATGAAAGCGCTGTATCCAGGGCCTGATGCAATTAAGAATCACAGCTATTGGCAAGGCATGGTGGCTCAGGCCTGTAATCCCAGAACTTTTGGAGGCCAAAGTGGGCCCAAGTGGATCACTTGAGTCCAGGTGTTTGAGACCAGCCTTGGCAACATGGTGAGACACCATCTCTACTAAAAATAAAATGAACTGGGTGTGGTGGTGTGCACCAATTGTCCCAGCAGTCTCTCTCTGCCATGAATTTGATAACAGCCTTGTTGGGGCAGGCCCACCATTCCCCCCAGTTCACTTCGTGGTGACTTTACAGAGCAACCCACCAGGGTTCTTACACTCCTTTGTTAGACTGATTCACTCTAGTACCCACAGAAAGAGGCTGCCACCCCCATGGCCATTGGAATGTGACTCAGCTGATATGTAAATGTATTGAAAAAAAGCTTATGGGTGTGGTGGCAGCCACTGTAGTTCTAGCTACTTGAGAAGTTGAGGTGGTAGGATGGCTTGAGCCCAGGACTTCAAGGCTGCAGTGTACAATAATCGTGCCTGTGAATAGCCACTGCACTCCAGCCTGGGCAATATAGCAAGACCCTCATCTCTCTCTCTTTTTGAGATGGAGTCTCACTCTGTTGCCCAGGCCGGAGTGCAGTGGCCCAATCTTGGCTCACTGCAACCTCTGCCTCCCGGGTTCAAGTGATTCTCCTGTCTCAGCCTTCCTGGTAGCTGAGATTACAGGCACTTGCCACCACACCCAGATGATTTTTTTTTTTTTTTTTTTTTGTATCTTTAGTAGAGACAGAGTTTCACCATGTTGGCCAAGCTGGTCTTGAACTCCTGACCTCAAGGCCCACCTTGGTCTCCCAAAGTGCTGGGATTACAGACGTGAGCCAGTGTGCCTGGCCCAAGACTCTCATCAAAAGAGAAGGGAAGGGAAGGGAAGGGAAGGGAAGG